>NW_025721116.1:621805-932708 GCF_922984935.1 Meles meles | reverse complement strand
AACAGATGAATGGAAAAGAAGATGTGGTATATATACACAATGGAATACTATGCAGCCATCAAAAGAAATGAAATCATGCCATTTGCGACGACGTGGATGGAACTAGAGCGTATCATGCTTAGTGAAATAAGTCAATCGGAGAAAGACAACTATCATATGATCTCCCTGATATGAGGACATGGAGAAGCAACATGGGGGGGTAGGGGGATAGGAGAAGAGTAAATGAAACAAGATGGGATTGGGAGGGAGACAAACCATAAATGACTCTTAATCTCACAAAACAAACTGGGTGTTGCTGGGGGGAGGTGGGATTGGGAGAGGGGGAGCGGGCTATGGACATTGGGGAGGGGAGGCGAACCATAAGAGACTATGTACTCTGAAAAACAACCTGAGGGTTTTGAAGGGTCAGGGGTGGGAGGTTGGGGGAACAGGTTGTGGGTAATGGGGAGGGCACGTTTTGCATGGAGCACTGGGTGTTGTGCAAAAAGAATGAATACTGTTACACTGAAAAAAATAAATAAAATGAAAATAAGAAATATTTATTAAGGTTCTTAGCCCATTTTTAATGGTATCATTTGGTTTTGGGTTGTTGTTGCTGTGTTGTGGTTTGCTATTAACTTATAGGATTTTCTTATATATTTTGGATATTAACCACTCCTCTGAAATACAATTTTCACATACTTTCTTCCATTGCTTAGGTTGCCTTTTCACCATGTTGATTATTTCCTTTGCTATACAGATACATTTTTTTTTTGGTGTAGTGCTTTATTGCCTCTGCATTTGGTATCAGATCTAAGAAATCATTGCCCTATGCAATGGTATAAACTTCCATAACATAGTTTCTTTTTTAAAAGATTTTATTTATTTATTTATTTGACAGAGAGAGAGACAGTGAGAAGAAACACAAGCAGAGAGAGAGAAAGAGGGAGAAGCAAGCTCTCCGCTGAGCAGAGAGCCCAAAGTGAGGCTCGATCCTAGGACCCAGGGATCATTACCTTAACTGAAAAGCAGACACTTGACAACTGAGCCAACCAGGTCCCCAAATAACAGTTTCTTCTAGAAGTTTTTTTTTTTTTAAATTTTATGTTTAGGACCTGAAATATAGTTGAATTTTAAGTGTCCATCAGGATAAGAGTTTAATTTATTTCTTTGCATGTGGATGTGTAGTATTCCCAAGAACATTTATTAAAGAGTCCACTATTTCCCCACTGTGCATTTTAGTGCCCTTATAAAAAATTAATTGTTCATATACCTGTGGGTTTATTTCAGAGTTCTCCAAATTATTCCAATGCTCTACATGTCTGTTTTTATTCCATAAATGTTTGATGAAATAAATATTTCCATTACCATGGCTTCATATTATTTTTGAAATCAGGAATGGTTAATATTTCTAGATTTATTTCTTTTACTTATTTAGTTTAAAATCAATTAGCCAACATATAATAATATATCATTAATTTTGATGTAGTGTTTAATGATTCATTAGTTGCATATAACACCCAGTGCTCATCACATCACATGTCCTCCTTAATGCCCATCATCCAGGTACCCCATCCCCCACCCACCTCCCTTTCTGCAACCCTCAATTTGTTTCCTGGAGTCAAGAGCCTTTCATGTTTGTCTCCCTCTCTGATTTTTCCCATTGAGTTTTCCCTCCCTTACCCTATGATCCTCTGCATTAGCTCTTAAAATCCACGTATGAGTGAAACCATATAATTGTCTTTTTTTTTTGCCTCACTTATTCCACATAGCATAATGCCCTACAGTTCCATCCATGTCAGTGTAAATGGTAAGTATTCATCCTTCCTGATGACTAGTAATGTACCACTGTATACATGAACTACATCTTCTTTACCCATTCATCTGTTGAAGGACATCTCAGCTTCTTCCTATTCATCTTGATCCAAGTTACTTTGGTTATTCAGGATCTCGTATACTTCCAAATAAATTTCAGGATTGTATTTCTATTGTTTTGGAAAATTAAATTGGGATTATGATAGGGATTATCTTTAATGTGTGGATTGCCCTGGGTGTTATGAGCATTTTCACAATACCAATGCTTTCTATCCATAAACATAGACTGTCCTTCCATTAACTTTCACCTTGCTTAATTTCTTTCAATGTTTTGCAGCAATAAATGCAGAAGCCTTTAACTTCTTTGATAAGTTTATTCCTCTGTATTTTATTTTTTCTGCTATCTTTTTTTTAAAGATTTTATTTATTTACTTGACAGACAGAGATCACAAATATGTAGAAAGGCAGGCAGAGAGAGAGGGGGAAGCAGGCTCCCTGATGAGCAGAGAGCCCTATGCAGGGTCCAATCCCAGAACTGCAGGACCATGACCTGAGCTGAAAGCAGAGGCCTTAACCCACTGAACCACCCAGGCGCCCCTTTTTTCTGCTATCTTAAATATTCTTTTCAGATAGATTGTTATAAGGATGTGGAAAAATGATTTATTTTTATGCAGATTTTTGTTCTGCAACATTGCTGATTTTATTTATTAGTCCGAAGAGTTATTTTTGTGGAAATTTTAGGGCTTTCTACATATAAGTTAGTATCTACAAACACTGATTAATATGTTTCCTTATTTATAATTTGGTTGTTTTTCTTTTTTAATTTTTTTCTTGCTTAATTGCTTTGGTTAGAACAATTAATACTGTATTGAATATGGGAGGTGGGAGAGGGGATCTTTGCATTGTTCTGGTTCTTAGGAAATGATTTCAGCTTTTCACCATTGAGTATTATTTTAGCTGCAGGAGTTTCATAAATGACCTATATTGTGGTGAAGTAAGTCCTCCTATACTTAATTTATTGAGAGGTTATTATTATAATTATTATTATTATTATTATTATTATGTGATGTTGAATTATGTCAATTTTTTTCTGAGTGTTTTGAGAAGATTTTATAATTTTTATTTTTCATCCTATCAATGTGCTTCATCGCACTGATTGACTTCAATAAGTTGAAACATCCTTTCAATCCAGGGACAAATCTTCTGTGGTCATAGTATATAGATCTTTTAACGTGCTGTTGAATTTGATTTGTTAGCATCTTCATGAGGATTATTATATATGTTCATCAGTTATTTTGACCTGTAATTTTTGTTGTTGTTGTTTTTGTTTATTTTATTTTGGTGTCTTTTTCTGGCTTAGTTACAGGGCATATGTTGACCTCATAGAAAGATTTGTTAATATGCTCACTTGTATTTTTCTAAAATTTTAAAAAAGAAACTGTATTTATTCTTTTCTTCAGATTTTATTTATTTGAGAAGGAGGGAGAAAGAGATTGAGTGAAAGCAAAAGTATAGAGGGAGGAAGAACCGGACTCCTTCCTGAGCAAGGAGCACAATGTGGGGCTAAATCCCAGAATGCTGGGTCATTCTGGGTCATTTGGCTGCTCAGCCAAAGGCAGATGCTTAACTTACTGAGCCACTCAAACAACCATGTATTTATTCTTCTTAAACATATTAGGGAAAATTCGTCTTTAAATCCTTCTGCTCTTGAACTTTTCATTGGTTGTTTTTATTACTATTATTACTGCTTCAATCTCTTTTCTATTAACTCATTCAATTTTTCTGTTTTATCTTGATTCAGAATTATTAGAATGAAAGTTTGTCAGAATTTACACTTTTCTTTTAGGTTCCCTCTATTGTAAAATAATTTATAATTGGCCCTTATTATTAATTTTATTTCTGTTGTTTTGGTTGTAATTTTTCTTTGAGATCTTTGATTTTACATATTTAAATTTCCACTCTGTTTTCTTAGTTTTTCTAGCTAAGGGCTTGTAGATTTTGCTTGTCATGAAAATGACTCAATTAACCCATTTATTTTTGCTATATATTTTATTTATTTCTGCCATGATATTTATTTTTTCATTTTTCCAACTAAAATTGGGTTTAGATTATTTTTATTGTTGTTTGAGGTATAAATTTAGGTTGTTTATTTTAGATATATCTTTTATCTTACAGTTGGAATTTATTACTATAAACTTTTAATTTAGAATTGCTTTTGCTGCATCTTATAAGCTTTGTTATATTATGTTTTCATTTGCATAAAGATTTTTTCTTTGATTTCCTCTTTGACCCATTATTTCTTAGAGAGTCCTATTGTAAATATTAATAAATTTTCCAATTTTCCACCTATTATTTATATAGTCTCATATTGCTGTGCTTAGTAAAGGATCTTGATACATTTCAAACTTAAAAATTTATTAAGACATTTTGTTTTGTTTATCTTTTGTGTCCTACCACATTAGTCCATCCTGGAAATGTTCATTGTATACTTCATAAGAATATATATTTTGTTGCTATTGAAAAGAATATTTTGTATATGTTAGGTTAATTATTACATAATAGTTCAAATCCACTATTATATTACTGACTTTCTGTTTGTATAATGTATTTGTTGTTAAAAGTGCAATGCTGAAATTGTTAACTATTACTGCATTGGTTTTATTTTCCTCCTCAGGTCATTTAATATTTGCTTTATATACTTAAGTTCCCGATATTTGTTGCTAATATACTAACAGTGGTGATAGTGTACTGGTGAAATACCTCTTCATCAATATGTAGCATTCTTTGTCATCTGTGATAGTTATTGATTGATTGGTTATAATTTTCTGTGTAATATTTTACTTATTTATTTTATTTATTTTGTTCAAGCACTTGTTGTTATATGCAACTAATGAATCAAACACTACATTAAAAAGTTATACTAGCTAACTAAATATGATAGGTTTTCATTTATCTTCTATTTATCTGATATAAGTATAGATCTTCCTGTTCTCTTTCTTTTCTTTTTTAAAGCAAATAATTTTCTATCTCTTCTTTTTTAGTCTATGTGTGTTCTTAAGACTGATGTGATTTCATTGTAAAGAGAATAAAGTTAGTTCTTGTTGCTATTGTATTTTATTTATTTATTTATTTAATATCTTTATTATACTAAATGTATATATACATACATAAAATTTGCCTTTTTAACCATTTTTAAGTGTACAGTGTTATTTTTAAATTAATATATAAACTATTATTTGTTTCAGAGGTGCAGGTCTGTGATTCATTAGTCTTACCTAACATCCACCACAACACATACTCTCCCCAATATCCATCACTCAGCCATCTCATCCACCTACCCTCTCCCCTTTAGCCACCCTTAGTTTGTTTCCAAAGATCGAGTTTCTTAGAGTTTTTCTCTTTCTCTGGTTTCATCTCGTTTCATTTTTTCATCTCTTCATCTGTGATCCTCTGTCTCATTTCATACATTCCACATGTTATTGAGATCATATGATAATTATCTTTCTCTGATTGACTTATTGCACTTAGCTTACTACCATTTAGTTCCACCCACATTGTTGTAAATGGCAAGATTTCACTTTTTGATTATGGCTGAATATATAATGTACAGAAATCAGTGGCTTTCTTATACACTAACAATGAAAATACAAAAAGGGAAATTAGAGAATCGATTCCAATTACTATAGCAACAAGAACCATAAGATACCTGGGAATAAACCTAACCAAAGAGGTAAAAGACCTGTACTCAAGGAACTACAGAACACTCATGAAAGAAATTGAAGACACAAAAAGATGGAAGACCTTTCCATGCTCTTGGATTGGAAGAATAAACATTGTTAAAATGTCTATACTGCCTAGAACAATCTATACTTTTAACGCCATTCCGATCAAAATTCCACCGGTATTTTTCAAAGAGCTTGAGCAAATAATCCTAAAATTTGTATGGAATCAGAAGAGACTCCGAATTGCTAAGGAAATGTTGAAAAACAAAACAAACAAACAAAAAAAAAATGGTGGCATCACATTACCCGATTTCAAGCTTTACTACAAAGCTGTGATCACCAAGACAGCGTGGTACTGGCATAAAAACAGACACATAGACCAGTGGAACAGAGTGGAGAGCCCAGATATGGACCCTCAACTCTATGGTCAAATAATCTTTGACAAAACAGGAAAAGATATACAATGGAAAAACGACAGTCTCTTCAATATATATATATTTATTTGATTATGGCTGAATATATATACACACACATATCTATATCTATCTATCTATATCTATATCTATATCTATCTATCTATCTATATATATATATATATATGCCACATCTTCTTTATCCATTCATCTGTCAAGGGACATCTGGGCTATTATCATAGTTTAGCTATTGTGAACAGTACTGCTATAGACATTGGGGTGCAGGTATCCCTTTGGATCACTGTATTTGTATCTTTGGAGTAAATAACTAGCAGTGCAATTGCTGGGTTATACAGTAGCTCTATTTTTAATTTTTTAAAAACGATTTTATTTATTTGACACAGAGAGAGAGAGAGAGATCACAAGTAGGCAGAGAGACAGGTAGAGAGAGAGGGGAAGCAACCTCCGCACTGAGCAGAGAGCCCAATGCAGAGCTTGATCGCAGGATCCTGAGATCATGACCTGAGCCGAAGGCAGAAGCTTAACACACTCAGCCACCCACGTGCCCTCTTTTCAACTTTTTGAGGAACGTCAATACTGTTTTCCAGAGTGGCTATAGCAGCTTGCATTCCACCAACAGTGTAAGTAAGTTTCCCTTTCTCTGCATCCTCACTAATATCTGTCATTTCCTGCATTGTTAATTTTGGCCATTCTAACTGGTGTTATGTGTAACCTCGTTGTGATATTGATTTCTTTTTCCCTGATTCCACTGTTGTTTAACATTTTTTTCATGTGAGGGGGTGGAATACCATTTATTATGCTAATGCAACTCTGAAGAAATCTGGGGTCACAATCCTTATATCAGGCAAATTAGATTTTAAGCCAAAGACTGTAATAAGAGATGAGAAATGAAACTATATCATAACTAAAGGCCCTATCCAACAAAAAAGTTTGAAATATTGATGTCCCTAACATGGGAGCAGTTAATTATATAAGCCAAATAAAACAAAATCAAAGAAATACATCCACAATAATAAGGAACTTTAAAACTCCCTCCAGAGCAATAGACAGATCATTTAAGCAGAAATCACCAAGAAAATAAGGGCTTCAAATGACACACTGGGCCAAATGGACTTCACAGATACATTCAGATCATATCCCAAAACAACAGAATGAACATTCTTCTCAAATTTCATGGAACATTCTCCAGACTAGATCACATACTGCATCAAAAATCATGTCTCAACTGGTACCAAAAGACTGAGGTCTTTCCCTGCATATTTTCAGACCACAGTGCTTTGAAATAACAACACATTTACAAGACGAAAATTGTAAAGAACACAAATATGTGGAGCCTAAAGAATGCCTTACTCAGGAAGGAATGGGTCAACCAGGAAATTAAATATTTAAAAAAATCATGGAAGCAAATGAAAATGAAAACACAACTGTCCAAAATCTTTGGGATGTGGCAAGCGTGCTTCTAAGAGGGGAGTATATAACACTCCAAGAACTAATCAAGAAAGAAGAAAGGTTTTGTTTGCCTGGGTGACTCGGTTGTTTAAGTGTCTGCCTTCACCTCAGGTCATGACATCAGGGTCCTAGGATCAAACCCTGCATCAGACTCCCTGTCCAGTGGGGAGCCTGCTTCTCTTTCTACTTTTGTCTCTCCCCTACACTCATGCTCTCTCACCTCTGTTTCTCTCTCTTTCTCTGCTCTCTTTCAAATAAATAAAAATCATAAAAAAAGAAAGGTCTCAAATGCACAACATAACCTTATACCTACAGGAGGTGAGGAAAGAACAACAAATAAAGCATAAAGCCAGCAGAAGAAGAGAAATTACAAAGATGAGTGCAGAAATCAATGAAAAAAAAAAACAAAGGAATGGATTAATGAAACTAGGAGCTGGTTCTTTGAAACAATTAGTAAGATAGACAAACCCCTGGCCAGACTTATCAAAAATAAAAGTGAAAGAACCCAAATAAATAAAATCATGAATGAGAGAGGGGAGAGCACCACCAAAAGTGAATAAATACAAACAAAAAAACATATTATGAGCAACTATATGTCAACATACTAAATAATCTTGAAGAAATGGATGAATTCCTTGAGAGGTATAAACTAACAAAGGTGCCATTGTTTTTAATTCATTCAATCAGTCTATCTTTCAGTTGGAGAATCTAATCTTCCCAGATGGTGGTACCTCTATGAAAAGAAATTTTAATAATTTACATTTGTGCAGCACTTATTTATCTTTATCTGTCATGGTATAAGTTTCTTTCATTGGAAATATCCAAACATATGTCATTGGCAGTGAACTGATGCAGTTCAAGTAGTTTAGACTCCAGGACATCATCTATATAAGGATAAATAGTGAATCTAAAGGGCTTCAAAAAATATATCACACACTTAACTTGCACTTTTATGTTTATCTAACTGAGATCATTTGTTCTTCCTGAACACATCAAGTGATATATTTTAGATCTGAAAAAAGAAAATTAGACATACTATTAAATATACTTCCTCCTTTTCTTTATTCCTTCTTTATTATTTTTTCTCTTTTTCCTTATATGTATTAGGTGTGTGTCTGTGTGATTGTGTATATATGTATTAGTGAAGTTTTTTTTTCCTTTCCTCTGTAAAATATGTATGTTGATTTTTAATACTTGAGTTTTTACTTGTGTTAATTTTAAGCATTCATTGAATTTTTAATTTAAACTATACTCTTCTATTTATGAAAGTATTACCTAGATCATTTTTCAAATATTTGTGGTGAGTAATTATGTTCCACACATTACAATTTAGTCTCTTTGGTTCTCTCTAATTCTAAAATATGGTACACAATTACTTATCTTCTGTTTCAGCTATTGGAATATATATAATATTTGTATATTGAGAGTTTTTAAAACAGATGTAAAATATATAATCTGGGAACTTATTATTTGATATTCTTTAATACCTATTTTATATTACAATGAAGAATTATATGTTAATATAGTAATTCAAAATAAAAGGATCAGAAATCAATATAGTCATTGTAATTGTGAATAAAATTTTAAAGCGTACATCTATTAGCCATCATTAAATGTAACATAAGTTAATTAAATACTTCAAATTGCATTATAAAGTTGATTTTGGCAAAAATGATGTCAAAGAAGTCATTGTATATGTTATTCTATTATTTTTTTAATTAAACACAAACTGAATTTTTATTACATTTCATAACTTCCTCGGTAATAAAAATTTAGTTATATAATGAATTATTATTAAGAAATAAAATAATCTTTAAGTAGAAAAAATGTCTTTTACTAAAAAATATATACAGAAGAGGAGTCAAGATGGCAGAGAAGTAGTAGGCTGGGACTACATCATGTAGCAGGTGATCAGCTAGATAGCTTATCAATCCATGCGAACACCTAAAAATCCAACAGGACACTGAACAGAATAGAGCAACAATTCTAGAAACAGAAAATCAACCACTTTCTGAAAGGTAGGATGGCAGAGAATTGAATCCAAAGTGAAGGGAAGATAGACCACAGGAGCAGGGGCAGGCTCCCAGAAAGTGGTGGAGACAGGGAGCACAAAATCAGGACTTTTAAAAGTCTGCTCCACTGAGGGACATTGCTCCAGAGTCTAAACTGGAGTGAAGCCCATGCGGGGGCAGCATGGCCCCGGTCCCGCAGGATCACAGAATGATTGGAGTTTCTGAGTGTCACAGAGATTACAGGTATTAGAGCAGGGAGCCTGGCTATAGAGACAGAGCCAAGGAGTGAACTCTCAGCTAAAGTTTACCTGGAACCAGTCACAAGATGGGTGAGCTCAGCACGCTGCCAGAGGCCAGGGAGACAGGAGTGATTGAGAACTTTTCTCTGAGGGCACACTGAGCAGTGGGGCCCCAAGCGCTCAGCACTCGACTCCTCCAGGGCAGAGATTAGGAGACCGCCATTTTCATTCCCATCCTCCAGAACACTATGGAAATCATTCACGGAGCAAAAGCTCTCAAAAGTGAACCCGAGCGGATTACTTAACCTGGCCCGTGGTAAGGGCAGTGTAATTCCGCCTGGAGCAAAGACACTTGAGAATCACTACAACAGGCCCCTCCCCCAGGAGATCAACAAGAAATCCAGCCAAGACCAAGTTCACTTACCAAGGAGAACAGCGGAATTCTAGAGGAGGAGAAAGCAAAGCATGGAATTCATGGCTTGCTCCCCATGATTCTTTAGTCTTACAATTAATTTAATTTTTTTAAATCTTTTTTTATTCTTCTTAATTTTTTTAACTTTTACCCTTTCCCATTTTAATGTTTTTTAACTAGTTTATCTTAACAATACCTTTCGTTAAAAATAATAATAATCTTCTTTGAACCTTCATTAATATAGTCATATTTTATCATTCATTGTATCTAACTTTATTTATTGTATACACATAAGTATTTTTCTACTAAAAAATTTGGGGTACAACTTCTTCTAATAGATCAAAATATACCCTAAATCTAGCTCCGGGCTTGTTCTAATCTTCAGCCTGAGCAAAATCTCTCCACTTTCTTTTTCTTTATTCTCCCAACAAACTTACTTTATCAACTACTTTTTTAGAAATTAAAAAAAAAATCATCTTTATAGGCATATTCCATCCCTTCATTGTGTTTACCCTTATTTATGTTTTTCATTTTTTAAAATTTTAGGAGGTGGTTTCTTCTAAGAGACCAAAATAACTCCCAAAATTAAGTGGGTGACCCTGTTCTAGTCACCAGTCTAATATATATATATATATAGATAGATAGATAGATGTGTCCATATATATATATATAAAGATATATATATATATGTGTATATATATACACATATATATATATTTCTTTTTTATATTTTCTTAAATTTGTTTTCTTTTTTTAAATTTTTTTTTCTGAATTTCTTTTTATCCCCTTTCTCCCCCCCCCACCCCACATGATTTGGGATCTCTTCTGATTTGGTTAAAGCACATTTTCCTGGGGACTTTGCCACACTTTTAGTGTTTTATTTACTCCTTCATATATTATTATCTGGACAAAATGACAAGGCAGAAAAACTCATCACAAAATTAAAAAAAAAAAAAAAAGGACAAGCAGCAATGCCAAAGGCTAGGGACATAATCAATACGGACATTGGTAATATGTCAGATCTAGAGTTCAGAATGATGACTCTCAAGGTTTTAGCCGGGCTCAGAAAAGGCATGGAAGATATTAGAGAAACCCTCTCTGGAGAGATAAAAGACATTTCCAGAGAAATAAAATAACTAAAATCCAACCAAGTCAAAATAAAAAAAAAAGCTATTAATGAGGTGCAATAAAAAATGGAGGCTCTTTCTGCTAGGATAAATGAGGCAGAAGAAAGCATTGGTGATATAGAAGACCAAATGATAGAGAATAAAGAAGCTGAGCAAAAGAGAGAAAAAGAAATACTGGACCATGAGGGAAGAATTTGAAAGATAAGTGACACCAAAAGATGAAACAACATTAGAATAATTGGGATTCCAGAAGAAGATGAAAGAGAAAGGGGAGCAGAAGGTATATTAAAGAATTATTTTATAGAATTTCCCTAATATGGCAAAGGGAACAAGCATCAAAATCCAGGAGGTGCAGAGAACTCCTCTCAAAATGAATAAGAAAAAGTCCACAGTCCTTCATCTAAGGGTAAAATTTAAATCTTAGAGACAAAGAGAAAATCCTGAAAGCAGCCCAGTAGAAGAAGTCTGTAACATACAATGGTAAAAATAATAGATTGGCAGCACACTTATCCACAGAGACCTTGGAGGCCAGAAAAGACTGGCATGATATATTCAGAGCACTAAAAGAGAAAAACATGCATCCAAGAATACTGTATCCAGCTAGCCTTCCACTAAAAATAGAAGGAGAGATAAAAAGGTTCCAGGACAAACAAAAACTGAAAGAATTTGCAAACAACAAAGCAGCTCTATAGGAAATATTGAAAGGGGTCCTCTAAGCAGAGAGAAACTAAAAGTAGTAGATAAGAAAGGAGCAGAAACAATATACAGTACAGTCACCTTACAGGCCATAGAATGGCACTAAACTCATATCTCTCAATAGTTACCCTAAATGTTAATGGGATAAATGCCCCAATCAAAAGACACAGGGTATCAGAATGGATTAAAAAAAAATCAATATGCTGCCTACAAGAAACTGATTTTAGACCTGAAGAGACCTCTAGATTTAAAGAGGGGCAAGGAAAACAATTTGCCATGCTAATGGGCATCAGAAGAAGGCTGGGATGGCAATCCTTATATCAGAACAATTAAATTTTAAGCCAGAGACTATAAAAAGAGATGAGGAAGGACACTGTATCATACTCAAAGGGTCTGTCCAACAAGAAGATCTAACAATTTTAAATACCTATGCCCCTAACATGGGAGCAACCAACTATATAAACCAATTAATAACAAAATCAAAGAAACACATCAGCAATAATACAATAATAGTAGGGGACTTTAACACTCCCCTCACTGAAATGGACAGATCATCCAAGCAAAAGATCAGCAAGGAAATATAGGCCTTAAATGACACACGGGACCAGATGGACATCACACATATATTCAGAGCATTTAATTCCAAAGCAACAGAATACACATTCTTCTCTAGTTCCCAAGGAACATTCTCCAGAATAGATCACATCCTGGGTCCTAAATCAGGTCTCAACTGGTATCAAAAGATTGGGATCATTCCCTGCATATTTTCAGACCACAGTGCTCTGAAGCTAGAACTCAATCACAAGAGGGAATTTGGAAAGGATCCAAATACATGGAGACTAAACAGCATCCTTCTAAATAATAAATGGGTCAACCAGGAAATTAAAGAAGAATTGAAAAAATTCATGGAAACAAATGATAATGAAAACACAACGGTTCAAAATATGTGGGACACAATAAAAGCAGTCATGAGAGGAAAATATATAGCGGTACAAACCTTTCTCAAGAAACAAGAAAGGTCTCAAGTACAAAACCTAACCCTACACCTAAAGGGGCAGGAGAAAGAACAACAAAGGAAAAAGGAAGCCTAATCCTAGCAAGAGAAGAGAAATAATGTCAGAGCAGAAATCAATGAAGTACAAACCAAATAAATAAATAAATAAATAAAATAGAACAAATCAATGAAACTAGGAGCTGGTTCTTTGAACGAATTAATAAGATTGATAACCCCCTGGCCAGACTTATCAAAAAGAAAAGAGAAAGAACCCAATTAAATAAACTCATGATGAAAGAGGGGAGATCACAACCAATACAAAAGAAATACAAGCAATTAAGAACATATTATGTACAACTCTGTGCCAACAAATTTGATAATCTGGAAGAAATGGATGCAGTCTTAGAGACATATAAACTACCACAACTCAATCAGGAAGATATAGAAAACCAGAACAGGCACATAACCAGTAAGGAGATTGAAACAGTCATCAAAAATCTCCAAAAAAAAAAAAAAAAAAAGCCCTGGCCAGATGGCTTCCCAGGGGAATTCTACCAAACATTTATAGAACTAATTCCTATTCTCCTGAAACTGTTACAAAAAATAGAAATGGAAGGAAAACTTCCAAACTCATTTTATGAGGCCAGCGTCACCTTGATCCCAAAACCAGACAAGGATCCCATCAAAAAAGAGAACTACAAACCAATATCCTTGATGAACACAGATACAAAAATTCTCACCAAAATACTAGCCAATAAGATTCAATGGTACATTAAAAGGATTATTCACCACGACCAAGTGGGATTTATTCCAGGGCTGCAGGGTTGGTTCAACATCCGCAAATCAATCAATGTGATAAAATACATTAATAAAAGAAAGAACAAGAACCACGTGATACTCTCAATTGATGCTAAAAAAGCATTTTACAATGTACAGTATCCTTTCCTGATCAGAACTCTTCAAAGTGTAGGGATACAGGGCACATAGCTCAATATTATCAAAGTCATCTAAGAAAAACCAACCACAAATATCATTCTCAATGGTGAAAAACTGAAAGCTTTTCCGCTAAGGTCAGGAGCATGGCAGGGATGTCCATTATCACCACTGCTATTTGACATAGGACTAGAAGTCCTAGCCTCAGCAATCAGACAACAAAAAGAAATTAAAGACATCCAAGTCAGCAAATAAAAAGTCAAACTATCACTCTTCGCAGATGGTATGATACTATATGTGGGAAACCCAAAAGGTTCAACTCCAAAACTGCTAGAACTTGTATAGGAATTCAGTAAATTGTCAGGATATAAAATCAATGCACAGAAATCAGTTACATTTCTATACATCAACAAAAAGAGAGAAGAAGGAGAAAGTAAGGAGTCAATCCCATTTACAATGGCACCCAAAACTATAAGATACCTAGGAATAAACCTAAACAAAGAGGCAAGGAATCTATATTCAGACAACTAAAAGTACTCATGAAAGAAATTGAGGAAGACACAAGGAAATGTAAAAATGTTCCATGCTCCTGGATTGGAAGAAAAAATATTGTGAAAATATCTATGCTACCTAAAGCAATCAACACATTTAATGCAATCCCTATCAAAATACCATACATTTTTTTTCAATGAAATGGAACAAAAATCCTAAAATTTATATGGAACCAGAAAAGACCTCGAATAGCCAAAGGAATATTGAAAAAGAAAGCCATAGTTGGTGGCAACAAAATTCCAGACTTCAAGCTCTATTCCAAAGCTGTCATCATCAAGACAGCATGGTACTGGCACAAAAACAGACAATAGATCAATGGAACACAACAGAGAGCCCAGAAATAGACCCTCAACTCTATGGTCAACTAATCTTCAACAAAGCAGGAAAGAATGTCCAATGGAAAAAAGACAGCCTCTTCATCAAATAGTCTTTGGAAAATTTGACAGCCACATGCAGAAAAATGAAAGTGTACCATTTCCTTACACCACACAGGAAAATAGACTGAAAATGGATAATGACCTCAATATGAAAAATTAATCCATCCAAATCCTTGAACAGAACACAAGCAACAACCTCTTTGACCTCAGCCACAGCAGCTTCTTCCTGGGAACATTGCCAAAGGCAAGGGAAGCAAGGGCAAAAATGAACTATTGGGATTTCATCAAGATCAAAAGCTTTTGCACAGCAAAGGAAACAGTCAACAAAATCAAAAGACAATTGACAGAATGGGAGAAAATATTTGCAAAAGACGTATCAGAAAAAGGGCTAGTATCCAAAATCTATAAAGAGCTTAGCAAACTCAACACCCAAAGAACAAATAATACAATCAAGAAATGGGCAGAAGACATGAACAGACATTTCTGCAAAGAAGACATCCAGATGGCCAACAGACACATGAAAAAGTTCTCCACATCACTCGGCATCAGAGAAATACAAATCAAAACCACAATGAGATACCACCTCACACCAGTCAGAATGGCTAAAATTAACATGTCAGGAAATAACAAATGCTGGCGAGGATGTGGAGAAAGGGGAACCCTCCTCCACTGTTGGTGGGAATGCAAGCTGGTTCAACAACTCTGGAAAACAGCATGGGGGTTCCTCAAAAAGTTGAAAATAGATTTACCCTATGACCTAGCAATTACACTCTTGGATATTTACCCTAAAGATACAAAGGTAGTTATACAAAGGGGCACGTGCACCTGAATGTTTATGGCAGTAATGTCCACAATAGCCAAACTATGGAAAGAACCTGGATGTCCATCAACAGATGAATGAATAAAGAAGAGGTGCTATATATATATACAATAGAATACTATGCAGCCATCAAAAGAAATGAAATCTTGTCATTTGCGACAATGTGAATGGAACTAGAGGGTATTATGCTTAGCGAAATAAGTCAATCAGAGAAAGACAACTATCATATGATCTCCTTGGTATGAGGAAGTGGAGATGCAACATGGGGGGTTTGGAGGGTAGGAAAAGTATAAATGAAACAAGATGGGATTGGGAGGGAGACAAATCATAAATGACTCTTAATCTCACAAAACAAACAGAGGGGAGCGGGGAGGTTGTGAGGGGGAGGGAGAGAGTGGGTTGGTGATGATATGTGCTATGGTGAGTGCTGTGAAGTGTGTAAACCTGGCAATTCACAGACCTGTACACTTGGGGATAAAAATACATTATATATTTTTTTAAAAATTAAAAATGAAATAAAAAAGAAATAATATATATTCAGTAAAAATAATAATTTGGGGTTCTTGTGTGGCTCAGTGGGGTAATCTTCTGCCTTCAGCTCAGGTCATGATCTCAGGGTCCCGGGATCGAGCCTTGCATTGGCCTCTCTGCTCAGCACGGAGCCTGCTTCCCCGTCTCTCTCTCTGCCTGCCTCTCTGCCTAGTTGTGATATCTGTCTGCCAAATAAATACATAAAATTTTTAAATATTTTATTTATTTGACAGAGAGAAATCACAACTAGACAAAGAGGCAGGAAGAGAGAGAGGAGGAAGCAGGCTCCCTGCAGAGCAGAGAGTCCGATGTGGGGCTCGAGCCCAGGACCCTGAGATCATGACCTGAGCTGAAGGCAGAGACTTTAACCCACTGAGCCACCCAGGCGCCCCCACATAAAATTTTTTAAAAAATCAAAATTTTATAATCTATTCTAACCATTCATGGACGGCCTCCAAATATATATTTTATCCCTTAGCAAAATCAGTTTTGAACTGAATTCAAGGTGAGAACTGATAATTAACCATTGCAATGTGGACTTGTGATTTGAGAATGAGTGATATACAGTTGGACCTACATTTTTGTTATGTAGTATTTTGCCATTACGTTTTCAAATATTTGCATAAAAGAGAAAGTAAATTCCTCAGCCCACTAAGCAATCAAAGTACTTCTGTAGTCATGTTTGTGTATGCTTGTGATACAAAACAATGCTTATCTTCAACTGAGGTAAGGAAGAAAACAATAGATAATTAAAACTATCTATTTTTCTCCAATTTTAAATTTTCTTCAAAATATATACCATTTTAACTCTATATTAAACTTTAATTAAATATTAACTCTCTATTAACTCTATGTTGAATCAAAATATTTACACCTCTTTAACTTTATATTAACTGTATATTAAGTAACTAATATTTTATTGTACATAAAATCAATCTGTTATCCCTTTCAAATGCTCATAAGCAAAAGTAAATATTTACTATGATTTATTATGATGAATTAAAGTATCTCAGCAGAACATTTTTCTAATCTTTCCATGACTTCCTTGTAATTAAATAAATGAAATGAAATACACACTGAAAACATAGTGTAGTGTTGTAAATGTTATTTACCAAATATTTCTGGAAATATTAAAGTTGTGATACAATCTACTATCTGTTATTTTGCTTTCTCCATTACGAATTAATTTATCTTATTTGTCCAAAAATTTGTAATCCATTAAATTTTTGTATGTTTTGGTAATTCTAACCATGAAGTTAAGGATTTTCACACATAAAATTACTTACTGATGGTTTCTACTTTGCAATAAAGCATGTTTTATTTTAAATGATGGCTAGATTCCCATTTTTAGTTCTTATAAAATGTTCTAATTCAAATAATATCTATAATTCTTATTTACATTAGACTGTGATTATTCAGATTCTAACTACAAGTGAAAGTGTATGTCTTATTTATATTACTGCAATTCCTGTACTGATTAAATAATGTGGCATTCTATGCTAATCCATGGTCATTGATAACACAAACTCTCAGGAATATCAGTAGCATTGAAACAGGAAACTATTAGTCTTAGGAACATTAGAGATTAAGATGCTTAGCATTAGAAACACAAATGATTAAAATTAGACAATATTTTGTGAATACTGAGGCTTAAATCAAAGTTCTTTTCATCTCTAGACAAATGCCAAAATGGGAAATCATCAGAAAAAGGAAAAAATTACATACATTTGTGTTACTTCCCATTGTATACACAATATAAAAGAAATCAAAGTATTAAAAGGAAAAAAATTAAAGGTAATACTGTATATAAACAACATTATATTCAGTAATATAAAATATAATTCCGAAGAATATGAGGATATGTGCATATGTATTTTTAAAATGTGTAAAACTATTGAGATTTCAAAATAAATTAGCCATAAATATTTTTTGTATTATAACTTTATATTACATTATATTTTTCTAAATCATAAATTTGTGTGAATGATGATAGTGCCACAAAATAAAATAATCTTTATCATTGAAAACTAAGTCAATTATTTCAACAGTTAAAAAAGTTTGAAATTAATAAGAGCATAACCAAAAAGAACACTTACATAATAAACCCTCTTTTTCTTTTCTTTCAGTGAATTCTAATGTCTCTTTCCATGAAAATATTTATTTGCTGCACATTAATATTTAGCTGTTTATGAGCTAGATAATTATAGAAAATTATAAAGAAAATATATTTTTATTATTTGGTTATTTATCTATTATCAACAGAGAAAAGGTTATGAGGAGCAGAAGGAGAAAGAATCTCAAGTAGGATCCATGGAGTCTTATGTGGGCCCAGATCTCTACCCTGATATTATGAACTGAAACAAAAATAAGAGTTGGATGCCTACAGATGTTGGGGAGGTAGTGGATAAAGGGAACCCTCTCAGACTCTGGGTGGGAGTGCAAACTGGTTTAGCCAGTCTGGAAAACAATAGGAGTTTCCTCAAGAAGTTAAAAATAGAGCTACCCTTGAACCCAGTAATTGCACTACCAGATATCTATCCAAAGTATACAAAAATAGTAATTTGAATGGGAATATGCTCCCCAATGCTTATAGCAGTACTACCCACAATAGCTAAATTATGGAAAGAGACCTGATGTCCATCAACTGATGAATGGGTAAAGAAGATGTGGCATACATTTAAAATGGAGTATTTTTCAGCCATCAAAATGAATGAAAACTTGCCATTTGCAACAATAAAAATGGAATTAGAGGGTAGTATGCTAAGTAAAATAACTCAGTCAGAGAAAGACAAATATCATATGATTTTACTTATATGTGGAAAAAATGAATGAACTTATTGAAAGGGAAGGAAAAATAAAATAAGATGAAAACAGAGAAGAACACAAATCCTAAGAGACTCTTAACTATAGGTAACAAACAGAGTTTCAGGAGATGAGGTGGTGTGGGGAAGAGATAATTACTTCTGCAATTAGAATTTAAAACATTAATAACTTCTTCACTTTCCATATGTTATACTACCCAGAAATGTTGAAAGAGTGTAATTGCATGTATGTAGTAAATAGAAAATTTTATGTAGGTGTAGAAGTGTTATCCATGGAGAAATAAATATCCCAGGCACAGCTGTTCTCTTATTTTAGTGTTCAGTGATATTGGTAAGCATATTTTGAAATAACAATAATGTTCTATTTACCTATGTTCCAGTTTTGTGAATTTACATAATAGCAAAGAATTGCAAGAATATATCAATTAATATTCAGAAAAAAATGAACAGCAAATGGTGTAATGTAGCAGAAGCAAGGAAGAATAGTGCAACATTAAGGAGATTCAGAAAACGCAGGCTCAGCTTCTGGGAAACATTTTCAGTAATGTGAGACATGCTTCCTCTCTGGATCATAAACCAGGACACTGGGGAATCCACATTCTTATTGAAGGAGGGAATTTTTATGACCCTCTAGCCAAGTATGCAGAACCAGGATGTATAGGCTAACTCAATAAACAGAAATTAAAACAGATTACCAGAAAACAGGTACAAATTTAAGAATATGCACATTTTAAAAAATATTTTATTTATTTATTTGTTTCCTTTGCTGTGCAGAAGTTCCCAAAAGTTTATTTTCACTTTTGTTTCCTTTGCCTTTGGAGACATATCTTGAAAGAAGTTGCTGTGGCTGATATCGAAGAGGTTACTGCCTGTATTCTACACTAGGATTCTGATGGATTCCTGTAGTACATTGAAGTCTTTTATCCATTTCAAGTTTACTTTGTTTACGGTGTAAGAGAATGGTCAAGTTTCATTCTACTACATATAGCAGTCCAGTTTTCCCAGCACCATTTAATGAAGAGACTGTCTTTTTTCCATTGAATATTTTTCCTACTTTGTTGAAGATTATTTGACCATAGAGATGACGGTCCATATCTGGGCTCTCTACTCTGTTCCCCTGGTCTATGTGTCTATTTTTATGCCAGTACCATGCTGTCTTGGTGATCATAGCTTTGTAGTAAAACTTGAAATCAGGTAACGTGATGTCTCCAGTTTTATTTTTGTTTTTCAAAATTTCCTTAGCAATTCGGGGTTTCTTCTGATTCCTTACAAATTTTAGGATTATGTGCTTCAGCTATTTGAAAATTACTGGTGGAATTTTGATAGGAATGGCATTAAAAGTATAGATTGCCCCAGGCAGTATAAACATTTTAACAATGTTTATTCCTCCAAACAAGAGCATGGAATGGTCTTCCATCTTTTTGTGTCTTCTTCAATTTCTTTCATGAGTGTTCTGTCATTCCTCGAGTACAGATCCTTTACCACTTTGGTTAGGTTTATTCCCAGGTATCTAATGGTTCTTGGTGCTATAGTAAGTGGAATTAATTCTCTAATTTCCCTTTCTGTATTTTCATTGTTAGTGTATAAGAAATCCACTGATTTCTGTATATTGACTTTGTATCCTGCCACGTTAATTGAATTGCTGTATGAGTTCTAGTAGTTTGGGGGTGGAGTCTTTTGGAATTTCCATATAAATAATCATATCATCTGCGAAGAGAGAGAGTTTGAATTCTTCATTGCCAATTTGGATACCTTTTATTTCTATTTGTTGTCTGATTGCCATTGCTAAGACTTCTAATACTATGTTGAACAAGAGTGGTGAGAGTGGGCATCCTTGACATATTCCTGAGCTCAATGGGAAGGCTGCATGTTTCTTCCCATTGAGGATGATATTTGCTGTGGGTCTTTCATAGACAGATTCTATGAAGTTCAGGAATGTTCCCTCTATCCCTATACTTTGAAGTGTTTTAATCAGGAAAAGATGCTGGATTTTGTCAAATGACTTTTCTGCATCAATTGAGAGGACCATGTGGTTCTTCTTTCTTCTCTTATTGATTTCTTCTATCACACTGATTAATTTCCGAATGTTGAACCATCCTTGTAACACATGGATGAATCCCACCTGGTCATGGTGGATAATCTTTTTAATGTGCTATTGGATACTGTTTGCTAGGATCTTGTTGAGAATCTTTGCATCCATATTCATCAGTGATATTGGTCTGAAATTTTCCTTTTTGGTAGGGTCTTTGCCTGGTTTGGGGATCCGGGTAATGCTGGCTTCATAAAAAGAGGCTGGGAATTCTCCTTCTGCTTCAATTTTTTGAAAAAGCTTCAGGAGAATAGGAGTTATTTCTTCTTTGAAAGTTTGTTAGAATTCCCCAGGGAATACGTCAGGTCCTGGCCTCTTGTTTCTTGGGAGGTTTTTGATCACTGCTTCAATCTCTTTAGGAGATATCAGTCTATTCAAGTTGTCAATTTCTTCCTGGTTCAAATTTGGCAGTTTATAGTTTTCCAGGAATGCATCCATTTCATCTAGGTTGCTTAGTGTTTTGGCATATAACTGTTGATAATAACTTCTGATGATTGTTTCTACTTCCTTGCTGTTAGTTGTGATCTCTCCCTTTTCATTCATAATTTTATTAATTTGGGCTTTCTCTCTTTTCTTTTGGATTAGTGTGACCAATGGTTTATCAATCTTATTGATTCTTTCAAATTGATTTGAATCAATTTCAAATGATTCAGCTTCTAATTTCATTGATACATCTACTGTATCTCTGGTTTCTACCTCATTGATCTCTGCTCTAATCTTGATTATGTCCCTTCTTGCGTGTGGAGTTGCTTTGATTTGTTGTTGATTCTCCAGTTCCTTAAGGTGTAGGGACAGCTGGTGTGTTCTGGATTTTTCAGTTTTTTTGAGGGAGGCTTGGATGGCTATGTATTTCCACCTTAGGTACAACTTTACTGTATCACATAGGTTTTGGACTGAAGTGTCTTCATTTTCATTGGTTTCCAAGAATTGTTTAAGTTCTTCTTTGATCTCCTGGTTGATCCAAGCAATCTTAAGCAAGGTGCTCTTTAGCGTCCAGGTGTTTGAGTTCCTTCCAAACTTTTCCTTGTGACTGAGTTCCAGTTTCAAAGCATTGTGATCTGAGAATATGCAGGGAATAATGTCAGTCTTTTGGTATTGGCTGAGTCCTGCTTTGTGACTGAGTATTTGGTCTATTCTGGAGAAGGTTCTATGTGCACTTGAGAAGAATGAATTTTCTTTTGTTTTAGGATGGAATGTTCTGTATATATCTATGAGGTCCATATGGTCCAATGTGTCATTCAATGCTTTTGTTTCTTTATTGATTTTCTGTTTGGATGATCTGTCTATTACTGAGAGAGGCATGTTAAGATCTCCTACTATTAATGTATTCATGTCAATATGGCTCTTTATGTGATCAATAGTTTTCTTATGTAATTTGCTGCTCACATATTGGGGGCATAGATATTTACAATTGTTAGATCATCTTGGTGGATAGTCCCTTTAAGAATTATGTAGTGTCCGGGCACCTGGGTGGCTCAGTGGATTAAGCCGCTGCCTTCGGCTCAGGTCGTGATCTCAGGGTCCTGGGATCGAGCCCCGCACCGGGCTCTCTGCTCTGCAGGGAACCTGCTTCCTCCTCTCTCTCTGCCTGCCTCTCTGCCTACTTGTCATGTCTCTCTCTGTCAAATAAATAAATAAAAATCTTTAAAAAAAAGAATTATGTAGGGTCTATCTGTATCTCTGACTAGAGTCTTTAGTTTAAAATCTAGTTTATCTGATATGAGAATCACTACTCTGGCCTTCGTTTGAGGCCCATTGGCATGAAAGAATCTTCTCCATACCTTCACTTTCAGTGTAGTTGTATCTTTAGGTTCCAAATGGGTCTCTTGTAGACAACATATGGATGGTTCCTGTTGCTTTATCTAATCTGCAACCCTTTGTCATTTTATGGGCATATTTAGGCCATTCACATTGAGGGTGATTATTGATTGATACATTTTTATTGACATCTTGTTACCTTTGAAGTCTTTCTTTCTGTATTTTGTCTCTATATTTCTGTTCAATGATATTTTTAGGATTTTGTCTCTTTTATAGAACCCCACTTAAAATTTCTTGCAGTGTTGGCTTGGTGGTTGCATAGTCTTTTAAGCCTTGCCAGTCTTCGAAACTCTTTATCTCTCCATCCATTTTGAATGACAGTCTTGCTGGATAAATTATTCTTGGCTGCATGTTCTTCTCATTTAGTACCCTGAATATATCTTGTCAGCCCTTTCTGGCTTGCCAGGTCCCTGTGAACAGGTCTCATGTTATTCTGATGGGCTCTCCTCTGTAGGTAAGGAGCCTCTTTGTCCTAGTGGATTTCAAGAGATTGTACCTACAATTCTGATTTTTCAATTTTCCTCTCAGGTGCCTTGATTTTTTTTTAGAATCTGTAATCTTAGGGGGAGACCATTCTGCCTCTAGTACATGAACACTGGTTCCATTCATGAGATTGGGAAAATTTTCATAGACAACTAGTTCCACTATATCTTCTAGACTTCTTTTTTTCTCCTCACCTTCAGGGTTTCCAATAATTCTGACGATGGAACTTTTCATGGCATCATTTATTTCCCTGATTCTGTTTTCTAGGCTTCTAAGCAGTTTGATCCTTTCTCTCTATCTGTTTGTCTTCCAGATCACTAATTCTATATTCTGTCTCAGTTACCCTAGATTTAGAGAATTTAGATTAGATTGGAACTCATTGAGAGCTTTGTGAACATCATCCCTGGTGGCTTTCAGTTCTTCCTAACATTGTGAACATCATCCCTGGTGACTTTCAGTTCAGCCCTAATCAATTCCGTTTGGTCATCCATGGCTTTCTCCAACCTAGCTATTGCCTGGATAATTGTTAGCCTGCATCCCGTTTCTGACATATTGTCTATGTCGATAGCCATTAGCTCTGTTGCAGAAGGCCCATCCTCTGTATTTTTCTTCTGTTGGGCATTCCTCCCCCTAGTCATTTTGGTAAGAGATGACTGAACCGATGTAGCTGGATGTATCAACTGTGGTGCATTCAAGGTGCACCCTGGAATGCTTCTGAGGAATCAGGATTCCCCACCCAAATGAGAGAAAAAAGGAAAGAAAAAGAATGGAAAAAGAGGGAGAGAGAGAGAGAGAGAGAGAGGAATAAAAGGGAAGATAAAAGAAAAGTCTCAGCCCAAATGGGCCCCAAGGTAAGATTTATGAAGTATACAAACAAAAGCAGACAAACAATAAGACTGATAAAATTATATGACAAGAGAAAAAATATATTTGTAAATGCAAAAAAAAAGGAAGAACCTTGTCAAAAAGAACCCCAAGTATAAGATTTATATACTATCAGGACAAACACAAATACACAGAAACACTGGTTGAAGAAACAGTTGGGAGAGTGGTTATAAATTCTCAGTGTGGGAGGGGAAGGTTATTTTGATTCTTCTTGGATGTATCTTGATATCTTTGTTAAAGGACTCAACTTTCCTACGACAAAGAGGGATTCAAAATTGGTTTACCTATAGGGGTAGCATTCATTGGGAAGTGGGTTACCTTAAAGTTTAACTCTATATTAATATTAGAAAATAAAAATATAAAAAATAACAAACTAAACTAAAATTTTAAAAATTTAAAAAAATAGAAAATCAAAAGAAAAACATGGGTGTACATATCAAAAAGTTCAGGTTAGAAGGTTTTTATGGAATTTGATGTACTGGACATCTCACTGTGATGGCATATAGGTTAAAAAATTATCTATATATATTAAAAAAGTGAACCAGTGTGGGAGGCCGTGATAAGGCTTGAGACGAGGACCAAACCAGGCCCTGACTTGGGTCTCCTTTAAAGTCCAAATAGCCGAACTAAAGGTTTAGGATGGAAAAGTTGAGTAGCACTGAGAAAGGGTCTGTGCTATGTGTTGTGGGCTCACCTACAGGATTTCTCACACGTTTACCTGTTAGATGAGAGCAATTTGGTTGGGGTCATAAATTCATAACTGGTCCTTGCTGTTCCAGCACAGCTTATGAATCACTCTCAGGTTTGTTGTTACTTCTTGAATGTTTTGAGTTACTTTGGAGTCAGTGCAGCTGGTTAAGGAATTATCTGAAGACAGAGACCTCTGGCCTTGGGGAGTCTGCATTTAGACCGTGAGAAGTGGTTAATGGTGACATCTGGAGGGTTTTTTGTGCATGTAGTAAATTCTTTTGTAATCAGTTAAAAATAATTATTGTTGGCTATATAATAACCTTGCTGCCTTGAATAAACTTGGCATTGGTGGAAATCATCCCCTATGCTCCTCCTGCCCCCATCTCTTTGTCGCTTTAATTTCTTTTCACCCATCCTCTTACCCTCGCACTTCCTGGTCGATTTGTCACGCAGGCCGTGGCAAGTTGTTCCTGAACAGGGACTGCGAGCACAGATCAAGGGATTGCTGTGCATACACAGATAAGTAGTTACCGTCATTCAGGTAAGAGGCAACTGGATGGCATGGGCGACAGCAGGAGTATATAATGGGGCACTTTAGGTCTTTAGAACAGGATCTTTTTTTCACTGCCCTGCAGGCCCTTTTGAAGTAGAAAGGGTCCAAGGTCTCTAAGAAGGCCTTGCAGCAATTTTTTGGTACAGTTTCAGAATTATGCCCATGGTTCCCCAAAGAAGGAACAGTGAGTTTGGATGCATGGTAAGAAATAAAGAACAAGATCAAAATATGCGGCCCCACTGCTTTTCCCCCTGATACTATGCAGGTCCGGGATAATATTCGTGAGGCATTAGATCCACAACACTCTTTTGAGCTGGTTTCTATAGCTTCCCAGGAACCTCCAGATGAGATTGACGATTTGCCCAAGAAAACCGAGAATATAGGGGAGCCAATGGCTGTAACTGGAGCCAACTGGGATTGGTCTAACCCAAGACAGAGACTTTAGGGAATATTCCCAAGCAGCTGCTGAAACCTCTTTCAGGGAAGTTCCCTGCTTTCTCTGGCCTGACTTGGACTGCCTAACCCTGAGTTAAGTTTGGTGGTTTAATTAAGATAGACATGTCTTTTAAGTTATCAGCAGTAAATGTAAAACTTCAAAGTTTACTGAAGGTCAAATAAGCTCATGTTATTGGTTAAAATTTGTTAACAAAGAAATTACTAAACTGATGGTTAATTGTCTGTCTCAAAGTTTTTATGGGTAATTGTTAAAGTAGCTTTCAAAGTCTTTGGTAACCTAAAAGTTTAAAATTTTGCTTGAATAACAAATAAAATTAAATTTGTTAGACATCTAGGTCTTAACCAAACCAGACAAAGTGCTAAAGCATTGATTACTGAACATTGGTTTGTGCTTTTAACTTCTTATAGCAAAGAAATTAAGAGTACTTAAATCTGTTAGTGAGCATGTTTTGTGCTTAACTAATCATAATTTGCCATCTAAAGAATTCTGATGTAACAGTTTGCAATTGGTTAATACTTAGTCTTCACTAGAGATTAAGGTGTTTCTAAGAGTACAAAATTCTGCTTAGTGTAACTAAGACTGGTGGAAATAAAGCAACTCTGTATGTAGGAAAGTAGGAGATATGTAAGAAAGATTTAAGGAATGGGAATACATTTTATTAAAAGTAAAAGAAAATAATTTTGTCCTAAATGAGATGGTTGTTTGGAAGGAAATGGCTTGGGACAAAACCTGAATACAAAGGAAAGTTGTAAAAGGTTTGTAAAGGGAAATCTTCAGAAAAGGAATTTTAGATATGGTCAGGACGGACTAAGAAAAAAAAAAAAAGAAAAAAACAGACCCCAGGGTGATTTAGAACTCTCCTGGCATACCTCCGCATAGATTATACTTCCAAGTGAAAGGACCATTTGGCCTTGAGCAATTGGGAAAGAGGTCCAACCTTGAGGGACTGTGAAAACACCCCGTTACCATCCCCCATTGCCTGCAATCATAGAAACTCACTCTTACTCATATAGAATAAAATGAGAGACTGACTGATCACCTCCCATTAGCCAGGGATACCCAGGAAAGGATGATGTCCAACCTGTCTGAATCTGAAGAGTGCCTGACTGTGTGAATGTGTCTGTATGACTCCACCACTTCGGCTACAGAGTCTGAGTGGGCTGTACCCTGAGTCTCACCGGGCATCATATGGCATAACGGTCATCTACTCCACGGAGTAGCCCGGTCCAGGGCTTATACGGACAGACCTTAGCTAAGAAGCTCCTAAGTTCCCACGAGGGACGCGAGCAGCACTGCATCTAAAAGATCCCCCTCCCTTTTTCTGTGACATCATTCACGATAGGAGGGAAATCTAATAAACCCACTATCTTAAGACTGCATGCTTAAAAATAAAAAGACACTGATATAAAAAACTGGTTTTCTCTCTGTTTAAAAGGGCAAAGTTTTCTTAGGTTAATTGATCTGTTATGGTTTTCTCTTTGCCTGCCCAGAAAATACAGTTTCTGTGTTTTGTTTTATCAGGTGTTTAACATCCTTAATTATATTTAGGCATGTGTTTTAAAACTTTATAAGATTTTAGCAAATGTTGACAAGACTTAAATTGTAAACAAGATCTCTTTAACTCATAAGACTTTTCCTTGGTATACTAAGTTACTCAGTAAGTACTGCTAAACCAATAATAAACCCTGAGTTATATTTGGGTAAGTACTGTAAATACTCTAAGTGTTCTATACATTTCCTAAAGTTTTAATGTTTTGATAAGATCATTACCTAGTAATTTAGCCATATCTATTCTGAGTTTTTGTCATTTGTAATTGTTTTAATTATGTAAAATGAATCCACTTTAAAGAAGATTCATATAAAGGACTCTCAGGACAGATACAGGTCTTTGTTATGTTAACATCCTAAAACTGAAATGGGTAAGAATTTCCAGAACTAACTAAAGATGCATTCGGACTAAACCAGATTTAGTAACATGGGACTAAATAAACTAAAAGATTGTAATGTTGTGTCTCTTAATGTTTTGTCTTATTTTAAACATTGCTGGTTCTCTAATGTTTGCTCTTCCATACTAGGGATATTTTTTCTTAAGATGTCTGTGACTTACAGAAATGTAAAATTTTTATTTGCCAACAAATCAAAGGATTCAACTTTTTTTTCTGTCTGAACCCTCTGAAAATCAAAAGGTCTCAGTAAGTATTCTTTCTTCCATGGCAATCAGTTATTTGTATAAATTCAATAAGAATCTCTTCTTGTAACAGGACACTATTGGAAACATGAGTTATTTTACCAAGGTTTTTCAAATATTTTGCCAAACCTTTCAAATTAAGCATTCGATGAATATTCCTTATAATTCTCAAGGACAAGCCATTACAGAAAGAGCTAATAGAGTCCTAAAATCCTATATCAAAAAATTAAGAGGGGGAGATACTACAGGGAACAATGAAATATTCACCTCATATGCATTTAATTTTAACTCTTTATGTTTTAAATGTTTTGATATAGGTCGCACAGCAGTGGAAGGGCCAGAACAGATGGAGAAGAAGATGCCTTCCCCATTACAGTCAGAGCTTAATAAGAGATCTCCTGAATCAGGCCCTAGAGAGAGTGAATCAGATACAACCCAATGAAGCATTGATCACTATATTATTAACATTATTAACCATGATTGGCCTCCCCCATAGTGAGGCCATAGCCTGTTGGGCATATATGCCTAACCCATGCTTCCATTTTAATCCAGGCGCCATTTGGACAGAATGTCTACAAGAAAAGCTCTTGATCATCTCTCCTCATGGCATCCCTGATTTCTCCATCACCGATTGGTCAAGAAGGGATAGAGAAGAACCTCTGCTATATGTTGCTTACCCTCCCGGCCTGCTGATACATAATGTGACTATCCTTGGTGGGATCTTCTCTATAGCCAAAGGGATGTTTCATGCAGAACTTTGGAAGCTAGTTATTGCCCTGGGACCAATTGGGGTGCAAATAGCAAGAGCAGTTATACTGCCACAAAATACTTCAACCTAACCTTACGGGCCTGTGTTCCTAGACCTTTTTTACTGGTAGTGGGTTCAGGAAAAATAGTTCTCACCTACTTTCCGGGGGGACACCTATTGTATAACATCCATTGTAACAATTGTGTGTTAACTAATTCTTTATCATACTAATGTTAGCCTTGATTTAGTGGAACTGCAAAAAGATATATCAAGCATCAGTCAGTCTCAACTAGATGTAGTTAACCCTGCTGAAATGTTTGCACACATTCTAGATAGTCTCCACGGGTTTA
This sequence comes from Meles meles, assembly GCF_922984935.1. Classification (NCBI taxonomy): domain Eukaryota; kingdom Metazoa; phylum Chordata; class Mammalia; order Carnivora; family Mustelidae; genus Meles; species Meles meles. The sequence continues at coordinate 903,533 of NW_025721116.1, read as the reverse complement.
ACCCTGGTAACTTGTTAAAACATTCATTCTAGCTGTTTACTGGACTTCTCGGTATGTGACTTCCTCTTGTGTTAATATGGTGCATTGTACAGGTTCGTGCGGGACAACAACGATTTTGTGGCCAAGCACAAATACATTTGCTTAACTTATTTAAAAAGGAAGGGGGAGATGTGGGAGGCTGCGATAAGGCTTGAGACGAGGACCAAACCAGGCCCTGACTTGTGTCTCCTTTAAGGTCCAAATAGCCGAACAAAAGGTTTAGGATGGAAAAGTTGAGTAGCACTGAGAAAGGGTCTGTGCTATGTGTTGTGTGCTCGCCTACGTGATTTCCCACATGTTTACTTTTTAGATGAGAGCAATTTGGTTGAGGTCATAAATTCATAACTGGTCCTTGCTGTTCCAGCACAGCTTATGAATCACTCTCAGGTTTGTTGTTACTTCTTGAATGTTTTGAGTTACTTTGGAGTCAGTGCAGCTGGTTAAGGAATTATCTGAAGACAGAGACCACTGGCCTTGGAGAGTCTGCATTTAGACCGTGAGAAGTAGATAATGGGGACGTCTGGAAGGCTTTTTGTGCACGTAGTAAATTCTTTTGTAATCAGTTAAAAATAATTATTGTTGGCTATATAATAACCTTGCTGCCTTGAAAAAACTTGGCATTGGTGGAAATCATCCCCTATGCTCCTCCTGCCCCCATCTCTTTGTCTCTTTAACTTCTTTTCACCATCCTCTTACCCTCGCACTTCCTCGTTGATTTGTCGTGTGGGCCGTGGTAAACCAGAATAGTGGGAATGAGTTAAAAATAAAAGTTGCATCTATGAAGTAGTGGTGGTTGTTCTCTTGTCATCCTTTTTTTTTTTTTCTTGTTCCTGGTTGGTTTTCTGGGGAAGGGGCCTGCCACGTGGTTTTCAGTCAATGATGTTCCCTGAGTTAAGTCCTCCATCCCCCCTCAAGGGGGTGGGCTCTGAGGAAACTGGTTTTTCAGACTTTTGTTCTCTGGAGGTTTTTATGTTCTTTCATCTGTTTTCTCTTGCCTTGACAGCTTTTGATGGTTTTTGGAGGTTTAGAGGAGAGCAAACTGTACCCCGATCTCCCTCTCAGAGAGAAGTCTCAGAATGCTCTGCAGAGCTGCTGGCAGAGTAGGTTCTGAGTCATGGTCCCTGGAGATGTAGGATCTCCTCCTTGTACCCCAAACCACGGTGGTGGCAGCTGGCTAGGCAGCTCCAGACCGCCAAAGAGGTTCCAAGCAGCTATTGCACACTGAGATTTTCCCACTGGCCCGGGGTTGGGAGTTTCTGGTCTTTCATGTCCGAGAGCATCGGGTGGCACACTGGGTCTAAGAGTGCCGGGCTGTTCTGCACCTCTCCTGGGGGAGGGTGTGGGGCATGAATGTCTCAGGTTCTGCCATCTGGCAAGGTTCCCAGCCCCTCATAGGAGCCTGACCCCACGTGTTCTCAAGTGTGCTGGCGGCTCAGTGACCAAAGCCTGGTTTCTCTGCCACACTTTCTCTGACTGAGTGCCAGGGGAGGCTGTCCTGGATCTGGGGACTTAAGCCCCTTTCCCTAACCACCCCACTTCCCCCCACGATTCTTTGCTCCTTTTTTTGAGTCCTTTCAACCAGACTCCAAGTTAATGTTGGTCCCCAGTCACAGGGCACTCTCATATTGGGGTATTACTTTCCAATCTGTCACCTCTGGTGGCTTCTTCCCCCTTTTGTTTATCTTCTGAAACCAACCCAATGTTCCCACTCTGCTTTACCCGCTCACTGTTGTCCTCTGCCCCCATGGAGATTCAGACGTGTATAATTCTGATCTCAGGCTGATTTCATGGGCGATTGGAGTTCTTTGGTAGGTAATCAGCTCACTTTAGGGTACAGGTTGAAACGGAGTCTCTTCCTACTTCCCCACCATCTTGTCACCCCACGTGGTATCTTTCTGACAATGGTGAATATATAGAAGTATGAGACTGTGATGCAAATAAAGCAATAGAAATCCAGGACTGCATTAACAAGAATGAGTACAATTTCTGCACTAATATTCTCTGAGCAAGTAATAGCTATCAACTGGGGAATTATCACAGAAGAACCGATTCCACAGTAAGATAAACTTAATGTTCCTGCTGTATGTATAACAGATATCAAGCCACCACTGAGGCAGTTCAGAGCCACCATCTACACACATGTGTATGGCTTCATAGTGCAGGGGATGGCAAATAGCAGCATAGCAGTCAATAGACATCACTGTATGGAGGAACAACTCTGCCTCTGGTGAAAAGGGCACAAGGAAGACCTGGGTGACACAGCCAAAAAATGAGATAGAATTACTGTGTGTCAAGGAATTGACAACAATTCTGGGTACAACAGCTGAAATGAGACAAAGATCAAACTGAGACAAATTCCTTAAAAAGAATTACATTGCTGTGTGCAGGCATGGGTCCAAGGATGTTATGGTAGATGAGGCTATTGCCCACCTGGGCTAACAGGTACTTTACTGTAAAAAGCACAGATTGTAATAGCTGAAGACTCCATGGGGCAGAAAATCCTAAGATAAGAAATTCTGTCAATACCGAGACATTGCTCATTATTGATAAAACATTCTGCATTAAAAAAAAAAAGAAAAGATATGGTTAAATTTGTCAGAAATTCAGGGTATAGTTACTTTTTCTCAGTAAAGCTGAAAAAAAACTGTGCCAAATTCTTATAATATTAATTAATTCTTGTCACATTTATGTGTATGAAGAAATGTCAAAAGTAGTTTTTAAATGCATTGTCCTCATCAATTAATCCATATTTTCATCAAGTTATATTTCTCTTTGTGTGTCGAAGTGTTATAATGTTATGCAAGCATATGCACGAATTACGAGATTCACAATTATGAGATAATTCTCATGAATTATGAGATACACACATATATTTGTTTATCAGGTTTTACTTTAGTACAGTGCTAAATAATTACAAATAGAAAATAGGCCAAATTTCTGCTTACAATTCTATATTTCCCTCCCTTGTATTTTAACTACTGATATCCAGTTTCTAATTCTCTGATAGACATGATACTTACACATGGATTTTTCCAAATATTTTGTCTAAATAAAATATGCTAAGTAAAAAAATTCTGTATACTGTTCTACTTGATTTAAAATCTGCCAGCACTTTATCAGAAAAGACATTAAATAGGTATATATTCAGTATAGATACACATATACATATATATGAATATAAAAAACATATTTATTTATGTATATATATATTCATATATCATCTAACTTATATTTATTTACTATCTGTTCATCTAGTCTTACTTCAATGTGTTTCTTGCACTACTATTTTCTAGTGCTGTAGTTCAACCCTTGTCTGTCAGTCACTATCTGTGACTTCTCTGGCTCAAAAATTAACAATTATTAAATTAAGATTTCAATTAGTAAAACAGTGTAAGTGGATAAAGAAAATTCAGTTGTTTAAAAAAGTTTCTTGAAGAGTTTCAGTGTAAATTTCTGAAATTGGCTGACCTCTGCTCTTTTACAAGTCAGGTTTAAGCAGTAGTAAGCACCAATCATTTGATGCTGGTGCTTGTCATGTTCTTCAGTTAAAAGTTTTTTAAAAAATACTCTTCTATTTAAGTTTTGTAATAGTGTTGATGTTTTCATTTCCTTGTTTGTCTCAGTGTTCTTATACTTTCCATATATGTATTCTGTTTTTATACTTTGAATAGTGTATATAACTAAAAAGCAAACAAATATATAACTATTATAACCAACTGTTTGGAATGCAATGTGTTTTCTCTCATTCCTTATTGGAAAAAAAACACTTGAAACCAATCATTTCAAAATTATATCTACTTAAGTTATTAAATGTAACAGAATGGAGAAGAAAGTTATAGCTGAATTATACTCAATAATTATTCTATGGGTTCAAATATATAGAATTAAAATATGTTTTCTTATACTTTCTCCATCTCTCTCTCTGTATATATGACCTGCGATACATAATTGTATAATGTATAAGTGTATAACATAGATATACGATTATACATATATATATATACATATATATGTGTAAGATTATATATATATATATATACATATATATACGTATATATATATGTTATATATATATACATATATATGTTATATATATAATATATAACATATATATACGTATATATGTATATATACATATATACATATATGTATATATACATATACATATATATATGTTATATATATATACGTATATATATGTGTATACATATATATGTTATATATATATGCATATATATATACGTATATATATGTATATATGTATATATATGTATATATATGTATATATGTATATATGTATATATATACATATATACATATATATGTTATATATATACATGTATATATACGTATATATACATATATATGTTATATATATGTATATATATACGTATATATATAACATGTATATATGCATATATGTATATGTATATACATGTATATATATGTATATATACATATATGTATATATACATATATACATATATAATATATATAACATATATATAACATAATATATAATAACATATATATATTATCTTACACATATATGTGTATATATATATGTATAATCGTATATCTATGTTATACACTTATATGTATATGTATATGTACATATATATGTATATATGTATGTATATATTTATACATATATACATATATATACATATATATAATACAAGAAACTTGTATTATAAGAAAATTTAAGAAAGTTTTTGGTAGGCTTATTTGGTAGGCTTATTTTATGACTGAGATTAAAATGAACAACCAGAATAAAAGAAAATAAAACTCACTAAAGTATCCTTTCTGTAGAAGATGGAAAAATTCATCAGGTTTTGTGTGTAGTTGTTCATGGAAGTATTACTGACCATAATTCTAGGTCAACAACGCTAGCAATGATTTTCAAATATTGTGACACTTCTTTCCTGAAGACACTTTGCTTCTTGCTTTCTTGACTTTAGCAAATATAGTTGTATGTAAGAACAAACAGGATGAAGATGGTGATGATTTTATATTTGTCGCCCATCTCCCAGTGGCTTGAACACTGAAATATTCCAAAGGGAAGTGCTGCCATTCTTTTTTTTTTTTAACTTATTTTTTTATTTGCTTATGTACAGCATAACAGTGTTCATTGTTTTAGCATCCCACCCAGTGCTCCATGCAGTACGTGCCCTCCCTATTATCCACCATCTGGTTCCTCAACCTCCCACCCCCCCCGCCCCTTCAAAAACCTCTGGTTGTTTTTCAGAGTCCATAGTCTCTCATGGTTCATCTTCCCTTCCAGTTTCCCTCAACTCCCTCTCCTCTCCATCTCCCCATGTCCTCCATGTTATTTGTTATGCTCCACAAATAAGTGAGACCATATTTTACTTGACTCTCTCTGCTTGACTTATTTCGCTCAGCATAATCTCTTCCAATCCCGTCCATTTGCTACAAAAGTTGGGTATTCATCCTTTCTGATGGAGGCATAATACTCCATTGTGTATATGGACCACATCTTCCTTATCCATTCATCCATTGAAGGGCATCTTGGTTCTTTCCACAGTTTGGCGACCGTAGCCATTGCTGCAATAAACATTGGGGTATAGATGGCCCTTCTTTTCACTATGTCTGTATCTTTGGGGTAAATACCCAGCAATGCAATTTCAGGGTCATAGGGAAGCTCTATTCTTAATTTCTTCAGGAATCTCCACACTGTTCTCCAAAGTGGCTGCACTAACTTGCATTCCCACCAACAGTGTAACAAGGTTCCCCTTTCTCCACATCCTCTCCAACACACGTTGTTTCCTGTCTTGCTAATTTTGGCCATTCTAACTGGTGTCAGGTGGTATCTCAATGTGGTTTTAATTTGAATCTCCCTGATGGCTAGTGATGATGAACACTTTTTCATGTGTCTGATAGCCATTTGTATGTCTTCATTGGAGAAGTGTCTGTTCATATCTTCTGCCCATTTTTGATATGATTATCTGTTTTGTGTGTGTTGAGTTTGAGAAGTTCTTTATAGATCCTGGATATCAACCTTTTGCCTGTACTGTCATTTGCAAATATCTTCTCCCATTCCGTGGGTTGCCTCTTTGTTTTGTTGACTGTTTCCTTTGCTGTGCGGAAGGTTTTGATCTTGATGAAGTCCCAAAAGTTCATTTTCGCTTTTGTTTCCTTGGCCTTTGGAGACATATCTTGAAAGAAGCTGCTGTGGCTGATATCTAAGAGGTTACTGCCTATGTTCTCCTCTAGGATTCTGACCAATTCCTGTCTCACGTTGAGGTCTTTTATCCATTTCGAGTTTATCTTTGTGTACGATGTAAGAGAATGGTCGAGTTTGATTCTTCTGCATATCGCTGTCCAGTTTTCCCAGCACCATTTATTGAAGAGACTGTCTTTTTTCCATTGTATATTTTTTCCTGTTTTGTCAAAGGTTATTTGACCATAGAGTTGAGGGTCCATATCTGGGCTGTCCACTCTGTTAAGTGCTGACATTCTTGTTGGAATTGACTTATTTAGTCTGTCCTTCACAGTCGTAAAAGAGACATATTGACACAATGAGCTGTTGGTAACAAAGTAGCATAATGAATTTTCTTATATATCCAATCACATATTGAACCTTTACGGGAGAAAGTCAGTTTGTCTGGAACTTTCCCAGGTATTGGTTATATCACCCTTGGTAAAAATATGCTTTTACTAAATAGTATCTTGAAAGTTCTCAACCATCCAGTCATATTTTCTTATATAGAGCAAAGAAATGGTTCTAATGAGTGAAATAAATCAATGAAATAAAATTAAAAATTGCACATACTAACAGTGAAAGATACAAAAGGAAATGCCATCAAGTAGGTGTTAGTTTACTTATATTTTGGTATAAAATGCATAATATATTAGCTGGACTTTGAAGAGCTTTACTGTAATGAATAGATTGTTATGTAAACAAATTTCCTGAAACTGAGTGTAGTACAAACACATATTATGATGATAGCTCAAATAATTCCCCATCCAGGTGGTATATGTCGTGAGATTTAGAAAAAAATAATCTTATAAAATAAAATTAAATATTTACCCATATTCAGTAAAGATATAAGAAAGGTATAAGAATTTCTTGAACTTTTAGTTGAAAAGAATATCCTTCGAGTTATTCAAGAGAAAAATCAGCTTACTAGAAGATAAGTCATATATAAATCCAGGCAAAGGGAATTTAAATAAGAAAGAATTGAAAATGAATAAAACCTTCTGCATTATGGGACTCCATTAAGAAAGCTAAAGTTTGCATTATGGGAATCCATTAAGAAGATATACAAAAGGGGAAAAAAAGCTCACTTAAAAATATAATGACCAAAAACTCCCAGGACTGGGGGAAAGATATGTATATCTGGATAAATGAATGATGAAGGTCCCCAAAACATTAAAAGAAAAAAAAAAGACCCCACCGACTCACATGATAATCAATTTTCAAAAATTAAAAAAGAATGAAAACACAAGAGAAAAGTGGCTTGCACATACAAGGAAATCCCCATAAAGATACAGTGCATTTCTGAGACAAGTTTTACAATCCAGGAATCATGGGATGACAGACTCCAAAAGGTAAATGGAGAAAAATGTCCAACAAGAATACATTACCAATCAATGTTGTCAATTAGAAATAATGGGGAAATAAAGACTTTTCTCTACGATGAAAAACTGAAAGATGTCATCTCCACCAAGTGTCTTACAAGAAATATTAAGGAGTTCTTCAAGTTAAAATGAAAGTACCCTAATATAACACTATGTTAACTAACTGGAATTAAAATTTAAACATATTAAAAAAGAGAACGTTTGAAATTATAAAAAAGTAAAAGGTACTAAGTAGTAACATGAGTACATATGAATATGCAAATATATAGATGAATTCAGATTACCTTAATACTGTAATAATGGCATGTAAATAACTATTAATTGTATGATAAATGATAAAGGACAAGGTATTTAAATAACAATCATTTTAATAATTTATGAACGGGTACAAAATATGAAATGTGTAGATGGTAATATTAGAACATGAAATTTTTGAAGGGGAACAAATATATATAGCTTTTGCATATAATGAGGTGAAGTTGTTACCAGCTTAAAATATACTGTTATCATTTTGATTTTAACCTGAGCTGAAGACACGAGGCTTTAGCCCACTGAGCCACCCAGGTGCCCCTGTAAACTGACTTCTATGTCAACTGGAAACTTTAGTAATGAATGACAGAATGTCCTAATTATTTTAAATGTTTAAAGAGGACGAGTATGATACTTAACATGAAAAATGTTACCAAGTGGAATAGGAGTATTTGAGGCTAAGAAACAAAAATATTTTGGGGGAAATTAACTGAAAAAAAGTACAAGTATTTTGAAACCATTTTTTACTATGATCTAGGAAGTCAGTTTTATCTAATGGAAAAACAGGAATTCTTGAGAACTTTATACAGGTTACCTTATTTTTCCCCTACTCTTAGAATTCTAAAACAAAATAAATATTTAAGGACATTTTCCATAATGTAAAAGTACTTGCAAAGGTAAAATTCTCTTTCACATTATCTTGCAGATACATAGTTGCTTTCTCCTTGGGCACTGTGCAACTCCACACGCTTTATTTAAAATATTTGTGAGTCCTCTATGGGACTATTTGTAAATATGTTCTTTTTACTATAGTCTTGAAAAAACATTCAATATTAAAAAATATATACTGTTATAACTCTAAGATATTTTAGAGAAAGTTTGTGGTAATCACAAAGCAAAATCCTATACTAAATACACAGAGGTTAAAGTGAAGGGTGTCAGAGCATACAACTATAGTAAAGCATAAAATCACACAGAAATTCAGTAAAGGAGCAATAAAAGAACAAATGAGCTATCAAACAGCCAGAAAACAATTAATAAACTGGCAACGGTAGGTATTCACATAACATTAATTTCTTTACATGTAAATGTAATAAATTTTCCAATCAAAAGACTGTTGTTAAGTGATCAAAATAAAAACAACAACCAAATCTACATTATCTGTAGGACACTAACATCAGACATAACTGCTTGCATAGGCTGAACTGAATTGATTAAATAGGATATTCCATACTAATGAATGAAAACCCGAACAAATAGGTAAAAGACAAATAGGTTCTGTGCTTATATTACACAATAGAGTATTGAAGTAAAAAACAAACAAACAAAAGCATTTCCTGGATTATTTATTTTTCTGGGTGATGAGTTTGAGAAGTTCTCTATAGATTTTTGGATACCACCACTTTACTGACATTTGTAAATATCTCCCCCCCATTCTGTGGGTTGCCTTTTAGTTTTGTTGACTATTTCCTTTTATGTGCAATAGCTTTTATCTTGATGGAGTCAGAAAAATTCATCTTTGTTTTTGTTTCCTTGCCTTTGGAGACATGTCTTGAAAGAAGTCACTGTGGCCAATGTCAAAGAGGTTATTGCCTATGTACTCTCTAGGATTTTGATGGATTCTTCTCTCACGTGTAGGTCTTTCATTCATTTTGAGTTTATCTTTGTGTATGGTGTAAGCCAATGGTCCAGTTTCATTCTTCTGCCTGTGGCAGAGAAGAGACTGTTTTTTTTTTTTTATCGTATTTTATTTTATTATTTTTCTCAGATGACCTGATACTTCATTTTAAATATTTCTTATAAGTGTTCCAGAATTCATTGTTTATGCACCACACTCAGTGCTTCATGCAATACATACCCTCCATAATACCAGGCTCAGCATACCCCCCACACCCTCCCCTCCAAAACCCTCAGTTTGTTTCTCAGAGTCCACATTATATTATTTTATTTTATTTAAGGGACTGTTTATTTTTTCCCATTATATATTCTTTCCTGATTTGTTGAAAATTAGTTGATCCATTTATGGGTTCTCTATTCTGTTCCACTGATCAATGCATCTCTTTTTGTGCCAATACTCATCATAGAAAAATCAAATAATCCAGCCAATAAATGGGTATAAGACATGAACAGACACTTCTCTAAAGAAGACGAAGAAAAGGCTAACAGACACATGAAATGTTTTCAACTTCACTAGCTATCAGAGAAATATAAATCAAAAGCACAGTGAGATACCACCTCACACCAGTTAGAATGGCAAAAATTAACAAGACAGGAAACAAATGTTGGCAAGGATGTGGAGAAAGGGGAATACTATTTTTTAAAGATTTTTATTTATTTATTTGACAGAGAGATATCACAAGTAGGCAGAGAGAGTGAGAGGGAAGCAGGCTCCCTGCCAAGCAGAGAGCCTGATGTGGGACTCGATCCCAGGACCCTGAGATCATGACCTGAACTGAAGGCAGCATCTTAAACCACTGAGCCACCTAGGCGCCCCGAAAGGGGAATACTCTTACACTGTTGGTGGGAATGCAAGTTGGTACAGCTAACAGGAAAACAATATTGGGGCTCTCAAGATGCTAAAAATAGAACTACCATACAATCCAGTGATTGTAATGCTAAGTATTTGCCTCAAAGATACATTCAAAAGAAAGGGCACATTTACCCCAATGTTCATAGCAGAAATTTCTGTGATAGCCAAACTGTGGAAGGAGCCAAGATGACCTTCAACAGAAGAATGGATAAAGATATGGTTCATATATACAATGGAATATTACTCAGCCATTAGTAAGAATGAATACCCACCATTTATAATTTGAAGGAACTGAATGGATGGGCATGGATGGAACATGGTAGTGAAATAAGTCAAGCAGATAAAGACAATTATCATATGGTTTTACTCATATGTGGAACATAATAAATAGCACAGGGGACCACAGGATAAGGGAGGAAAAACTGAATGGGAAGAAATCAGTGGGGAATAAAAACCATGGGAGGCTCTGAATTCTGGGAACCAAACTGAGGGTAACAGAAGGGAGAGGGGATTAACTTGGTGATGAATATTAAGGAGGGCACATATTGTGATGAGGAGTGGGTGTTCTACACAACTAATGAATCATTGAACACTACATCAAAAACTAATGATGCACTCTATGCTGGCTAATTGAAATATAGATATATAGATATTAATATCTATCTATCTATCTATATCTATATCTATCTATCTATCTCTCTCTCTCTATATATATATATATATATCTGAGAAACACAAATGCCACACGATTTCATTCATATGTGGAATTAAAAAAAATGAATAGGATGGGCACCTGGGTGGCTCAGTGGGTTAAGCCACTGCCTTTGGCTCAGGTCATGGTCTCAGTGTCCTGGGACTGAGTCCCACATTGGGCTCTCTGCTTGGTAGGGAGCCTGCTTCCTCCTCTCTCTCTTTCTGCCTGCCTCTCTGCCTACCTGTGATCTCTGTCTGTCAAATAAATAAATAAAATCTTTAAAAAATGTTTTAAAAAATGAAAAGGAAAAAAGAAAGGAAAACCAAGAAACAGACCCTTAATTATAGAGAACAAACTAATGGTCACCAGAGGGGTATTAGCAGGTGGATGGATTAAAGAGGGGATGGGGATTAAGGAGGACACTTGTCTGGATGACTACTGGGTGTTGTAAGTGTTGAATCACTAAATTCTATATCTAAAACTAATATTACACTGTATGTTAACTAAGTGGAATTTATTTTTTAATTTTTATTTTTTAAAGTTTTTATTTAAATTCTAGTTATTTGACATATTTAGTGAAATTGGTTTTAGGTGTATAATTTAGTGATTGATCACTACATATAATACTCAGTGTTTATCACAATAAATTTCCTCCTTAATATCTAACTGAAGTTTACGTAAAAACTTGAAAGAAAAAAAAACAAATAAAAATAAATAATGAGATCTCATGCACAAAGTTTAAAGAAGTTGTTAGAGAATACAGAGTTTATTATATAATGATGAAACACTCAATTTATGAAGTGTGCTTAATAGTTGAAAGTTTAGGGGGCACCTGGGTGGCTCAGTGGATTAAGCCACTGCCTTCGGCTCGGGTCATGATCTCGGGGTCCTGGGATCGAGCCCCACATTGGGCTCTCTGCTCCGCAGGGAGCCTGCTTCCTCCTCTCTCTCTGCCTGCCTCTCTGCCTACTTGTGATCTCTCTCTCTGTCAAATAAATAAATAAAATCTTTAAAAAAATAATTGAAAGTTTAAATGCACCTGATACTGGAACACTAAATGTGTACAAGAATATTAAAACATCTGAAGTTTGGCTTAGTTGTTAGGCATCTGCATTTGGTTTGAGTCATGATCCCAGGGTCCTGTTCTTGAGGCCCACATCTGGCTCCCTGCTAAGCAGGAAGCCTGCTTCTCCCTCTCCCACTCCCTCTCATTGTGTTCCCTATCTCTCTGTTGAATAAATAAATAAAATCTAAAAAAAAAATCTGAAGGGAGTCAAATACCAGTACAATAGTAAAAAAATTTAATTCTCCATTTTTATCAATTGATTGATCAACCAGAAAAAAATGAATAAGGATTATTGGTCTTAAACTACATTTCAAGTCAACTCACATATGAGGTATATTGTATTTAATAGAAAAAATATACATTCTTCTGAAGTCCACAAAAAAAAGATCTCCAGAATTGAGCAAACATCAAGATGTAAAACAAGTCTTAACAGATTTAAGAAGACTGACATCATACCAAGCATCTTTTCCAACAAACAATATTAAAAAAATAGTAACAGGTGGATAAGAACAAAATTTACATAAGTAAAAATAAAACAACCCATCCCTGAAGAACCAATGAGCAAAATAAGAATTTATTTTATTGTTTTTTTTAAAATAAGAATTTAAAAGGGAAAAATAGAGGGTGCCTGGGTGGCTCAGTCGTTGGGAATCTGCCTTTGGCTCAGGTTGTGGTCACAGGGTCCTGAGATTTAGTGCATCAGGCTCCCTGCTTGACGGAGAGCCTGTTTCTCCCTCTCCCACTCCCTGACTCTTGTTCCCTCTCTCTGTGTGTCTTGGTCAAATAAATAAATAAGATCTTTTAAATTTTTTTAAAAAATAAGGGAAGGACAGAGTCAAGATGGCGTGGAAGTAGGAGGAGGCACCGTTTCAACCTGTACCCTAAAGTGAGCTGATTACCTACAAAAGAACTCTGACCACCCATGAAATCTGCCTGAGATCAGAATTATACACGTCTGGATCTCTACAGGAGCAGAAGATGCCAGTGGCAGGTAAAGCAGACTGGGAGCATCGAACTGGTATCGGAAGATAAACAAAAGGGGGAGGGAGCCACCAGAGGTGGCTGATTGGAAAGTAAGACGCCAATACGAGAGTGCCCTGTGTCTGGGGACCAGCATTAACTTGGAGTCTAGTTGAAAGCACTCAAAAAACAAAGAGCAAAGGATCGTGGGGGCAAATCATGGGAACCTGGGCGGTTAGGGTCAGGGACCTAAGTCCCCGGACCCAGGACAGCCTCCCCTGGTGCTGAGCCAGAGAGAGTGCAGTGGAGAAATCAGGTCTCCATCCCTGAGCCACCAGTGCACCTGAATGCCAGCGCGCCTGAGAACGAGTGGGCCCTGGCTCCCATGAGGGGCTGGGAGCCTGGCCAGACGGCAATCCTGAAACACGCATGTCCCACACCTTCCCTTGGGATAAGTGCTCATAGGCGCTAGTCTGGAGCTCTGGCATCTGGAAAAACCAGACATTCCCAGCCTGGGAAAGCGGGAAAAAATCTCAGTGTGCGATCTCTGCTCCTAACCTCTCTGGAGGTCTGGAGCTGCCCAGACAGCCAACACTGCCCTGGTTTTGGGTACAACCAGGAGCTCCTGCATCCCCAGGGACAGTGACTCAGAACCGACTCTGCCAGCAGCTCTTGCAAAACATTCTGAGGCTTCTCTCTGAGAGGGAGGTCGGGGTGCAGTTTGCTCTCCTCTAAACCTCCAAAACCATCAAAAGCTGTCAAGGCGAGAGAAAGCAGATGAAAGAACATAAAAACCCCCAGAGAACAAAAGCCTGAAAAAAAACTGTTTCCTCAGAGGCCACCCCCTTGAGGGGAGCGGGAGGACCTAACTCAGGGAACATCAATGTCTGAAAACCCACGTGGCAGGCCCTTCCCCCAGAAAACCAACCAGGAAGGAAGAAAAAAGAAAGACTACAAGAGAACAACCACCACTACTTCACAAATACAACTTTTTTTTACAGATAATTTTTAACCTATTTACCACCACACTGAGATGTCTAGTACATCAAATTCTTTAATAACCTTCTAACCTGAACTTTTTGATACATACACCCGTGTTTTTCTTTTGCTTATCTATATTTTAATTCTTTTTTAATTTTAACTTAGTTTAGTCTAGTTTATTCTTTTTTAATTTTTATTTTCTACTATACATATAGAGTTAGACTTCAAGGTAGTCCCCTTTCCCCAATCAATGCTACCCCTATAGGCAAACCAGTTTCTGATCCTCCTGTCACTTAGGAAAGTTGAGTCCCTTAACAAAAACATCAAGATACCTTCAGGAAGAATCAAAATAACCTTCCTCACCCACACTGAGAAGTTATAACCACTCTCCCAATTTTTCCTTCTGTCAGTGTTTTTGTGATTTTGTGTTTGTCCTGATAATATATAAATCTTATACGTGGGGTTCTTTCTGATGAGGTTCGTCCCTTTTTTTTTTTTTTTTTTGCTTATATATATATATTTTTTTTCTCTTGTCATATAATTTTATCAGTCTTTTTGTTTGTCTGTTTTTGTTTGTATACTTCACAAATCTTACCTTGTGGCCCATTTAGGCTGAGCCTTCTCTTTTATCTTCCATTTTTTTTCCTATCTCTCTCTCTCTCCTTTTTTTCCTTTTTTCCCCCATTTTTTTCTTCTCTATTTCTTTTTCTTTTCTTTTTTCTCTCATTTGCGTGGGGAATACTGATTGCACAGAAGTGTTCCAGGGTGCACATTGACTGCACCACAATTGATAAGTCCAGCTGCATCTGTTCAGTCATCTCTTACCAAAATGACTAGGAGGAGGAATACCCAACAGAAGAAAAATACAGAGGATGGGCCTTCTGCAACAGAGCTAATGGCTATCGACATAGACAATATGTGAGAAAAGGAATTCAGACTAACAATTATCCAGGCAATAGCTAGGTTTGAGAAAGCCATGGATGACCAAACAGAATTGATTAGGGCAGAACGGAAAGCCACCAGGGATGATGTTCACAATGTTACGGCAGAACTGAAAGCCACCAGGGATGATGTTCAAAATGCTCTCAATGAGTTCCAATCAAATCTAAATTCTCTAAAGGCTAGGGTAACTGAGACAGAAGATAGAATTAGTGATCTGGAGGACAAACAGATAGAGAGAAAGGATCAGGAGGAAGCCTGGAACAAACAGCTCAGAAGCCACGAAAACAGAATCAGGGAAATAAACTATGCCATGAAATGTTCCAACGTCAGAATTATTGGAATCCCTGAAGGGGAGGAAAAAGAAAGAAGTCTAGAAGATATAGTGGAACAAGTTGAGATTTTCCCAATCTCACGAATGGAAACAACGTTCATGTACTAGAGCCAGAGGGATTTCCTCCCAAGATTTTAGATTCTCGAAAGTCCTCACGACACCTTATATTTAGAAAGAGGAATTATGTTTCACGACAGACCCTCTTAAAAGCAGCTAGGACAAAGAAGCTCCTTACATACAGAGAAAAGCCCATTAGAATAACGTCAGACCTTTCCACAGAGACCTGGCAAGGCGGGAAGGGCTGGCAAAATATATTCAGAGTACTAAATGAGAAGAACATGCAACCAAGAATACTCTATCCAGCAAGACTGACATTTAAAATAGATGGAGAGATAAAGAGTTTCCAAGAACAGCAAGGCTTAAAAGACTATGCAACCACCAAGCCGACACTGCAGGAAATATTAAGGGTGGTCCTATAAAAGAGAAAAAGTCCTAAGAATATCATTGAACAGATATATAGAAACAATCTACAGACAGAAAGACTTGAAAGGCAACACAATGTCAATAAAAACCTATCTCTCAATAATAACCCTCAATGTGAATGGCCTAAATGCGCCCATAAAACGACACAGGTTTGCAGATTGGATAAAATGACAGGACCCATCCATATGTTGTCTACAAGAGACCCATTTTGAACCTAAGGATACATCCAGACCGCAAGTGAAGGGATGGAGAAGCATCTTTCATGCCAATGGGCCTCAAAAGAAGGCCGGGGTAGTGATTCTCATATCAGATAAATTAGACTGTAAACTAAAGACTGTAGTCAGAGATACAGAAGGACACCATATAATTCTTAAAGGGACTATCCGCCAAGATGATCTAACAATTGTGAATATCTATGTCCCCAATATGGAAGCACCCAATTACATAAGAAAACTATTAATCAAGATAAAGAGTCATATTGATATGAATACAATAATAGTAGGAGATCTTAATACGCCTCTCTCAGAAATAGAGAGATCATCGAAGCAGAAAATTAATAAAGAAATAAGAGCATTTAATGAAACTTTGGACCAGATGGAACTCATAGACATATACAGAACATTCCATTCTAAAACAACAGAATACTCATTCTTCTCAAGTGCACATGGAACCTTCTCCAGAATAGACCACATACTGGGTCACAAAGCAGGACTCAACTGATACCAAAAGACTGACATTTTCCCCTGCATATTCTCAGATCACAATGCTTTGAAACTGGAACTCAATCACAAGGAAAATTTCAGAAGGAACTCAAACACCTGGAAGCTAAAGACCACCTTGCTTAAGGATGCTTGGATCAATGATGAACTTAAAACAATTCATAAAAACCAATGAGAATGAAGACACTTCGGTCCAAAACCTATGGGATACAGCAAAGGCGGTTCTAAGGGGGAAATACATAGCCATCCAAGCCTCCCTCCAAAAAATTGAAAAATCCAGAATACACCAGCTGTCTCTACACCTTAAAGAACTGGAGAATCAACAAGAAATCAAACCAACTCCACACGCAAGAAGGTAAATAATGAAGATTAGAGCAGAGATCAATGAGGTAGACACCAGAGATACAGTTGAACGTATCAATGAAACTAGAAGCTGGTTTTTTGAAAGAATCAATAAGATCGATAAACCATTGGCCACACTAATCCAATTTTAGTATATGTGCTGTCGAAGCGATCACTGGCCACACTAATCCAAAAGAAAAGAGAGAAAGCCCAAATTAATAAAATTATGAATGAAAAGGGAGAGATCACAACTAACACCAAGGAAATAGAAAAATCATCAAAAATTATTACCAACAGTTATATGCCAATAAGCTAAGCAACCTGGATGAAATGGATGCATTCCTGGAAAACTACAAACTCCCAAAATTGAACGAGGAAGAAATTGACAACCTGAATAGACCAATATTTAGTAACGAGATTGAAGCAGTGATCAATAACCTCCCAAAAAACAAGAGTCCAGGACCTAACGGATTTCCTGGGGATTTCTTCCAAACTTTCAAAGAAGAAATAACACCAATTCTCCTGAAGCTGTTCCAAAAAATTGAAGCAGAAGGAAAACTTCCAGACTGCTTTTATGAAGCCAGCATTACCCGGATCCCCAAACCAGGCAAAGACCCTACCAAAAAGGAGAATTTCAGATCAATATCACTGATGAATATGGATGCAAATATTCTCAACAAGATCCTAGCAAACGGGATCCAGCAGCACATTAAAAAGATTATCCAGGGGCGCCTGGGTGGCTCAGTGGATTAAGCCACTGCCTTCGGCTCAGGTCATGATCTCAGGGTCCTGGGATCGAGCCCCGCATTGGGCTCTCTGCTCCGCAGGGAGCCTGCTTCCTCCTCTCTCTCTGCCTGCCTCTCTGCCTACTTGTGATCTCTCTCTCTCTGTCAAATAAATGAATAAAATATTAAAAAAAAAGATGTTTAAAAAAAAAAAAGATTATCCACCATGACCAGGTGGGATTCATCCCTGGGTTGCAAGGTTGGTTCAACATTCGCAAATCAATCAGTGTGATAGAACAAATCAAAAAGAGAAGAGAGAAGAACCACATGGTCCTCTCAATTGATGCAGAAAAAGCATTTGACAAAATCCAGCATCCGTTCCTGATGAAAACGCTTCAAAGTATAGGGATGGAGGTTACATTCCTGAACTTCATAAAATCTCTCTATGAAAGACCCACAGCAAATATCATCCTCAATGGAAAAAAGCTTGCAGCCTTCCCGTTGAGATCAGGAACACAACAAGGATGCCCACTCTCACCACTCTTGTTCAACATAGTATTAGAAGTCCTAGCAATGGCAATCAGACAACAAAGAGAAATAAAAGGTATCCAAATTGGCAAGGAAGAAGTCTCTCTCTCTTCACAGATGACATGATTCTTTTAATGGAAAACCCCAAAGACTCCACCCCAAACTACTAGAACTCATACAGCAATTCAGTAACGTGTCAGGATACAAAGTCAATGTACAGAAACCAGTTGCTTTCTTATACACTGACAATGGAAATACAGAAAGGGAAATTAGAGTATTGATTCCATTTACTATAGCACCAAGAACCATAAGACACCTGGGAATAAACCTAGCCAAAGAGGTAAAGAATCTTTACACGAGGAACTACAGAACACTCATGAAAGAAATTGAAGAAGACACAAAAAGATGGAAGACTCTTCCATGCTCTTGGATTGGAAGAATAAACATTGTTAAAATGTCTATACTGCCTAGAGCAATCTATACTTTTCATGCCATTCCGATCAAAATTCCACTGATATTTTTCAAAGAGCTGGAGCAAATAATCCTAAAATTTGTATGGAATCAGAAGAGACCCCGAATTGCTAAGGAAATGTTGAAAAACAAAAACCACACTGGAGGCATCACATTACCCAATTTCAAGCTTTACTACAAAGCTGTGATCACCAAGACAAGACAGCATGGTACTGGCATAAGAACAGACACATAGACCAGTGGAACAGAGTGGAGAGCGCAGATATGGACCCTCAACTCTATGGTCAAATAATCTTTGACAAAACAGGGAAAAATATTCAATGGAAAAAAGACAGTCTCTTCAATAAATGGTGCTGGGAAAACCGAACAGCAATATGTAGAAGAATGAAACTCGACCATTCTCTTACATCATACACAAAGATAAACTCGAAATGGATAAAAGCCCTCAACGTGAGACCGGAATATATCAGAATCCTAGAGGAGAACATAGGCAGTAACCTCTTCGATATCAGCCACAGCAACTTCTTTCAAGATATGTCTCCAAAGGCCAAGGAAACAAAAGCGAAAATGAACTTTTGGGACTTCATCAAGATCGAAAGCTTCTGCACAGCAAAGGAAACAGTCAACAAAACAAAGAGGCAACCCACGGAATGGGAGAAGATATTTGCAAATGACAGTACAGACAAAAGGTTGGTATCCAGGATCTATAAAGAACTTCTCAAACTCAACACACACAAAACAGATAATCATATCAAAAAATGGGCAGAAGATATGAACAGACACTTCTCCAATGAAGACATACAAATGGCTATCAGACACATGAAAAAGTGTTCATCATCACTAGCCATCAGGGAGATTCAAATTAAAACCACATTGAGATACCACCTGACACCAGTTAGAATGGCCAAAATTAGCAAGACAGGAAACAACGTGTGTTGGAGAGGATGTGGAGAAAGGGGAACCTTGTTACACTGTTGGTGGGAATGCAAGTTAGTGCAGCCACTTTGGAGAACAGTGTGGAGATTCCTGAAGAAATTAAGAATAGAGCTTCCCTATGACCCTGCAATTGCATTGCTGGGTATTTACCCCAAAGATACAGACATAGTGAAAAGAAGGGTCATCTGTAACCCAATGTTTATTGCAGCAATGGCTACGGTCGCCAAACTGTGGAAAGAACCAAGATGCCCTTCAACGGATGAATGGATAAGGAAGATGTGGTCCATATACACGATGGAGTATTATGCCTCCATCAGAAAGGATGAATACCCAACTTTTGTAGCAACATGGACGGGACTGGAAGAAATTATGCTGAGCGAAATAAGTCAAGCAGAGAGAGTCAAGTATCATATGGTCTCACTTATTTGTGGAGCATAACAAATAACATGGAGGACATGGGGAGATGGAGAGGAGAGGGAGTTGAGGGAAACTGGAAGGGGAGATGAACCATGAGAGACTATGGACTCTGAAAAACAACCAGAGGGTTTTGAAGGGGCGGGGGGGGTGGGAGGTTGAGGAACCAGATTGTGGGTAATAGGGAGGGCACATACTGCATGGAGCACTGGTGTGATGCCAAAATAATGAACCCTGTTATGCTGTAAACAAACAAAAAAAAAAGAGGGAAAAAATGAAAATGGGAATTAAAAATTTTGAGACAATGAAAATGGGAAGAGCATATCAAAATTTATGGAGTGTAGCAAAAAAGGGCTTCTAAGAAATTTGATATGATAAAAAGCTTATCTTAAAATTAAAGAAATATTCAAATAAAGAACCATCCTTCACCATCAGGAACTATGGAAAAATTGATCCAAAATTTAGTGGAAACAAAGAAATAACAGAGATCAAAGCAGAAATAAATGAAATAGTAGCCATATAAAAATGTACCAAATAATAAATATGAGATGGCTTTGAATATATAAACAAAATTGTCACCTTTAACTAGACTAAGACAAAAATATAGGAAACTCAAGTAAACAAAATCAGAAATGAATAAAAGAGATATTACAATCAATATCACAGAAATGTAAAGATTCATGCTATCAATTTGAGTAAACTAAAAGAAATAAATTACCTTCTATTAACAAAGAAACTACTAAAACTGATTTGTAAAAAGAAAAAAATAAAAACAAATAAAAAATAAAAAATTAAAAATTAGAATTTCAGAACAGCAGTAATATGTAAGGATATAGCAGCAGTAGTCACTAATCTCCCACAAAAGTCCAAAAGCAGGTGTTTTCATTACTGAAACCTACCAAAAAATTTAAAAGTGACAATTATTAATAATTCCTCTCAAACTCCATCTCTCTCTCTCATACACACACACAAATGAGGAGGAAACAATGTCACCTTCAAGCTCAAGTTTTGAGGCCAACTTTATACTGATATGAAATCCAGAAAAAAGACACTGCAAGAAATAAAAACTACAGGTCAATATCCCTGATGAACTCAGATACCACAATTGTCAGCAAAGTTCTATCAAACTAAATTCTACACCAATTAAAATTACCATACATCAAAATCTTTTGGGATTTATTATTGGGATGCAATAATGTTCAACATATTGAAATCAGTAAATACAGTATGCCACAGTATGAGAAAAACCAATAACAAATGTATATTCATTTCAATAGATAAAAGAAAGCATTTGATAGAATCAAAATCTTCCAATTACAGCATTTCCCCATAAATAGGCTACAAGAAATGTTCTTCAAAGCAATAAAGGTCATATATGACATGTCCACAGATAACATCACACTCGGTGTTGAAAAGACAGAAGATATTTCTCTAGTTTCAGGATGAAAAAGAGGGTGTACAATCTTGCCACTTCTATTCAACATAGTAGTAGAAATCCAATTAGTCCAATCAGAGCATCTAGAAAAGAATAAGGAACATAAGACATTCAACTTAAAATGGACTAAAACTTCCTATTTTCAGATGGCAGAAACCATATATATGTATACATATACATATATGTGGTTTTTTCAGATGGCAGTAACCATATATTTTTGTGTGTGTATAGTTTTTGTGATTTATATTTATAGATATTATATTATTTATGCCTTGTGAGAAAACTGTTAGAACTAATAAATCAGAACTAGAATACAAAATCAACATATAAGGACTATCCCAAAATAATTTAAGAAAATTTATTTACAATAACATAAAAATTAAAAAAAATACCAGGAATAAAATTAAGGAGATAAAATGTCTGCATACTGAACAGAAAACATACTGATAAACTAATGAAAGAATTTCTATACACTCTATAGATTCAATGCAATTCCTATCAAAGTTCAATTTCTCACAGAAATGAAAAAGTATAATCCTAAACTTCTTACAGTACCAGGAAAAAAAACTGTTAGTTGTGAAGTGGGGTGCCTGGGTGCCTTAGTGGGTTAAAGCCACTGCCTTCAGCTCAGGTCATGATCCCAAGGTCCTGGGATCAAGTCCTGCTTCGGGCTCTCTGCTCAGCAGGAGCCTGATCCCTCTTCTCTCTCTGTCTGCCTCTCTGCCTACTTGAGCTCTCTCTCTCTCTGTCAAATAAACAAATAAAGTTAAAAAAAACTATACTGAATAATAAAGATCACATTCTATACTGTATGCATATCAGAAAATGCTCTACATCTGTAAGGTATTATAACTTAATAATTAATAGTATTAATTTTTATGTCATATTAGTCAAATATTTGTTATGATCAATTCAATACATTATACTAAATTCAAAAATATTATTTGTATTAAAATTTTTAAAAGTATATTGAAGAAGAAGAATAAAGAGCTGAAGCTAGAACTAACTTAAAAAAATATTTAAGTAGTATTTTTCTTCTTGAAAAAGAGAAGCCTGTGAAGAATGACTAAAGGCCCAGCTTTGTTAATGTATAGCCTTGGGCAAGTCACTTTGCCCTAGTGAACTCTTATTTCCTTAATTTATACCTTGGAGATAGCCATACATAGCTCACAGTGTAATAATCATGCATGATTCCAAATGTCAGTTCTCTTCCCTGTTTTGTGGAAATTTCCAGTCAATCATTGACTAATTAAAGTTGACTTGCCAAGAGGAACTCATTTAAATTCTGACTCAAATATTTCTTTTTTTTTCTTTTCTTCTTCTTCTTTTTTTTTTTTAAAAACAAACATGAGCTAGAAGGAGGAGAGGAGAAGTTCTGGAGTAAGCTGGATCTGGATTCCTGATCTGACTTTGGACAATGTACATAACCTTTCTAAATATGTCTCTTGAGTTGTAAAGTTGGGGTAACTGTTCCTGCCTCACAGAAATTCTATTTCTTGATGGCAGAAACATAAGCAGTTCATCTCTCTCTCGGCAGGTATTCCATCAGTCTTATTTCTTCCTGGACCACGTCTCTTCACTTCTCAAATGTATGGTACTAGGCATAATAGCAAATTTCCTTAAAGACTCAGTGTTAGCATTCTAAACATCAGTTACTGCTATGTGTCCAAGATGCAGATGCAGCTAGAAATGTAACAGAGAATCAGGCGAAGTGAGCCACTTAGGTAACAGTTGACTTGCCTAATTTTGTCATATGCCTGATACTGACTCCACAACAGCTTGAGATGATTTACCAAACACCAAAAACCGTGAACAACTGCCTTTCTAAGATTTGATATCATATAAGGGAGATGAACAGCCATTCATCAACCTCTCAAACATTTGTCAGATAACACAATTTCTTGGGCATCCAGCCTTGTCTGTTATAAATTAAGTCTGGGATCTGTGTTGTACCACCGTAGCCTACAACTGTGCAACAGAGCTCTCTTCTACTGCATTTGTGTTCATTGCCTGATGGTAGTGAACCATCTCCTGCCATTATCTGATGGCACTTCTGATTTTGTGACTACACCAGAGATGTCAAAGGATCTCTCCTGGATAATTGCCCAGCCCAACCATAGTCTCCTTTGCCTAAGCAGCCACATTTCATACCACCGTGACCCTACGTGGGACCTGTCCCTGGGTGACTGTCCCAAGAATCAGCATTATATACAGGGTTGAATGGTTCACAGTGTAACATATGACATAGCCTATACATATTGAAAAGGGTAACCTAAGCCATTTAAATTCTTTGTTTCCCAAATGCAGAAAGGGAAACACCTAGAAACTCTGCAGTGAACTAATGGTGAAAGAATGTAATATGTAACCCAATGTTTGGAGGGACCAGAAAAGGCAGAGTGGAGGAAAAGGATGTAGTTGCCTGGTGTGAACAGAGAATAAATCAAATCTGCAGAGAAAGGCATAACAGGAGAGAAAGAGAGGATGGAGAAGAGGTGTAAAGAAGGGGAGGAGAGGAAAAGAGGCTACAGAAGGAGAAAAATTAGAGAAAGATGCCTTGAGACCCAAGGGCTTTAAACATCCCCTTCCATTCTGTTTTTTTTTTTTCCTTTAAAATACACTGATCTTTTTTCCCCTTAGATAAGTTATGATGATTCTTTCTCTTTCAATTAATTCAGGCTGACTGATAAATTACAGTGGTATTAAAAATACAACTTCTATGCCTCAGTCAAGTTCATCTGGTATAATATGCGGAGTTGCAATCATTGCCACGGCTTTTGATTGACCTTAGAGATTAAGTTCAAGTGACTCTCCTCTATTACCTGCTTCCCTTCCCTACCCACATATCACATAGCTGAGACAGGACATTCCTGTACAGAATCCCGGGGAGTAAATGATTAATGTTCTGGGGTTCAGACTCCTCAGAAAGCCCACTCTTTGCTCTCCCTTTAACTTGTTCTCTCTCTCCACTCCCAATGCTCCTCCTCACCCATTCTCTTTCTTTTCTTACCTCTGCTTTGCTTTTCTTGGGAGTTTTGGCCTCATCCCCATCCTTGAATACTTCCATGGTTTCATAGGTCCCCTAAAAATATCGACAGACAACCTGTGTACCATCCAACAAACCTCCTCTAACCTCATAACCCATTCTCTTCTCTACTGTTTCTGGTTCTTCTGTTTCATTGCCAACATACTGGTTTCTAGATTTTGATCTGTTATTCTTGAGTCATGAGATTCCGAAAGCCTGTTTCAATTCCAAAGCCTAGGCTCTGAATGGCTATAATTTTTGATAGGCAGAGCTATCCACCAGCAGAACCGGTTCCACCACAGTGAGTGGCACATTCCTGGTGGTATGTGCTGTGTGACCATGAGTCAGAGACGGATCCATTCAGGGCTCCAGAGAGACTCCAGCAATCGATACATAAAACATATTAGAATCTTAACACTTTGAACCTAAACTTATCAGGCCATATCTTTATGTCACTTGGGGAAAATCAAGGTGAAACATGTAAATTTAGGGTACAAGGTCTTCTTTGAGGACCTGACCAAATGGGTCGCTCCCTCTGTAAGATTCCCTGCCAGAAATCTTATAGAAATGATGATGGCATGAGGGCCAAGGGTTTGAATATGATCTTGTCACATTAAAGCTGTGTATTTCCTAAATGTTTGAATGTGTGACTAAATCCTAACTAAATCCTTAATCCTAACTAATCCTAAATCCTGAGGACAAACACCCCACATCCCAGGCTCTGCTCTACCACCAACAAGCCATATGACACTAGGCTTACAAGTCACTTACTAGCTGTACACCTCAATTGCCTAATCCTTTAAAGTAAGTGATAGACCAGATATTTGTTATCCCTCAGTTCTTTAAGATTCTGCAATCTACATTTCTTTGGTTTTCAATGTAATAAAAGAAAGAATCTTGTAAGAAAATTACTATCCAATATTAATTACTTTCAGTGAAAGAGACATAAGAGTTAGAAATTTTTGCACACAAATTGTAATTTAAATTACCAAAATTTCCAAGAGAATAATTTCATAAATGATACAATAGATATTTTATATATTAATTTGTCAATACCCATGCATCACTCACATAGAAAGAATCTGTTATATAGACAACTTTAAAAGATTCCTTTTTTTAATTTTAAGAGATTCTTAAGTATATTTTTCTTGTTGTTCACCTAAAAGGATCCTAAGAATACTTAGTATTTTTTAAGATAGTTCATTTAACTTAATTAAAAGGAACAGAGAAAAATGTAAAAGTATTCTTCCAGCAAAGATGATTATAAAAATGCAATAAAGGCTCAATAAAAGCAAAGATGTTTAACCAGGATATTTCTGTGTAAGTGTTTAATTATGAACGGTTGATACAACGTTTTCACTAAGTGTTCTACATAACCAATTAATTTTTAGGAAGTTAACTGAGATTCAGCTACTAGTTTTGTTTGTTTGTTTGTTTGTTTGTTTCAGGAGCAAATATAGAACATTTGATTAGTGAATATGTCTGATTTATCTAATTGTTTATATTTTTAATACTTTAACATATCCAACACACTCCCACCTTAGGGCCTTGGCATTACTATCCTCTGTTCCTAGAATGTTCTTCCTGCACTTCCTGCACATGGCTCCCCACTTCATTTTTTTCAGGATTTGCTCAAATGCCTCCTTAACAGAATCACTTGCCTTGACTGCTCTAAGTGAAACAGCACCTCCCCTTCTCCAATCTCTCTAACCTCTCTTCTCACCATATATCTGTTTATTGCCTCTGTCCCACATGATGAAAACTTCCACTATGGTCTGAATACTTGTGTCCTTCCAAAATTCATACATAGAAACATAATACCTAGTGAGATGGTATTGGGAGCTGGGTTCTTGAGAGGTGATGCGACCACAAGGGTGGACCCCTGTGAATGAGATTGGTGCCTTCATCAAAGAGAGCCCATTGAACAGCCCTTGCCCCTTCCACCATGCAATACAAAAGAAAGTGGAAGTGGGCCCTTGGCAGATGTCAAATCTGCTGGCACCTTAATCTCAGACTTCCAGGTGTCCAGAACTGTGAGAAATACATTTATGTTGCTTATGAGCCACCCAGTACCTGATATTTTGTGATAGCGGCCCAGACAGACTGACAGTAGGGACTTAGTTTTGTTTACTACTCTATCTCCAGTTCCTACAATAGTACCTGGTATGTGGAAAACAATCAACAAATATCTGTGAATTAATGAATTTAAGTATTCAGATATGAAAAAATGATTTATTTGCTTTTGAAGCAGTGAAGTCAGGATCATGCCTATTTATTTACACTATAAAGCTCACAACATTGGAGCCAATTATAATCTCACTACTTCTGATATTATAAAATAGACTGTAGCAATCTAAAAGACACTGACTGACAGATCCCCAAACATCATTTTATGCCTTCCCCATGCTTTCAACAACAGGAACAAAAGAAAAACAAAACAAGTAAACAAACAACAACAACAAAAAAGAAAACACAAACACTCTGGAAGAGGTAATATCCATCTTCAAAAGATTATCATATATTCTTTGATAATCTGATCTTTATAGCTGAAAGAAAAAACATGTATGCAAAATGAACTCTCTTCATTTAAATATATCTTTCACGATAACTATATTACTTATGAAACAACTTCATTGTTACAGCAGAAATAATTGGGCTTTGTTGAGTTAGTATCATTTTCCCTAGTTGAGATGGAGAAGATCAAGGGAAAGAAAGGAAGAGGAGGCCTGCATTTATAGATGGGGAGAATGTTTTCTCATTCAGTGAACTGCATTACTGCCCTTAGCACACAGCATGATGCAGGCGCTGATGTATTTCTAGGCCCAGGAGAAGCATCAGACAAGGAAGGCTGTGAGAAATGTACCAACCCTGCTCCAAACATTATCCACAGGCCAAGAGGGCCTGAACACTACTCAGCTTTTTTGTGTGTTGATGCTATAGCTGCAGACAGTCTTCTCAGCAATAAGATCACTTGATTGCAACTTAACTAGACATCAATTAGATACTCAAAGAAGGGGTAAGAAGACAGACAGTTTCCATCCCTCTATGCCTTAAGTCTCCTGCCTGATAGTACAAATGGAAAGTTCATAGATGTTGTCATGTTGTCTATAAAAATAGGTGGTACAAAATGAAACTTCCTTTGGAAGTAAAAATAACAAATGAGAGAGATAAGTAAATTTGAAGTCCAGACTATGATATTAATTGCTATAGTTACCTATAAACCTAAGACAAACATTGTCCACTGTAGACAGCCTCAAAACTATTATAATCCAGCTGGAAAATAAAAATCCACATCATTTAATTTTAAAAATACTTCCACCCTAGAAGCTCATTCAACATAAATGCCACCCCTTCCTTCCCCACAGCACTTTGACCTTATATCTTTGTCCCTATGGATTCCTGAAGAGGCCAAATGCTATTAGAGAATGACCATTTTTTTAAACTTTTTTTAGTATTATAATTTGCACACTTACAGAAACTCACAGAACTAATAATAGGAAGAGAGGGCTTTGAGATGTAGCTATTCAATTAAACAATTTATTCATTGGCTACCTACTATATGTACTGCCCTGAATGAATGTTCCCAGGGACTCATGGTAAGTGTAAGTCATTATACAACAAAGACCTTACATTATAGGAGGAAAAAGATACATAACTGACAATAATACGTACAAGAAAAAAATGGTATATGTCATAAGGGAAGGAAAGTCAAAGATTTTGCAGGTTGACAGAAGGTCACAGGTATTTGTGGGATCCAGTATGGAAACAGGTAATAAGATTTGGATTTTAAGAATGGCTGTTGTAGGCGGAAAGAACCACAGGAGCAAACTCAAGGAATAAAGAAGAATAAATAAGAATAGGAAGAAGTTAAGTTTTATTAGATAACAGTGTATGTACAGTGGGGCAGGAGGGAAGAGACTGAAAGTTTATACTGTGGAAGGCCACTGAGGCTGAGATGCTACATCTGAACTCAATAGCTCCAAAACAAACAAACAAAAAACAGTATTAGGAAGAATCTGACTACGGTGTAGGTATTACTGTGTTTGTACATTGCAAATGGTAATCTAACAACAATGTGGGTTGCAACTATCCCTCAGAACATTATATTAGTTAAAATATAACCCATGGGAAATTTTACTAGTTACCAAGAACTTTTAGATATAGTCTTAAGTAAAACGCATACTGGCAAAAGGCCTCTGGGGGAGAGGACAATATATGGCCTCAAAGCTGAGCAGCGGGGGATGCCCAGCTAGCTCAGGGCAGAGCTCCACCTTCTTCATGGAAGCCAAGCAGCTGGGAATTCCTGGCTGGCTCAGGGCAGAACACAGTCTTCTTCATTTTTCCATTATCCCCCCGCCCTCAAACCCGAGAGCGCCTGTGGCTAGTTAGACAAGTCCTTTGAATGTACTTGTTCAACTATAAACTTTATACTGCTTTCCAGACATATTTTGCCTTCCTTCTTGTTTCTCTATAAGGCATATGACTAATGTTTGCCCTTCCTTGGCTCTTCTGTTGGTTACTGTTTCTAACTAATAAAAGCGGGACTGAGGAGTTGTTTGGGGCAACAGTCTTTTCTACTGTTTTCCCCTGCTCCCTTTCCCTTGCAGATGACTTGTTTGTGCCTCATTCTTCTCCAGTGCACTGCCAGGAAGCGGCAGTGGGTGAATGGAGTTGGGGGAGTGAAGAGACAGGATGGGCCATTATGGAAATCACCACGGTCCAGGCAAGCTATGATAAAGTGACAATGATGAAAATGGGCAAAAGGAAAAAACAGGGGACAGAAGAGAAAACAGGGTTTACAAAGGACTGGCCACAGGGATACCAGAGAAGGGCATGCCTGTGACAGTTCTGAGGTACTGAGGAAGTATGACACACTCTCCTAAGCACTATACACACACACACACACACACACACACACACACACATACATACACACACCTGTGTGTGTGCGTATTCATTTTTAATTCCCACAAATGAATAAACTATCCTCCATTTTACTACAAAAAAAAAAAAAAGAAAAAAGAAAAATGGGCCTTAGAGATAAATTGTCCTGTAGAGGGAAAGCTGGAATCTGGATTGCAAACTGCTTGCTTATAACTCCTTGCAGAACATGAGTGGTTATACTACTACTACTAATACAACCACATTTTTCATTCCAAGGTTGTTCCCAGACATACAGATTTATAACTGACAGCAAATAATCAAATGCATGGCATTTCTAATCTACTAACCTTATTTATTTAATTTTAGTCACTTCTGTCATACATAGATAATTGGTAGTTCTATAGCACAAATAAGATTTTGATGTAAATCAGGTATCAAAATAAATTAAAAGGAAAGTGAAACAGAGGGAAAATTTAACCAGAAATATGTGATATAACACTTCTTAAAGTCCAGACAGGAGGACAATCTAGAGAAAACAAACTTAGAAGTTAATTTTATATTCTTTGTTTTCTACAAAGATAAAATCAATGAATTATCTATTAAATTATTTGATATATTTCCCAGATTTCCCCACTGAGATGACAGAATTAGAAAGAGAAATACTTATTTTCGTGTTACCTATTGATAGACCCTCAATAAAATTCAGTGTGATTTTCTGAGAGCTATTGTTCCTATAAGGAAAGTACAATATCAGCCTTTAGTTTGTTACTTCCAAATGCCTTCCAACAGTATGTCACCAGAGTTATAAACTAAGGAGAGATCATCATATTATGGTACATCATAAAATTTAACTTCAAACGCATGAATACATTTTATATGATTGCCCTTTATAGACTGACTTACTCTTGGACATTCATACAACACAGTATCAGACCCTAAAGAGATATGTAGGAAACCCTGCTCCTAATCTCCAGAAAAATTATTGAAATAAAAAAGACTTCCTCTCCCTTTTTTGGACTTCAGTTTACATTTGCTTTGTTTCTTGTGGTTGTGATTTATTATAAGAAACTATTCAATGCAGATAGACGATTTGGAGGCTTTAGTGATAACTGGAAACCAAGCACTTATTCTGAAATCACCATCTGTCCCAAATACGTTAACAGGCACAGGATATGATATAATGTGGAAAGGACAAAGATGTGGGAGCTGATCAGTGTGGACCCAACTAGCCTCTCTAAGCCTCCATCCCATTCCCTCTGCCAGACATCCGTGATGAACACCTCTGTGTTGGTTCTGGGATGAGCACTAGAGACTTTGGGATGGCACTTGCCAATGTGACTGGTACACACTGCAAGCATTCCAAAAATGCTCTTACTTCTCTTAACTTCCTCAAGGAGACATACACTGAGTTGGATTGGATGAGAGGCAAAGAGACATTACACATGAAGAGAAGTGCAATGTAGAGAGGTATGAATGTATGAGAGAGAGGCAAAGAACATTTTTCATATATGGAAACCTCGTAGAATTTTGCTAGAGATTATTATATATACTTCAATTTAAAATATTTGGAACACATGAAACTAATATCACACTGCATGTTAACTGAGTGAAATTTAACTAAAAACTTGAGGAAAAAATAAAAATCTCTAAAAATATAAAATATAATGTAAGAAAAACTCATATATTACAATTTCTAAAAAATAAAGTATAAAAAAATAAATTTTTTGGCACATATTGGTGCAGCTCGTTCCCAATCAAATCCACATCCTCAGCTCTGCATTTAGTTTTCCTGGAGGTTATATATTTTGGGGCTAACTCCTGGCATATTTTTCACTTTTGGCAAACATTTGCAGAGGGAGAGCATGCCTCTTTTTTATTCACATAAGTCTCTCTCCAGCCCTACGTTGCCAATATTTGTAAGATCGTCAGGACTAAACCCCATGTGGTCCTAAGGTGTTCAGTGCTGCAGGAAGGATAAAGCAGACACTCCATGGTCACTAAATAAATAAAACAGATCACTCTGGCAAGTAATCTTGTTCCTGAAAAACAGACCGGCAAGCATCTAGCTGATCTTTGTTCTCCTACCATGATTAATGTGAGAGTATTACAGATGAAATAGTGGGCAGACAACCAAACAAGGGGGTAGTCACTTGCTAAAATATTCCTTCCCCACACACTCTGGAAAATGCTACTGGACAAGATTTGGGGAAATCTGGTAAGTCCTGATTGGGTTGTCTCTTTAAAATGAGATTCTGCAACATCCAAGTCCAGGGAACATTTTGTTTGGTGTGCCTTTAAAACCAGTGGATCCACTGGAGTACTTCTGTCATGACCAGACACTTTGATTCATCCAACCCATCACATGCCTTTTTGATTACGATTTTGTTTCCCATGTAAGGAAATAATGTACTGCTTGATGTGAAATTTGTGTTTCTGTTCACTGTAACAGTGAATTCTTAGAGGGATTCAAAAGAAAAGCTTTTATTTGCGATTTAATGTTCCATACTACTCAACAAAATGAGCTCTTACTAAACTGCTCCGTCATTTCCTATATAGTTCCTATGTAATGCTTCATTTAAAACAGTAAACTAACATTCTAGTAACTAGAAATAATAATTATATATGTACACATGAACACAGCATATATGTGCGTTAATAATCACACAGCATAAATGTACTTACATATGTATATAAACATGTCATGTATATACATATATCTACACCTATATCTGTGTGTGTGTGTATTTACACACACACATACATATACAAGCTTACAAAGTGATATCGATGCAATCTTAGCCTTTGGGAAAGAATGTCTTTCAAAACATGAGTTTATCCAAAGGACACAAACCTAGTTATTCAAGGTGGCACCTGCACCCTAATGTTTGTAGCAGAAATGTACACAGTTGCAAAAATAAGGAAAAATCCCAGATATCCTTTGGCAGAGGACTGGATAATATGCAACTGATGAATCACTAAATTCTGCCCCTGAATCTGAAAATACACAATGTGTTAACTAGCTTGAATTTAAATCAAAATAAAAGTTTAAATAAAGGAAAAGAAGAGTAAAAGGAATGAAATGGGAGCAATCAGTATGTTTCATTTGAAGACTGGTGGTGGAAATGAACAATATAAATGAAGAAAGGAACATGAAGTAGACATATAACACTATGACTCACTGATTTTTGACAATGGTAAATAATCTCCTTCATGAGAAGGATAATCTTTTCAACAAAATGTCAGAGACTTTAGACACTCACTGGCAGAGAAAGAAAACCGAAACAAACCAAAATACCTACACATGAACTTCACAATAGAGAACTATACATTTATTATGTCATTGAATCAAAATAAATAATACAAGTATAAAACTTTTTAAAAAGAAAACACAGTAAAATATACTCAGGACCTAGGGATTCATGAGATCTTAACCACAGCACTAAAACCACACTGCATTAAAGGAAGCATTTTATAGGCAGGACTTTACCAATTGAAAAGTTTTACTCTACTAAGAACATTTCTCATATTAGGAAGACAAAAGCAAACAAACAACAAGATATAGATTACGTGAACATATTTGCAAACCACATATCTGACAAAAAACATCTTTTTTTCAGTATTTAAATTTACAGTATTCATTGTTTTTGCACAACACCCTCTGCTCCATGCAATACATGCCCTCCCTATTACCCACCACCTGGTTCCCCCAAACTTCCACCACCGCCCCTTCAAAACCCTCAGGTTGTTTTTCAGAGTCCATAGTCTCTTATAGTTCGCCTGCCCTTCCAATTTTTTTTATTTGTTTATTTTTATTTGTTTATTTACAGCATAACAGTGTTCATTGTTTTGGCATCACACCCAGTGCTCCATGCAGTACGTGCCCTCCCTATTACCCACCACCTGGTTCCCCCAACCTCCCACCACCGCCCCTTCAAAACCCTCAGGTTGTTTTTCAGAGTCCATAGTCTCTTATAGTTCGCCTGCCCTTCCAATTTTTTTTTTATAAACATATAATGTATTTTTATCCCCAAGGGTACAGGTCTGTGAATCGCCAAGTTTACACACTTCACAGCACTCACCATAGCACATACCCTCCCCATTGTCCATAAACCCCTCCACCTCTCCCAACCCCACCTCCCCCCAGCAACCCCCAGTTTGTTTTGTGAGATTAAGAGCCATTTATGGTAGGTCTCCCTCCCAATCCCATCTTGTTTCATTTATTGTTCTCCTATCCCCCTAATCCCCCATGTTGCATTTCCAAGTCCTCATATCAGGGAGATCATATGACAGTTGTCTTTCTCTGATTGACTTACTTCACTAAACATGATAACCTCTAGTTCCATCCACATTGTCGCAAATGGCAAGATTTCATTTCTTTTGATGGCTGCATAGTATTCCATAGTGTATATATACCAACTCTTCTTTATCCATTCATCTGTTGATGGACATTTAGGTTCTTTGCATAGTTTGGCTATTGTAGACATTGCTGCTATAAACATTCGGGTACACGTGCCCCTTCAGATAACTATGTTTGTATCTTTAGGGTAAATACCCAGTAGTGCAATTGCTGGGTCATAAGGTAGTTCTATTTTCAACATTTTGAGGAACCTCCATGCTGTTTTCCAGAGTGGTTGCACCAGCTTGCATTCCCACCAACAGTGGAGGAGGGTTCCCCTTTCTCTGCTTCCTCGCCAGCATCTGTCATTTCCTGACTTGTTAATTTCAGCCATTCTGACTGGTGTGAGGTGATATCTCATTGTGGTTTTGATTTGTATTTCCCTGATGCCGAGTGACGTGGAGCACTTTTTCATGTGTCTGTTGGCCATCTGGATGTCTTCTTTGCAGAAATGTCTGTTCATGTCCTCTGCCCATTTCTTGATTGGATTGTTTGTTCTTTGGGTGTTGAGTTTGCTAAGTTCCTTATAGATTTTGGATACTAGCCATTTATCTGATATGTCATTTGCAAATACCTTCTCCCATTCTGTCAGTTGTCTTTTGGTTTTGTTAACTGTTTCCTTTGCTGTGCAAAAGCTTTTGATCTTGATGGAATCCCAATAGTACATTTTTGCCCTTGCTTCCCTTGCCTTTGCCAATGTTCCTAGGAAGATGTTGCTGCGGCTGAGGTCAAAGAGGTTGCTGCCTGCATTCTCCTCAAGGATTTTGATGGATTCCTTTCTCACATTGAGGTCCTTCATCCATTTTGAATCTATTTCCATGTGTGGTGTAAGGAAGTGTTCCAATTTCATTTTTCTGCATGTGGCTGTCCAATTTTCCCAGCACCATTTATTGAAGAGGCTGTCTTTTTTCCATTGGACATTCTTTCCTGCTTATATGACAAAGAACTTCTATGTAGAATATATAAAGAACTCTCAATATCCACCTGGAAAAAACAAACAATCCAAACAGAAAATGGACAGAAATATGTGAACAGAAGTTACATCAAAAAGAACATGCAGATGCCAAACAGGCAGAAGATAAAATGTTCAACATCTCTAGCCATGAGAAAAACACAAATGAAAACCTGAGTTATCACTACTAACCGCCTGTTAGGACATCTGGTTAATTCAAAGCACATTCAAAACATCAAATGTTGGAAACGGCCAGCTCTCATACATTGCGGTTGGGAAGGTACATGAAAGAGTCATTCTGGTAAGACCATTTGATAGGTTCTACAAGGAAATAGAAAGAAAGAAAAAGAAATAAAGCTAGCCAGCCAGCCAAACTGGAAAAAAGTATAGAGGTTCCTCAAAACATAAAAATAAAATTACCATAAAACCAAGGAATTGCACAACTATTTATCCAAAGGATACAAACCTAGTTATTCGAGGTGGCCCCTGCACCCCGATGTTTGTAGCAGAAATGTCCACAGTTGCCAAAATAAGGAAACATCCCATATATCCTTTGGCAGAGGATTGGATAATATGCAACTGATGAATCACTAAATTCTGCCCCTGAATCTGAAAATACACAATGTGTTAACTAGCTTGAATTTAAATTAAAATAAAAGTTTAAAAAAAATAAAAGAAGAGTAAAAGGAATGAAATGGGAGCAATCAGTATGTTCCATTTGAAGATTGGTGGTGGAAAGGAATAGTGAAAGAGAAGAAAGGAACCAAGCACTCTCCTGAACCCACAGAATGAAAATTTGAGATGCCATGAAACACTGTGCACAATTCTCACTTCATGTTTATTTGTAACTATTGAAAAGCATGGAAACAGCCAAAATGGGTTGAGAGTGCCTCTGTGAAGATAGCTACTCAAATACCTGTGGCTATTGTGAATCTATTAAGCTACTTCTCTATCTCTCTACCTATTTGTAGTAGTGCTCTACCTGACAGCACACCTCTATGACTAGAAGTCCCACCCTGACTCACTGGAGTTCCAAATGTCCCTAAAAGTCCCAGAAGCCTAAGGTGAGGGTCAAAGAACAGTGAGGGAGGCAGGATGGGTCTGACACTGGTCTGTGACTTAACAGGTGGTGTGTTGTGATGTCATGTGACCCTAAGTGGCAGAGAAGACCAGGTGTGGGACAGAGGCAATTCCGACACTGCCACCTTCAAAAAGATGATATTTTGCCTTTGGGCAGGAAAGGCAAGGACAGGGACCAGGTTCATAGTCTAGCATCCCTTCTTCCCTTCCTCCTCTAGAATGCATCTATCCTCTGCCTTATAGATCCCTTCCCCCAAACTGCCATATCCTCTTTCCTTCTCACAGAACCACCTCCCACAAAAGTTGCCCCCATTTTAGAGATGAAGGTATATAGAGTCAAAGGGTGAAAAGCTCTGGGGTGCCGGCCCACCCAGGAGACTGATGTTTGTGGAACCCAGGGTATAGTGAGCAGGGTCAGAACAGCTAAGCACTGAATGTTTCAAGTTCTAGGATCACATAAGCAACCTATATGCCCCTTATATTTAAGTTACCTGGACTCTACCACCTCCACACTGGCTCCTGAAAGAAGCACCCTCAAATTAGCTCAGACATTGTCCATCTCATGGATGCAAGCCTCCCAGTTCCAAGTTCCCCTGAAGTTCACTTCCAACCCCCAGAGGAAGATTCCTCATGGTTTCCAACTGTGTGTGATCAGGCAGTATGACCAAAATGCCATGACTGAGCTCAGCCCAGGAGCCACAGTTCTAGGCACTTCCCCTACTATCTTATTTGGAGCCAATGGTGGATCCCAGATCACTGGCATTTGCAACATGCCTGCATGACCATCCCACATCTTTGGAGGTAAGATGGACCATTGCTCAAGAAGGTCCAGCCACAAATCACACCTTCCAATTCCATTCTGACCCTCAATGTCCAATTGATCAGAATCTCAGCACTGCCTCGTGGAAGTGGCCCCTTTCTTCATGCCCAAACTGACCCCACACCCTCCAAGGTGCACCTGTCCCCACCTCTCTTCCACTGCAAATTACTCTGTGCAAACACCCAGGCACCTAAAACATCCAATGTGAATCCAAGATATCTCCCCAATTCCTGCAGTGCTTCTTTGTTCAGATTGGAGTCCACCATCCTCGCTACTCATACCATTCTTCTTCCTGCCCTGAGTACAAATCTCCTCACCCAGAGATAGAGGATTGTCTCATGCCTCTGGACTCGCTCTACTTTGCTTTCCTGGTCTTGTTACTTTTGTTCTTCCAAAGACTGCATCACACAGGATCCTGTTGTGGAGAAACATCTGTGGTCATGGACACAGTCTGAAGCCACAACATCAGGGTCCAACCTCAAATTTAGCAAAAATGTGCCAAATTTTTTTCTCCGCCAAATGTTTATGCAGAAATATTGTGTACAAACAAACTGCTTCTCTATTCCTTCCAATTAGAATGGTTCTGACCTAGGCTCCTCTGCTCTGGTTCTAGAGATCAGTGTGGCTGAAAGTGGTGATGAGGACAGGCAGGTTATTCTCAGAGGCAGCTCTGCATATGTCACCAACATATTCTCAGAGCCACAGAGACCCCAGACTCAGGAGAATGTGATGACTCACAAGGGACAGTAGTGACTCTAAGACAGGCTGCCCATTACACTCACAGACAGGCTGCCTGTTACACTCACCGAGGGGTTGTTTCTTCTAAAACACTTATTCATAAATAATCATTTTAAATGGTTTATTTACCTAATATTCAAGTTCATTACACACCACTACTCCAGGAGATGAACACACACTTCCCAACTCTCCTTCTATGACATAGTGGGTGTGTACACATACATTAACCCTTGAGCACTGTGTGTAAAGCAGAAACATACAGGAAGACCTTCTTTTGAATGAAGAAACTCCACCTTGTGGAGCTGAGCCTGCCTCTTGTTGTACTGCTTGCCTTCCTGCTTTAAGGCCTCCATCTTTCCCTTGAGGATATAATACTTCTCCTTCAACGGAGGATCTCAGCCAAAGACTCAACAGTGTTCAGGGCCTGGATCTCCTCTACAATTTCCTCTCATTACCCCTCTTCATTTCCTGTTGTAAGTTTTAATACAAAATCTTCAAACCACAGGACTGCTTTATCTCCAAGAACATGGTGTAGTTTTCTTCTGAGGAGTAGAAATCCCCCAAAAGTAAATAATGAACAGATAGCAGGCCACAATGACCACAGGCCGAAGTGAATCCAAAGTGAGAAGGGACTTGAATGCTGACTTCTCTGTGGTGTTGAAAAGGACCCAGACATAGACTTTTGGGTCAACTTAGTGTCCCAGCGTCTTCTTAGCCCAGTGCTCTCCTGGGATGGAAAGCTCATGGTTTCAAAGCTCCCAGGTCTCCATGGCTCCAGTGGACACATTGGTGCAATTCCCAGCAGGTTTGGAGGTATCATCTGACACAAACTGGCAAGCCCATGTTTGAGCGTCCTGTAGACTATGGAGAAAGAAGGATCTGTGTCCAAGGGCACATGGTGAACTCTCTCTCCAGGTGGCTTCTTGGACCTCTACACAGCTGCATTGTTGGTCTACAGGTCTAAGGGCACATGGTGAAACTGCTGTCCTGTTGCCTGCTTGGCCTATCAGACAGCTCATTTATTGGTCTCCAGATCCAACAGTATATGGTGAGCCCACTGTAACCATTATCTTCATGACCTCGCACAGGGCTGATTTTTTGGTCCATAGGTCTAGGGTCCATGGTAAGCTCCTTGGTTCATGCTTGGTCAATCAGAAAGCTGAGTTGTTGGTCTCCAGGTTAAATGGAACATGGTGAGCCTGTTATCAGAATGCCTACTGGCTTCAGCAGAGAGCTGAGTTGTTGGTTTTGAGATCCTGGAGCCCACAGTAAGCCTGCTATCCTACAGTCTGCTTGGCTGATCAGACCACTCAGTTGTTATTTTCCTGGTCCAAGGGCACATAGTATGTCCACTATCAATTTGCCTGCCTGGCCTTGTGCAGAGCTGTTATTCTTATTGACGTTAAAGAACACATGTTGAACCTGGTATCCACGTACCTTCTTGGCCTAACAAAGTTTTGTGTTGTTGGTCTCCATGTCCAAGGGTACATGGTGATCCCACACTCAAGTTATCTCCTGGGCCTTGCCCAGGGCTCCTTTATTGGTTAACATGTCCAAGGTCACATGGGAAACCTACTCTCCCAGTAGCTACTTGACTTAATAGAGAGCTGATTTTTTTGGTCTCAAGGTAGAAGGGAAGCCTATTCTCCAGGTGTCTGCTTGGCCTAGCCCAGAGCTCCAGTCTTGTGCTCAAGGTCTAAGGGCACATGGTGAATCTACTGTCCAAGTTCCTGCTTGGCCCTTGGTAGAAATCTGATTTTTTAGTTTCCAGGTCAGGGGACACATGCTGAGACAGAAGTCAAGTTGCTTCCTTAGCTTGTTGAAGAGCTGAGCTTTTGGTCTCCAGAACCAAGGGCACATGGTGACCCTACTATCAAGGTGCCCCCTTGGACAAACAAAGAACTGAATTGCTTGTCTCCAGATCCAAGGGCACATGGTAAGCCACCTATCTAGTTGTCTGCTTGTCTTAACCCAGAGCTCCTTTATTGGGCTCAAGGTCCAAGGGCTCATGTCTAGCTATACTCAAAGTGCCTGCTTAGGCCTTCAGTCAATGCGGTTGTTGGTCTCTAGGTCTAAGGGTACATGGTGAGCCTCTTCTCTTGGTGTCTGCTTGTCATAGACCAGAACTCATTTATTGGTCTTCAGGTCCAAGGGTCCTTGGTGAACCTGACATTGCAGTTGCCTGCTTGGCCTAGTAGAGACCTGTTTTGTTTTTTTTTTTCAGGCCCATGGGCCCATGATGAGCCAGCTGTCAAGTTGCCTACTTGTCTTGTCACAGATCTGCATTGTTGTTCTCCAGGTTCGAGGGCACATGGTTAATCCACTGTCACCATGCCAGCTTGGCCCAACAGACAGCTCTGTTGTTTTCCTCCGGGTCCAAGGACACATAGTGAGCTCACTGTCATGGTGCCTGCTTCACCAGGCAAAGAGAAGACTTGCTTATTTCCAGGACCAAAGGTACATGGTGAAACTCCTTTCTAGGTGTCTGCTTGGTCTAGCCCAGAACTCCTTTCTTGGGCTCAAGATCCAAGGGCACATGTTTAGCCCACTGTCAAGGTGCCTGCTTACCCTATCAGACAGCTCAGTTGTCAGTCCCCAGGCCTAAGGATACATGATGATCCTGCTGTCAAGGTGAGTTTGGCCAAGCAAAGAGCTGAGTTGTTCATCTCGAGGTCCTGGACACCTCCTGTCTAGGTTTCTGATTGACCGAGGCCAGAGCTCCTTTCTTTGGCTCAAAGTCCAATGTCATATGATAGGCCCACTGTCAAGGTGCCTGCTTAACATATCAGAGAGCTCAGTTGTTGTTCCCCTGGTCTCTGGCCATATGGTGAGACTGCTGTCAAGATTCCTACTTTGTCACGCAAAGAGCTGAATTGTTTGTCTCAAGGTCAAGGACACATGGTAAGCCTGCTTAACAGGGGCCTGTGTGGCCTAACAGATACCTCAGATGTTGGTATCCAGGTCCAAGAGCATATGGTAAGCTTCCTGTCCTGGTTCTTCAGGTGCCCATTTGGCCTAGCAGACATCTGAATTGTTGGTCTCCTTGTCCAAGGGCACATGCTGAGTCTGCTGTCAAAAAGCCTGCTTGATCTAGTAGAGAGCTGAATTTTTGGACTCCAGGTCCAAAGGCATATGAAAATTCTTCTGTGTAGGTGAATCATTTTCCCGACAGAGAACTGGGATGCAGGACTCGTGGATTCTTGGCACTTGGCAAGCATTTTATCTGGACTTATTTGTCTTGTTCTGCACTGGGCTGGCCAGCTTGAGGTATGTGGGCTCCTTGTCCACACAATGTCTGTGTGACTCATCTGCCCAGTGTCAATGGTATCAGAAGGCTGCCAGTCTCTTTTTCTTGGGGGGGGGGTGTTCTGTTCTGAAGACTGAATTTCTTTGTGTTATGCTGTGTTTGAGGGTTTATCATCTATGGGCTCTGGGTTGGGCAGGTTTCTAGGGAATTAGCTTCTGCATGGGTGAGCTGGTTCATACAGATCATGGTCTGAGGACCTGTGATCCAATGACTCACACTGCATCTAGTTGATGTGGTGGTTCCTTATCCAAGTACATTCTTGTTTTATAAAATTCCCTCTCTGCCAGTTGTCTGGAGACATTCCAGAAACTCTGCAGCTCTTGGTCAGCTGTGTGTTCAGGGCCTTCAAGTGTCCTTGCAGAGCCAGGTTGGAGGACTCCAGAGTAGTAGTGTGTCAGTGTTCCCTCAGGACGTGGACTCACCTTTCCTATACTGAACACAGTGGTGAATCCAGAGGTGTGGGGCCCAGCTGGCTGAGAATCCATAGTACTATGGTTTTCAGCGTCCTACGCCCACGTGCCAAATGAGAATGTTTCCCTGAGGACCTGGGCCATTCTCTTACAGCAAAATGGTTCTAGGTGTCACCATTTATGGGTTCAAAGACTCTCTGGACCACAGAGGGGCACAAACATAGATGCTAATATGAAGGTTGTGTGTAGAATATTGGAGAGAGGTCCAGGGCAGCAGAAGTGGGCAGGAGGCTTGCCATGGGCGTGGGAAGAATCAGGCATGGGTGTAGAGGAAGAGCAGAAACAACTGTGAGTAAATCACCTTCTCTCCCCTCACTGCAGCCTGGGCTGTTGCCAAGTTTTTATAACCACCCCGGGAAATCACAATGCCTTCTTCATGCGATGTCACCATCATGTTATTTCACTACTATGCCCTGGACAATCACCAGGGATTTCCAGATTGGTCTCACTCTGGTGAACTAATCACTGGCAGGTTAGCTGACCAATTACTGATGGCTTCCTCAGTAACACCCCTGACTTATATCATCACCTGGAAACAATGTTTAAAGGAAAAGTGGTAAACTCTCTTTCAAGATGAAAAATTAATGCTTGGGTTGTGTTTATAGTGCAAGTCATGGTGAGGCTTAAAGACTCAACCAATACAAAGCTAAATGTCACTTAGAGGCACCATTAGTTAAAACATTGATACGGAAATTAATGAAGAAATGGGCCATTACACCCCAAGAAACTTCACAGTTTCACGTAAGTCAGACAACATAGCAATAGAGTAAAAGCTTCTCTCAATTCATCCATCAAGGATTAAATATAAGTGGAAAAAATGATAGGCATTATGTTTGGTACATCTTCCCACAATAAACCTCCACCTAGAAGGGATAAAGCTGTGTCACAAGTAATTATATGCTTGCCAATATCATAGTGGCATTCACCTCTCATAAAAGCAAGACAACAAAATCCAGTCTGTGTCCAGGTTCAGAACCTCTCATAAAAGCAAGACAACAAAATCCAGCCTGTGTACAGGTTCAGAATAAAATCAGAACATTCTGGGTGGAAGAATTAATTTTTTCTCCTACCTCGAATCCAAATACATATCAAATCCCTCTGAACACTGAAGAACTCAATCAGAGATGTGAGCATACACATGTTGCAAGGCTAGAAGTAGAAAAGTGACCACCATTTGGAAGGTGGGAGATTGCAGACTGGATATGGTTTGACATAGCTGATGATACAGTGGAGGGGATGGAATCTGCTTGAAGAAGATACTGCAAAGTATTATAAACATTAGAGTAGAAAATCAGGACTTTTAAGTCTGGATAAAGATGATGTGGTATTTAGATAGAATGGAATACCACTCAGCCACTAAAAGAAATGAAACCTTACCAATTGCAATGATGTAGATGGAACTAGATGCCATAATACTAAGTGAAACAAGTCAGTCAGAGAAAGACAAATATGATTTATATCACCTTTCTAATTGACATTGTGGTTTTGATTTGTATCTCCCTGATGCCGAAGGATGTGGAACATAATTTCCCAATCCTCAGGGAGAATACAGGCAGCAACCTGTTGGACAAATTCTTGCTAGACACGTCTCTGAAGGCAAGGAAACCAAACAAAAAATGAACAATTGGGACTTCATCAAGATAAAATACTTATGCACAGCAAAGGAAATGGTTGACCAAACCAAAAGACAAGATCAAAAATAGGAGATAATGCCTGGGCAGCATAATCCCTAACACATGTACATTCCCATCTGGAGAAGGGGGGGACACCTGGCACTCCCCAAAGTCCCCAGATGTCACGCAGATGTTGGCGTGCAAATGGAACACTGAGATATGGATGAATGGGACCAAAGAACCTTACTGAAATTATGTGAGAAGGAAGAGACCTGAGAGCATTTTAGATTGGGGAAGAATCAAGGAGCCTGATAGCTGACTTATCTGAATACACAGGAAGACTCCCTGGGTGCCATCCTAGCTGCTCAGCCTTTCAGAATAGACTGTGTGTGATTCGCCGGCTCGAGCAAGAAGGCAGCTCCTGGTTTTGCCATCTCATGTGATCTTGGGTCAGATCTCACATGATCTCAGTCCAAATCTCGTGAGATGTCATTATGCCCCACGAGACATCAGGTTATGCAGCAAGGTCTAGGGTCAAAACTCTTGAGGTTTCTGGCCAAAGCTCTTAGGCCCTTGGAAGGAACTGGCACACCCCAGCAGAGCCTGCTTTATGCCCCTCAGGTAGGTAGGTATCCACATCTCTTGAGAACTCGGTCCAAATCTCATGATATCTCAGGCATATCTCATGTGACATCTATATAAATCTGGCAAGATCATAATCTAAATCTGTTGAGATCTTAGTCCACATCTTATGACATCTTAGGCACATCATATCTGATTTCTACCCAAATATTATGAGATTTTATTCCAAATCTCATGAGATGTCTGTCCAAACCTCAAGAGATCTCAGTACAAAACTCATGAGAACTCAAGCACTTCTCACGAGAATTTTACCAAAATCTCATGAGAACTCCTTCCAAATATCATGAGATCTTTGTTTATTTCTCATGAGAGGAAATAAGGGCAAGATGGTGGAGAAGTAGGAGACCCTGTTTCAACTGGTCTTCTGAATTGAGCTAAGTATCTACCAGAACACTCAGAACACCTAGGAAATTAGCCTGAGATATAAGATTATATACTTCTGGATATCATGGGGGCAGGAGATTATCAGTGGAGAGG
The DNA here is from genome assembly GCF_922984935.1 of Meles meles. NCBI lineage: Eukaryota > Metazoa > Chordata > Mammalia > Carnivora > Mustelidae > Meles > Meles meles. The sequence goes on along the minus strand of NW_025721116.1, from coordinate 859,685 downwards.
TACAGTGGAGTGGTAGGGCACAGACTGATACTGGAGAATAAATAGAAGGGGGAGGGAGCCACGGGATGTAACCCATTGGAAACTAATACCCCAATACAAGAGTGCCCTCTGGTTGAGGACCAGCATTACATGGAGTCTAGTTAAAAGCACTCAAAAAGAACAAAGTGTCTTAAGGGGTTATTGGAGAAATCATGAACCAACAAGCATAGAAACAAACTCACAGTCCCAGGGCAGTCACAGCTGATGCCCATCCATGTCTGAGAGAGCTCGGCGGGGTCTGCAGTTGGCTGTCCCTGAATGTTTGGCTTTCTGCTGATTCCAGCACCACTGGGGCTGTGTGCACCCCTGCCTGCACCTGAGAGAGCCTGGCTCAGGCTCCTGTCAGAGTTCTCTGGGCCCACAACCTTCTGTAACCTGTACTACGGCTAGGTCTGAGTGCACTGGTGTGACCATGGACACTAGACAGCGGTCTCAGCAATGTAGCCACCAGGATTGGGTTCACCTGGACAAATATCACTCATGTTTTTAGTTCTGTGGGGGTGTAGAGACAAGCAGGGACCTCAGGCGACCACTGAGATGGTGGCTGGGGGTGCACAATGCCTGTGGGAGGTTTTGGTGTTTAGTAGAGTTTGCAGAGGAGGAGTCTGTGTTTTCTGGACCACAAAGAAGGGAGCAGATGGAGGCCTCTCTCTGAGGTGGAGTTTTGGGTGCAGGTAGTTTCTTTCTTTGCTCTGACCCTCTGAAAAGCCTCAAAAGTTGACAAAGAACAAAAACCTCCAGAGAACAAAAGCGTGAGGACCCAGTTTCCAGCTCTTTGATAGGGGGCAGGGCAGCCCAAGCAGTACTGACTGAAAAACAATGCAGCAGACGCCTCTCCCAGAATACATGCTATAAGAACAAGAGGGCAATAATCACAGGGTCCCCATTAAAGTGTAAAACCTCAACATCATGGGAAAACTATATCTTATGCTCCCAGTATAGACACAAAATCTATATATTTCAAAGATACAACATTTTTTAAAAATTCTTTCACATGATTCTTATTATTTTCTTTTTTAAACCTACTTAGCATTACAACTAGATATTTAATACAACATATTACATAATAATTTTTACGTTGAACTTTTTCTATACATATTACATGTGTTCTTTTTCTTTTATATCTATATAGAGATATAGATATAAGCTTCAAAGTAATCCTTTTTTCCCTATTCAATAATACCCCTATATATAGACCAATTTTATTTTTCCTGTATCTTTAGGAAGTTGAGCCCTTTAACAAAGAAAACAAGATATGCCCATGAAGAACCAAAATAAGTTTTCTTGCCCACAATGAGGGTTTACAACCACTTTCCTATCTTATATATTTTATATCTTTTTTTTTTCTTTTCAGTGTTTCAGAATTCACTGTTTATGCACCACACCTAGTGCTCCATGCAATCCATGCTCCCTTAATACCCAACACCAGGCTCAGCCAACACTACACTCCCTTCCCTGTAAAACCCTAAGGTTGTTTCTCAGAGTCCACAGTCTCCCATGGTTCATCTCCCCGTCCAATATCCCCCAACTCAATTCTCATCTCCATCTCTCCATGTCCACCGTATTCTTTCTTATGTTCCACAAGTGAATGAAACCATATGATAATTGACTCTTTCTGGTTGAATCATTATAAGGACAATTTCCTCCAATCCTGTCCATGTTGACATAAAATTTGGGTATTCCCTTTCTGATTGAGTCATAATACTCCATAGAGAAATAAGGAGGAATCAAGATGGCAGAGAAGTGGCAGGCTGAGACTACATCAGGTAGCAGGAGATCAACTCGATAGCTTATCTAAACATTGCAAACACCTACAAATCCAACGGGAGATCGAAGAGAAGAAGAACAGCAATTCTAGAAAAAGAAAATCAACCACTTTCTGAAAGCGCATTTTTCTGGGGTCTTGCCCCCCTTTTAGTATTTTATTTGATCCTTCATATCGTCTTATCTGGACAAAATGACAAGGCCAAAAAAATCACCACAAACAAAAGAAAAAGAGACAGTAACAAAGGTTAGGGACCTAATCAACACTGACATTGGTAATATGTCAGATCAAGAGTTCAGAATGACGATTCTGAACGTTCTAGCCGGGCTCGAAAAAGGCATGGAAGATATTAGAGAAACCCTCTCTGGAGATATAAAAGCCCTTTCTGGAGAAATTAAAGAACTAAAATCTAACCAAGTTGAAATCAAAAAAGCTATTAATGAGGAGCAATGAAAAATGGAGGCTCACACTGCTAGGATCAATGAGGCAGAAGAAAGAATTAGTGATATAGAAGACCAAATGACAGAGAATAAAGAAGCCGAGCAAAAGAGGGACAAACAGCTACTCGGCCACGAGGGGAGAATTCGAGAGATAAGTGACAACATAAGATGAAACAACATTAGAATAATTGGGATTCCAGAAGAAGAAGAAAAAAAGAGGGGAGCAGAAGGTCTATTGGAGAGAATTATTGGAGAGAATTTCCCTAATATGGCAAAGGGAACAAGCATCAAAATCCAGGAGATGCAGAGAACCCCCCTCAAAGTCAACAAGAATAGGTCCACACCCCGTCACCTAATAGTAAAATTTACAAGTCTTAGTGACAAAGAGAAAATCCTGAAAGCAGCCCGGGAAAAGAAGTCTGTAACATACAATGGTAAAAATATTAGATTGGCAGCAGACTTCTCCACAGAGACCTGGCAGGCCAGAAAGAGCTGGCATGATATATTCAGAGCTCTCAACGAGAAAAACATGCAGCCAAGAATACTCTATCCAGCTAGGCTATCATTGAAAAAGAAGGAGAAATAAAAAGCTTCCAGGAAAAACAAAAACTGAAAGAATTTGCAAACACCAAACCATCTTTACAGGAAATATTGAAAGGGGTCCTCTAAGCAAAGAGAGAGCCTAAAAGTAGTAGATCAGAAAGGTACAGAGACAATATACAGTAACAGTCACCTCACAGGCTAATAATGGCACTAAATTCATATCTCTCAATAGTTACCCTGAATGTAAATGGGATAAATGCCCAATCAAAAGACACAGGGTATAAGAATGGATAAAAAAAACAAAACCCATCAGTATGTTGCCTACAAGAAACTCATTTTAGATGCGAAGACACCTTCAGATTTAAAGTGAGGGGGTGGAAAACAATTTACCATGCTAATGGGCATCAGGAGAAAGCTGGGGTGGCAATCCTTATATCAGATCAATTAGATTTTAAGCCAAAGACTATATTAAGAGATGAGGAAGGACACTATATCCTACTCAAAGGGTCTGTCCAACAAGAAGATCTAACAATTTTAAATATCTATGGCCCTAACGTGGGAGCAGCCAACTATATAAACCAATTAATAACAAAATCAAAGAGACACATCAATAATAATAAAATAATAGTAGGGGAATTTAACACTCCCCTCACTGAAATGGACAGATCATCCAAGCAAAAGATCAACAAGGAAATAAAGGCCTTAAATGACACACTGGTCCAGAGGGACATCACAGATATATTCAGAACATTTCTTCCCAAAGGAACAGAATACACATTCTTTTCTAGTGCACATGGAACCTTCTACAGAATAGATCACATCCTGGGTCACAAATCAGGTCTCAACCAGTATCAAAAGATTGGGATCATTCCCTGCATATTTTCAGACCACAATGCTCTGAAGCTAGAACTCAATCACAAGAGGAAAGCTGGAAAGAACCCACATACATGGAGACTAAACAACATCCTTCTAAAGAATGAATGGGTCAACAAGGAAATTAAAGAAGAATTGAAAAAATTCATGGAAACAAATGATAATGAAAACACAATGGTTCAAAATCTGTGGGACACAGCAAAGGCAGTCCTGAGAGGAAAATATATAGTGGTACAAGCCTTTCTCAAGAAACAAGAAAGGTCTCAAGTACACAAACTAACCCTACACATAGAGGAGCTGGAGAAAGAACAAGAATGAAACCCTAAACCCAGCAGGAGAAGAGAAATCATAAAGATCAGAGCAGAAATCAAAGAAATAGAAACAAACAAACAAACAAACAAAAAAAAAACAATAGAAAAAATCAATGAAACTAGGAGCTGGTTCTTTGAAAGAATCAATAAGATTGATAAACCCCTGGCCAGAATTATCAAAAAGAAAAGAGTAAGGACCCAAATAAATAAAAACATGAATGAACGAGGAGAGATCACAACTAACACCAAAGAAATTCAGACTATTATAAGAATATACTATGAGCAACTCTACGCCAACAAATTGGACAATCTGGAAGAAATGGATGCATTCCTAGAGACATATAAACTACCACAACTGAACCAGGAAGAAATAGAAAACGTGAACAGGCCCATAACCAGTAAGGAGATTGAACCAGTCATCAAAAATCTCCAAGCATACAAAAGCCCAGGGTCAGACGGCTTCCCAGGGAATTCTACCAAACTTGTAAAGAAGAACTAATTCCTATTCTCCTGAAACTGTTCCAAAAAATAGAAATGGAAGGAAAACTTCGAAACTCATTTTATGAGGCCAGCATCACCTTGATCCCAAAACCAAACAAGGATTCCACAAAAAAAAGAGTACTACAGACAAATATCCTTAATGAACACAGATGCAAAAATTCTCCCCCAAAATAATAGCCAATAGGATTCAATAGTACATTAAAAGGATTTTCACCACGATCAAGTGGGATTTATTCCAGGGCTGCAGGGTTGGTTCAACATCCAAAAATCAATCAATGTGATAAATACATTAATAAAAGAAATAACAAGAATCATATGATACTCTCAATAGATGCTGAAAAAGCATTTGAAAAAGTACAACATCCCTTCGTGATCAAAACTCTTCAAAGTGTAGGGATAGAGGCACTACCTCAACATCATCAAAGCCATCAATGAAAAACGCACTGCAAATATCATTCTCAATGGAGAAAAACCGAAAACTTTACCGTTAAGGTCAGGAACATGGCAGGGATGTCCATTATCAACACTGCTATTCAACGTAGTACTAGAAGTCCTAGCCTCAGCAATCAGAAAACAAAAAGAAATTAAAGGCATCCAAAACGGCAAAGAAGAAGTCAAACTATCACTCTTCACAGATGATATGATACTATATGTTGAAAACACAAAAGACTCCACTCCAAAACTTCTAGAACTTGTACAGGAATTCAGTAAAGTGTCAGGATATAAATTCAATGCACAGAAATCAGTTGCATTTCTGTACACCAACAACAAGGCAGAAGAAAGAGAAATTAAGGATTTAATCCCATTTACAATTGCACCCAAAACTATAAGATAACTAGGAATATACCTAACCAAAGAGGCTAAGAATCTATATGAAGAAAACTATAAAGTACTCATGAAAGAAATTGAGGAAGACACAAAAAAATGGAAAAATGTTCCATGCTCCTGGATTGGAAGAATAAATATTGTGAAAATGTCTATGCTACCCAAAGCAATCTACACATTTAATGCAATCCCTATCAAAATACCATCCATTTTTTTCAAAGAAATGGAACAAATAATCCTAAAATTTATATGGAACCAGAAAAGACCTCGAATAGCCAAAGGAATATTGAAAAAGAAAGCCAAAGTGGGTGGCATCACAATTCCATACTTCAAGCTCTATTACAAAGCTGTCATCATCAAGACAGCATGGTACTGGCACAAAAACAGACACATAGATCAGTGGAACAGAATAGAGAGCCCAGAAATCGACCCTCAACTCTATGGTCAACTAATCTTCGACAAAGCAGGAAAGAATGTCCAATGGAAAAAAGACAGCCTCTTCAATAAATGGTGCTGGGAAATTGGACAGCCACATGCAGAAAAATGAAATTGGACCACTTCCTTACACCACACACGAAAATAGACTCCAAATGGATGAAGGACCTCAATGTGAGAAAGGAATCCATCAAAATCCTTGAGGAGAACACAGGCAGTAACCTCTTCGACGTCAACCACAGCAACATCTTCCTAGGAACATTGGCAAAGGCAAGGGAAGCAAGGGCAAAAATGAACTATTGGGATTTCATCAAGATCAAAAGATTTTGCACAGCAAAGGAAATAGTTAACAAAACCAAGAGACAACTGACAGAATGGGAGAAGATATTTGCAAATGACACATCAGATAAATTACTAGTATCAAAATCTATAGGGAACTTAGAAAACTCACCACCCAAAGAACAAACAATCCAATCATGAAATGGGCAGAGGATATGAACAGACATTTCTGCAAAGAAGAAATCCAGATGGCCAACAGACACATGAAAAAGTGCTCCACATCACTCGGCATCAGGGAAATACAAATCAAAACCACAATGAGATATCACCTCACACCAGTCAGAATGGCTAAAATGAACAAGTCAGGAAATGACAGATGCTGGCAAGGATGTGGAGAAAGGGGAACCCTCCTCCACTGTTGGTGGGAATGCAAGCTTGTGCAACCACTCTGGAAAACAACATGGAGGTTCCTCAAAATATTGAAAATAGAACTACCCTATGACCCAGCAATTGCACTACTGGGTATTTACCCTAAACATACAAACATCGTGATCCGCAAGGGCATGTATACCTGAATGTTTATAGCAGCAATGTCTACAATAACCAAACCTTGGAAAGAACCTAGATGTCCATCAACAGATGAATGGATAGGGAGTCAAGATGGCGGGGAAGTAGGAGGAGGCACCATTTCAACCTGTACCCTAAAGTGAGCTGATTACCTACCAAAAAACTCCGACCACCCATGAAATCAGCCCAAGATCAGAATTATACACGTCTGGATCTCTACAGGAGCAGAAGTCACCAGTGGCAGGTAAAGCAGACTGGGAGCGTCAGACTGATATCAGAAGATAAACAAAAGGGGGAGGGAGCCACCAGAGGTGACAGATTGGAAAGTAATACCCCAACACAAGAGTTCTCTGTGTCTGGGGACCAGCATTAACTTGGAGTCTGGTTGAAAGCACTCAAAAAACAAAGAGCAATGGATCGCGGTGGGTGATAGTGGGAACCTGGGCGGTTAGGGTCAGGGACCTAAGTCCCTGGACCCAGGACAGCCTCCCCTGGCGCTGAGCCAGAGAGTGTGCGGAGGAGAAATCAGGTCTCCATCCCTGAGCCACCAGTGCGCCTGAATGCCAGTGCGCCCGAGAAAGAGTGGGGCCTGGCTCCCGTGTGCGGCTGGGAGCCTGGCCAGACGGCAATCCTGAAACGCGCGTGTGCCACACCCTCCCTTGGATAGGTGCTCATAGGTGCTAGCCTGGAGCTCTGGCATCCGTAATAACCAGATATTCCCAGCCCGGGACAGCGGGAAAATCTCAGTGTGCGATCTCTGCTGTGAAACTCTGGCGGCCTGGAGCTGCGTAGACAGCCACCGCTGCCCTGGTTTTGGGTACAACGAGGAGCTCCTGCATCCCCAGGGACAGTGACTCAGAACCGACTCTGCCAGCAGCTTTTGCAAAACATTCTGAGGCTTCTTTCTGAGAGGGAGGTCGGGGTGCAGTTTGCTCTCCTCTAAACCTCCCAAAACCATCAAAAGCTGTCAAGGCGAGAGAAAGCAGATGAAAGAATATAAAAACCCCCAGAGAACAAAAGGCTGAAAAAAACAGTTTCCTCAGAGCTCACCCCCTTGAGGGGAGCGGGAGGACCTAACTCAGGGAACATCATTGTCTGAAAACCCACATGGCAGGCCCCTCCCCCAGAAAACCAATAAGGAAGAAAACAAAAAACGGACTACAAGAGAACAACCACCGCTACTTCATAAATACAACTTTTATTTTTAAATCTTTACCAATATGCTGGTTCTTTTTTTTTATACATACAGATAATTTTTTAACCTATTTACCACCACACTGAGATGTCCAGTACACCAAATTCTTTAATAACCTTCTAACCTGAACTTTTTGATACATACACCCATGTTTTTCTTTTGCTTTTCTATTATTCTAATTTTTTAAAATTTTAACTTAGTTTAGTCTAGTTTATTCTTTTTTAATTTTTATTTTCTAATATACATATAGAGTTAGACTTCAAGGTAATCCCCTTTCCCCAATCAATGCTACCCCTATAGGCAAACCAGTTTCTGATCCTACTGTCACTTAGGAAAGTTGAGTCCCTTAACAAAAACATCAAGATACCTTCAGGAAGAATCAAAATAACCTTCCTCACCCACACTGAGAATTTATAACCACTCTCCCAATTTTTCCTTCTTTCAGTGTTTCTGTGAATTTGTGTTTGTCCTGATAATATATAAATCTTATACTTGGGGTTCTTTCTGATGAGGTTCTTCCTTTTTTTTTTTTTTTTTTGCTTATATATATATTTTTTTTCTCTTGTCATATAATTTTATCAGTCTTTTTGTTTCTCTGTTTTTGTTTGTATACTTCATAAATCTTACCTTGTTGCCCATTTGGGCTGAGCCTTTTCTTTTATCTTCCCTTTTTTTCCTATCTCTCTCTCTCTATTTTTTTTCCTTTTTTCATTCCCCATATTTTTTCTTCTTCTCTATTTCTTTTTCTTTTCTTTTTTCTCTCATTTGGGTGGGGAATCCTGATTGCACAGAAGTGTTCCAGGGTGCACCTTGACTGTATCACAATCGATAAGTCCAGCTGCATCTGTTCAGTCATCTTTTACCAAAATGCCTAGGAGGAGGAATACCCAACAGAAGAAAAATACAGAGGATAGGCCGTCTGCAACAGAGCTAATGGCTATCGACATAGACAATATGTGAGAAAAGGAATTCAGACTAACAATTATCCAGGCAATAGCTAGGTTAGAGAAAGCGATGGATGACCAAACAGAATTGATTAGGGCAGAACTGAAAGCCACCAGGGATGATGTTTACAATGTTAGGGCAGAACTGAAAGCCACCAGGGATGATGTTTAAAATGCTCTCAATGAGTTCCAATTGAATCTAAATTCTATAAAAGCTAAGGTAACTGAGACAGAAGATAGAATTAGTGATCTGGAGGACAAACAGATAGAGAGAAAGGATCAGGAGGAAGCCTGGAACAAACAGCTCAGAAGCCACGAAAACAGAATCAGGGAAATAAACGATGCCATGAAACGTTCCAACGTCAGAATTATTGGAATCCCTGAAGGGGAGGAAAAAGAAAGAAGACTAGAAGATATAGTGGAAGAAGTTGTCTATGAAAATTTTCCCAAACTCACGAATGGAAACCACGTTCATGTACAAGAGGCAGAGAGATTTCTTCCCAAGATTTTAGTTTCTCGAAAGTCCCCACGACACCTTATAGTTAGAATGAGGAATTATGTTTCAAGAGAGACCCTCTTAAAAGCAGCTAGGACAAAGAAACTCCTTACATACAGAGGAAAGTCCATTAGAATAACGTCAGACGTTTCCACAGAGACCTGGCAAGCCAGGAAGGGCTGGCAAAATATATTCAGAGTACTAAATGAGAAGAACATGCAACCAAGAATACTCTATCCAGCAAGACTGACATTTAAAATGGATGGAGAGATAAAGAGTTTCCAAGACCGGCAAGGCTTAAAAGACTATGCAACCACCAAGCCAACACTGCAGGAAATATTAAGGGGTGTCCTATAAAAGAGAAAAAACACTAAGAATATCATTGAACAGAAATATAGAAACAATCTACAGACAGAAAGACTTCAAAGGCAACACAATGTCAATAAAAACCTATCTCTCAATAATTACTCTCAATGTGAATGGCCTAAATGAGCCCATAAAACGACACGGGTTTGCAGATTGGATAAAATGACAGGACCCATCCATATGTTGTCTACAGAGATCCATTTTGAACCTAAGGATACACAGACTGAATGTGAAGGGATGGAGAAGCATCTTTCATGCCAATGGGCCTCAAAAGAAGGACGGGGTAGTGATTCTCATATCAGATAAATTAGATTTTAAACTAAAGACTGTAGTCAGAGATACAGAAGGACACTACATAATTCTTAAAGGTACTATCCACCAAGATGATCTAACAATTGTGAATATCTATGTCCCCAATATGGGAGCACCCAATTACATAAGAAAACTATTAATCAAGATAAAGAGTCATTTTGATATGAATACAATAATAGTAGGAGATCTTAATACGCCTCTCTCAGAAATAGACAGATCATCAAAGTGGAAAATTAATAAAGAAATAAGAGCATTGAATGAAACATTGGAACAGATGGAACTCATAGACATATACAGAACATTCCACCCTAAAACAACAGAATACTCATTCTTCTCAAGTGCACATGGAACCTTCTCCAGAATAGACCACATACTGTGTCACAAAGCAGGACTCAACCAATACCAAAAGACTGATATTATTCCCTGCATATTCTCAGATCACAATGCTTTGAAACTGGAACTCAGTCACAAGGAAAAGTTCAGAAGGAACTCAAACACCTGGAAGCTAAAGGCCACCTTGCTTAAGAATGCTTGGATCAACCAGGAGATCAAAGATGAACTTAAACAATTCATGGAAACCAATGAGAATGAAGACACTTCGGTCCAAAACCTATGGGATACAGCAAAGGCGGTTCTAAGGGGGAAATACATAGCCATCCAAGCCTCCCTCCAAAAAATTGAAAAATCCAGAATACACCAGCTGTCTCTACACCTTAAAGAATTGGAGAATCAACAACAAATCAAACCAACTCCACACGCAAAAAGGGAAATAATCAAGATTAGAGCAGAGATCAATGAGGTAGAAACCAGAGATACAGTAGAATGTATCAATGAAACTAGAAGCTGGTTTTTTGAAAGAATCAATAAGATTGATAAACCATTGGCCACACTAATCCAAAATAAAAGAGAGAAAGCCCAAATTAATAAAATTATGAATGAAAAGGGAGAGATCACAACTAACACCAAGGAAATAGAAACAATCATCAGAAATTATTACCAACAGTTATATGCCAATAAGCTAAGCAACCTAGATGAAAAGGATGCATTCCTGGAAATCTACAAACTCCCAAAATTGAACCCGGAAGAAATTGACAACCTGATTAGGCTGATATCTAGTAATGAGATTGAAGCAGTGATCAAAAACCTCCACCAAAAAACAAGAGCCCAGGACCTGACGGATTCCCTGGGGAATTCTACCAAACTTTCAAAGAAGAAATAACCCCAATTCTCCTGAAGCTGTTCCAAAAAATTGAAGCAGAAGGAAAACTTCCAGACTCATTTTATGAAGCCAGCATTACCCGGATCCCCAAACCAGGCAAAGACAACACCAAAAAGGAGAATTTCAGACCAATATCACTGATGAACAAGGATGCAAAGATTCTCAACAAGATCCTAGCAAACAGGAACTACAGAACACTCATGAAAGAAATTGAAGAAATTGAAGAAGACACAAAAAGTTGGAAGACCGTTCCATGCTCTTGGATTGGATGAATAAACATTGTTAAAATGTCTATACTGCCTAGAGCAATCTATACTTTTAACGTCATTCCGATAAAAATTCCAACGATATTTTTCAAAGAGCTGGAGCAAATAATCCTAAAATTTGTATGGAATCAGAAGAGACCCCGAATTGCTAAGGAAATGTTGAAAAACAAAAACAAAACTAGCGGCATCACGTTACCCGATTTCAAGCTTTACTACAAAGCTGTAATCACCAAGACAGCGTGGTACTGGCATAAAAACAGACACATAGAACAGTGGAACAGAGTGGAGAGCCCAGATATGGACCCTCAACTCTATGGTGAAATAATTTTCGACAAAACAGGAAAAAATATTCAATGGAAAAAAGACAGTCTCTTCAAAAAATGGTGCTGGGAAAACTGGACAGCGATATGTAGAAGAATGAAACTCGACCATTCTCTTACACCGTACACAAAGATAAACTCGAAATGGATAAAAGACCTCAATGTGAGACAGGAATCTATCAGAATCCTAGAGGGGAACATAGGCAGTAACCTCTTAGATATCAGCCACAGCAACTTCTTTCAAGATATGCCTCCAAAGGCCAAGGAAACAAAAGCGAAAATGAACTTTTGGGACTTCATCAAGATCAAAATCTTCTGCACAGCAAAGGAAACTGTCCACAAAACAAAAAGGCAACCCACGGAAAGGAAGAAGATATTTGCAAATGACAGTAGAGACAAAAGATTGATATCCAGGGTCTATAAAGAACTTCTCAAACTCAACACACCCAAAACAGATAATCATATAAAAAAAATGGGCAGAAGATATGAGCAGACACTTCTCCAACGAAGACATATAAATGGCTATCAGACACATGAAAAAATGTTCATCATCACTAGCCATCAGGGAGATTCAAATTAAAACCACATTGTGATACCACCTGACACCAGTTAGAATGGACAAAATTAGCAAGACAGGAAACAACGTGTGTTGGAGAGGATGTGGAGAAAGTGGAACCCTCTTACACTGTTGGTGGGAATGCAAGTTAGTGCAGCCACTTTGGAGAACAGTGTGGAGATTCCTGAAGAAATTAAGAATAGAGCTTCCCTATGATCCTGCAATTGCACTGCTGGGTATTTACCCCAAAGATACAGATGTAGTGAAAAGAAGGGCCATCTGTACCCCAATGTTTATTGCAGCAATGACCATGGTCGCCAAACTGTTGAAAGAACCAAGATACCCTTCAACGGATGAATGGATAAGGAAGATGTGGTACATATACACAATGGAGTATTATGCCTCCATCAGAAAGGATGAATACCCAACTTTTGTAGCAACATGGATGGGACTGGAAGAGATTATGCTGAGCGAAATAAGTCAAGCAGAGAGAGTCAAGTATAATATGGTCTCACTTATTTGTGGAGCATAACAAAGAACATGGAGGACATGGGGAGATGGAGAGGAGAGGGAGTTGAGGGAAACTGGAAGGGGAGATGAACCATGAGAGACTATGGACTCTGAAAAACAAACAGAGGGTTTTGAAGGGGCGGGGGTGGTGGGTGTTTGAGGAACCAGGTGTTGGGTAATAGGGAGGGCACATACTGCAAGGAGTACTGGGTGTGATGCCAAAACAATGAACACTGTTATGCTGTAAACAAACAAACAAACAAACAAACAAAAAACAGATGAATGGATAATGAAGAGTGGTATATATACACAATGGAATCCTATGCAGCCATCAAAAGAAATGAAGTCATGCCATTTGCGATGACGTGGATGGAAGTAGAGGGTATTATGCTTAGTGAAATAAGTCAATTGGAGAAAGACAACTATCATATGATCTCCCTGATATGAGGACATGGAGATGCAACATGGGTGGTTAGGGGGATAGAAGAAGAATAAATGAAACAAGATGGGATTGGGAGGGAGACAAACCATAAATGACTCTTAATCTCAAAAAACAAATTGGGGGTTGCTGGGAGGAGGTTAAGTTCGGGAGAGGAGGAGGGGGTTTTGGACATTGGGGAGGGTATGTGCTATCGTTAGTGCTGTGAAGTGTGTAAACCTGGTGATTCACAGACCTGTACCCCTGGAGATAAAAATACATTATAAGTTTATTATATAAAAGAAAGAAAGGATGAATACCCAACTTTTGTAGCAACATGGATGGGACTTGAAATGATTATGCTGAGTGAAATAAGTCAAGCAGAGAGAGTCAAGTATCATATGGTTTCACTTATTTGTGGAGCATAACAAATGACATGGAGGACATTGGGAGATGGAGAGTAGAAGGAAGGTGAGGGAAATTGGAAGGGGAGGTGAACCATAAGGGACTATGAACTCTGAAAAACAACCTGAGAGTTTTGAAGGGGCGGGGGTGGGAGGATGGGGGAACCAGTTGGAGGGTAACTGGGAGGGCACGTATTGCATGGAGCACTGGGTGCTATGCAAAAGCAATGAATATTGTTACACTGAAAAATAAATTAAATAATTAAAAATGCAAAAAAAAGAAGTTCTTATCAACAGTTATATGCCAATAAGCTAAGCAACCTAGATGAAATGGTTGCATTCCTGGAAAACTATAAACTCCCAAAATTGAACCAGGAAGAAACTGACAACCTGAATATACTGATATCTAATAACAAGATTGAAGCAGTGATCAAAAACTCCCAAAAAACAAGAGCCCTGGACCTGATGGATTCCCTGGGGAATTTTACCAAACTTTCAAAGAAGAAATAATACCTATTCTCCTGGAGGTGTTTCAAAAAATTGAAGCAGAAGGAAAACCTCCAGACACTTTTTATGAAGCCAGCATTACCCTGATCCCCTAAACAGGCAAAGACCCTACCAAAAAGGCGAATTTCAGACCAATAACACTGATGAATATGGATGCTAAATTTCTCAACAAGATCCTAGCAAACAGGATCCAGCAGCACATTAAAAAGATTATCCACCATGACCAGGTGGGATTCATCCCTGGGTTACAAGGATGGTTCAATATTCGCAAATCAATCAATGTGATAGGACGAATCAATAAGAGAAGAGAGAAGAACCACATGGTCCTCCAAATTGATGCAGAAAAAACATTTGACAAAACCCAGCATCCGTTCCTGATTAAAACGCTTCAAAGTATATGGATAGAGGTAACATTCCTCAATTTCATAAAATCTATCTATGAAAGACCCACAGTAAATATCATCCTCAATGGGAAAAGGCTTGTAGCCTTCCTGTTGAGATCAGGAACACGACAAGGATGCCCACTCTCACCACTCTTGTTCAGCATAGTATTAGAAGTCCTAGCAATGGCAATCAGAAAACAAAGAGAAATAAAAGATATCCAAATTGGCAAGGAAGAAGTCAAACTCTGTCTCTTCGCAGATGACATGATTCTTTATATGGAAAACCCAAAAGACTCCACCCTCAATCTACTAGAACTCATACAGCAATGCAGGAATGTGGTAGGATACAAAGTCAATGTCCAGAAATCAGTGGCTTTCTTATACACTAACAATGAAAATACAGAAAGGGAAATTAGAGAATCGATTCCATTTACTATAGCACCAAGAACCATAAGATACCTGGGAATAAACGTAACCAAAGAGGTAAAGGATCTGTACTCGAGGAACTACAGAACACTCATGAAAGAAATTGAAGAAGACACAAAAAGATGGAAGACCATTCTATGCTCTTGGATCGGAAGAATAAGCATTGTTAAAATGTCTATACTGCCTAGAGCAATCTGTACTTTTAATGCCATTCTGATCAAAATTCCACCGGCATTTTTCAAAGAGCTGGAGAAAATAATCCTAAAATTTGTATGGAATCAGAAGAGAACACAGATTGCTAAGGAAATGATGAAAAACAAAAATAAAACTGACGGCATCACGGCACCTGATTTCAAACTTTACTACAAAGCTGTGATCACCAAAACAGCATGGTACTGGCACAAAAACAGAAACATAGACCACTGGAATAGAGTAGAGAGCCCAGATATGGACCCTCAACCCTATGGTCAAATAATCTCTGACAAAGCAGGGAAAACATACAGTGTAAAAATGACAGTCTCTTCAATTAATGGTGTTGGAAAAATTGGAAAGCTATATGTAGAGCAATGAAACTCGACCATTCTCTTACACCGTACACAAATATAAACTTAAAATGGATTAAAGACCTCAACATGAGACAGGAATCCATCAGAATCCTAGAGGAGAACCTAGGCAGTAAACTCTTCGATATCAACCACAGCAACTTCTTTCAAGATATGTCTCCAAAGTCAAAGGAAACAAAAGAAAAAATGCACTTTTGGGACTTCATCAAGATCAAAAGCTTCTGCACAGCAAAGGCAACAGTCAACAAAACAAAGAGGCAACCCATGGAATGGGAGAAAATATTTGCAAATGACAGTACAGACAAAGTTCGATATCCAGGATCTATAAAGAACTTCTCAAACTCAACACACACAAAACAGATAATTATATCAAATAATGGGCAGAGGATTTGAACAGACACTTCTCCAATGAAGACATACAAATGGCTATCAGACACATGAAAAAATGTTCATCATCACTAGCCATCAGGGAGATTCAAATTAAAACCACATTGAGATATCACCTGACACCAGTTAGAATGTCCAAAATTAGCAAGACAGGAAACAACGTGTGTTGAAGAGGATGTGGAGAAAGAGGAACCCTCTTACACTGTTGGTGGGAATGCAAGTTGGCGCAGCCACTTTGGAGAAAAGTGTGGAGATTCCTCAAGAAATTAAAAATAGAGCTTCCTTATGACCCTGCAATTGCATTGCTGGGTATTTACCCCAAAGATGCAGATGTAGTGAAAAGAAGGTCCATCTCTACCCCAATGTTTATAGCAGCAATGGCCACGGTCGCCAAACTTTGGAAAGAACCAAGATGCCCTTCAACAGACGAATGGATAAGGAAGATGTGTTCCATATACAATATGGAGTTTTATGGCTCCATCAGAAAGAATGAATACCTAAATTTGTAGCAACATGGAAGGGACTGGCAGAGATTATGCTGAGTGAAATAATTCAAACAGAGAGAGTCAAGTATCATATGGTTTCACTTATTTGTGGAGCGTAACAAGTAATGGAGGATTAGGGAGATGGAGAGGAGATGGGTGTTGAGGGAAATTGGAAGGGGGGTGTGGATCATGAGAGACTATGGACTCTGAAAAACAATATGAGGTTTTTGAAGGGGCAGAGCGTGAGAGGTTGGGGGAGCCAGGTGGTGGGTATTAAGGAGGGCACATATTGAATGGAGCACTGGTTGTGTGCAAAAACAATGAATTCTGTTATGCTGAGCAGAAAGAAAAAACTTTTTCAAAGAAAATAATAAGAATAGGTATTATTTCTTCTTTGAATGTTTGATAGAATTCCCCAAGAAGTCCATCATGCCCTGGGTTCTTGTTTTTTTGGGGTTTTTTGATCACCATTTCAATCTAATCTATTTAGGTTGTCAGTTTCCTCCTGGTTAAGTTTTGGAAGTTTATAGGTTTCTAGGAATGCATCCTTTTCTTCTAAGTTGCTTAACTTATAGGCATATAACTGTTGATAATAATTTCCGATGATTGTTTCTATTTCTTTGGTGTTAGTCGTGATCTCTCAATGTTCATTCATAATTTTATTATTTTGGGCGCTCACCCTTTTCTTTTGGATTAGTTTGGCTAATGGTTTATCGGCCTTATTGTTTATTAAAAAACGTTTGTATTTTTATTGATGAGTTCTATTGTATCTCTAATTTCTATCTGATTGAGCTCTGCTCTGATCTTGATTACCCCCCCAATTGTGTGTGGGGTTGGCTTAATTTGTTGTTGCTTGTCCAGTTCTTTAAGGTGTAAAGAGAGCTGGTGTATTCAGGATTTTTCAATTTTTTGGAGGGAGACTGGAATGGCTATGTATTTCCCCCTTAGGACTCTCTTTGCTGTATCTCGTAGGTTTTGGACTGAAGTGTCTTCATTCTCAATGGTTTCCATGAGTTGTTTAAATTCATGATTTCCTGTATGATCCAAATATTTTTAAGTAATCTGATCTTTAGCTTCCATGTGTTTGAATTCCTTCCAAAAGTTTTCTTGTAGTTGAGTTCCAGTTTCAAAGTATTGTGGTCTCATAATATGCAGGGAATAATCTCAGTCTTTTGGTATCGGTTGAGCCCTGATTTGTGATGCAGTATGTGGTCTAAACTAGAGGACGTTCCATGTGCACTTGAGAAGAATGAGTATTCTGTTGTTTTAGGGTGGTATGTACTGTATATATCTGTGAGGTCCATCTGGTGCAATATGTCATTCAATGCTCTTATTTCTTTATTGATTTTATGCTTGGATGACCTGTCTATTATGGAAAGTGGCATGATAAGATCCCCTGCAATTAATGTATCCATATAAATTTGACTCTTTATCATGATTAAGAGTTGCCTTATGTAGTTGGGGCTCCCATATTGGGGGCATAAATATTTACAATTGCTACACCTTCTTGGTGGATAGTCCCCATAAGAATTATGTAGTATCCTTCTGTATCTCTGACTATAGTCTTTAGTTTAAAATCTAAATGATCTGATGTAAGAATAGCTACCGCAGCTTTCTTTTAAGGCCCATTAGCATGAACGATGCTTCTCCATCCCTTCACTTTCAGCCTGGATGTACCCTTGGGCTCAAAATGTATCTCTTGTAGACAACATATGGATGGGTCTTCTCATTTTATGCAATATGTCACCCTCAGCTGTTTAATGGGAGTTTTTAGGCCAATCTTGTTGAGAGTGATTATTGAGAGATACTTTTTTTTATTGACATCTTATTACCTGTGAAGTCCTTGTTTCTGTAGATTGTCTCCATAAATTTCTGTTCTATGACACTTTTGCGTTCTTTCTTCATTTATAGAAACCCCCCATAATATTTCTTGTAGTGTTGGCTTGGTGGTCACATACTCTTTTAAACCTTGTTGGTCTTGCAAGCTCTTTATTTCTCCATCCATGTTGAATGTCAGCTTTGCTGGATAAAATATTCTTTCATGCATTTTCTTCTCATTTAGTGCCCTGAATACATCTTGTCAGCTCTTTTTGTCTTGCCAGGTTTCTGTGGACAGATAAGATGTTTTTCTGTTGGACCTGCCTCTGTATGTAAGGAATATCTTCCCCTTAGTTGCTTTCAAGAGGTCATGTCTAAATAATGATTCATCTGTTTCATGATCAGTTTAACAATCAGGTGTCTCGAGGTCATTCAAGATTCTATGATCATGGCTGAAGACCTTTCTGCCTTTATAAAATGAACCTTGGTTCCATCCCCCAGATTGGGAAAATTTCCATGGAGGATATCTTCAAGTGTATCTTCTTTTCTTCTTTCTTTCTCCTCCTGGTCAGGGATTCCAATAATTCTGATGTTGGGACGTTTCAAGGCATCACTATTTCCCTAATTCTGTCTTCATGGCTTCTAAGCTATTTGTTACAGGCCTCCTCTGGATCCTTTTTCTCTAACAGTTTGTCCTCTAGGTCATTAGTTCTGTCTTCTGCCTCAGTTACCCTAGCTTTAGAGAATTTACATTATACTGGAACTCATTGAGAGCATTGTTAACTTTATCCTTGGTGATTTTAACCTCTGCCTTAATCAATTCCATTTTCTCATCAAAGGCTTTCTCCAACTAAGCCATTGCCTAGATAATTGTTACACCAAACTCCCTTTCCAACATACAGTTTATGTTCATATCCAATAGCTCTGATGGAGAGGGCACAGTCTCTGAATTTTTCCTCTGATGGGCATTCCACCTCCTAGTCATTTTGGTGAGAGATGGCTGAGGGGATGTGTAGCTGAATGTATCAACCATGATCCAGGCAGGTGTGCCCTGGAATATTTCTAAGCAATCAGGAGTTCCCATTAAAAAGAAAGTAAAAAAAAAAAAAAAAAAAAAAAAAAAAAAAAAAAAAGACAGAAAGGAAAAAAAAAATAAAAAAAGGAGAGAAGACCCAGGCAGAATGGGCCCCATAATTAAGAATTATAAGGTATACAAACAAGAACAGACAAACAAAAAGACTGACAAAAGCAAATGACAACAAAATGAACCCAGCCAAAATGAACCCCAAGTATAAGGTTTATATAATACCAGAACAAAAAGAAATACACAGAAACAGTGACAGAAGAAAAAAGATGGGAGGGTGGTAATAAATCATCAGAGTGGGGAGAATGGTTATTTTGATTCTTCTTGGGTGAATCTTGATATCTTTGTTAAAGGACTCAAATTTCCTGAGATAAAGGGAGATTAAAACTGGTTTATATATAGGGGTATTATTGTTTGCGGAAAGAGGATTACCTTGAAGCTTATCTCTATGTGAATATTAATAAAAAATAGAAAAGTGAAAGAAAACCACAGGTATATGTATCCAAAAAGTTCAAGTTAGAAGGCTATTATTGAATTTGTTGTAATCTAACTCTCGCGGTGATGGTAAATAAGTTAAAAAAAACACACTAAAAATAATGAAAATATTGGGAAATTATTAAAAATAAAAGTTGTTGTGGGTCTGGACAAGATGGTGGGGAAGTAGGAGGAGGCACCATTTCAACCTGTACCTAAAGTGAGCTGATTACCTACCAATGAACTCTGATCACCCATGAAATCAGCCTGAGATTAGAATTATATACTTCTGGATCTCTATAGGGGGAGAAGATGCCAGTGGGCAGGTAAAGGGGAATGAGAACATTGGACTGATATTGGAAGATAAAAAATGGGGAGGGAGCCACCAGAAGCAACCCACTGAAAAGTAATACACCAATAAGAGAGTGAGCTGCAACTGAGGACCAGCATTAACTTGGAGACTGGCTGAAAGCACTCAAAAAGTGCAAAGGATCATGGGGGGAAATTGTGGAAATTGGGACGATTAGGGACAGTGGCTTAAGTCCCCTGACTCAGGACAGCCTCCCCTGGCATTGAGCCAGAGAGAGTGCTGTGAAGAAACCAGGTCTTGGTCCCTGAGCCGCCAGCATGGCTGAGAGTGTCTGTTTGGGTGGCAGCTCCAGCAAGGGTGAGGAAGCCTCTTCAGCTGACAGAACCACAGCCTTTTGTACTCTCCATGCACTGGCCCCATGATCAGAGTCTTATTTGCACCCCACATCCCCCCTGAGAGAGGTGTGTGCAGGTGCCAGCTGGCAGAACCATGGCCTTTTGCACTCTCCAGGAGCGCGCCACACTACCAGAGTCTGAGTCGTTCCCAACACACCACCCTGAGAGAGGTGTGTGCAGGTGCCAGCCAGAGCTCTCTAGGACCAGATCTGAGTCACACCCCATTCACCCATCCCCCAGAGGTCTATGCAGGCACCAGCCAGCACTCTCTAGGACTCCGAGAGTATGAGTACTCCCAACCAGGGTCAGTGGGAAAATCTCAGTGCACTATTCCTGCTTGGGACCTCTCTGGTGGTCTGGAGCTGCCCAGACAGCCATGGCTATCATGGTTTTGGGTACAAATGGGAGTTCCTGTGACCCCAGAGACTGTGACTGGGATCTTGCTCTGCCAGAGGCCAATGGGGAATTTATGTACTCTGGAGCACCCAGAGGTGAACAGACTGAGGCTTCTCTCTGAGAGGGAGCTCTGGATGCAGTTTGCTTTCCTCTAAATCTCCAAAACCATCAAAAGCTGCCAAGGGGAGAGAAAACAAAGGAACAAACAAACAAACAAAACCTCCAGAGAACAAAAGCCTGAAAAACTGGTTTCCTCAGAGCCCACCCCCTTGATGGGGGCAGTAGGACTTAACTTAAGGGACATTGCCTGAAAACCCATGCAGCAGGACCCTCCACCAGAAAGCCAACAACAACAACAACAACAACAACAAAAATAGACAAGAGGACAACAACCACTATTTCATAGATACATCTTTTATTTTTAATTCATTCCCACACTTCTGGTTCTTATATATATATATATATATATGTATATATATATATATATATATATATATATATATATATATATATATATACATATATATATATATATATATAAATTTGTAACCTATTTTCCATCACAGTGAGATGTCCAGGACATCAAATTCCATAATAACCTTTTAACCTGAACATTTTGATACATATACCTGTGTTTTTCTTTTGCTTTTCTATTTTTAATATTTTGAATTTTAGTTTAGTTTAGTTTAGTTTAGTTTATTCTTTTTTTTAATATTCATATAGAGTTAAGCTTCAAGGTAATCCCCTTTCCCCACTCAATGCTACCCGTATAGGTAAACCAATTTTTAATCCCCCTTTATCTTAGGAAAGTTGAGTCTTTTAACAAAGATATCAAGATACATCCAGGAAGAATCAAAATAACCTTCCCCGCCCACTCTGAGAATTTATAACCATTCTCCCAACTTTTTATTCCACCAGTGTTTCTGTGTATTTGTGTTTGTCCTGGTAGTAGTATATTATATATATTTTTTTTTTTCTCTTGTCATCTACCTTTGTCAGTCTTTGTTTGTCTGTTTTTCTTTGTATACTTCAGAAAACTTACCTTGGGACACATTTGGGCTGGGTCTTCTCTTTTATTTAATATTTATTTTTTTTCTGTCTCTCTTTCTCTTTTTCTTTGTTTTTATTTTTCTTTTTTCTTTCTTTTGGGTGGGGACACTTGATTGCTCAGAACCATTCCAGGGTGCACCTTGCCTGCACCATGGTTGACACATTCAGCTACACATCCGTTCAGCCACCTCTCAACAAAATGACTAGGAGGAGAAATGCCCAACAGAAGAAAAATTCAGAGACTGGGCCTTCTGCAACATAGATAATAGGTATGGATATAGACAATATTTCAGAAAGGGAATTCAGGCTAACAATTATCCAGGCAGTAGCTAAGTTGGAGAAAGCCATAGATGGCAAAGTGGAATTGATTAGGGGAGAAGTGAAAGCCACAGGGATGATGTTCACAATATTCTCAATGAGTTCCAATCTAATTTAAATTCTCTATATGCTAGAGTAACTGAGACAGAAGATAGAATTAGTGATCTGGAGGACAAACAGATAGAAAAAAAAGATCAGGAGGAAGCCTGGATCAAACAGCTTAGAAGCCATGAAAACAGAATTAGGGAAATAAAAGACACCGTGAAACGTTCCAACGTCAGGATTATTGGAATCTCTGAGGGAGAGGAGAAAGAAAGAAGACTGGAAGCTGTAGTTGAACAAATTCTCCATGAAAATGCTCCCAATCTCACGAATGTAACCAGTGTTCATGTACTAGAGGTAGAAAGGTCTACCACCAGGATCATAGAATCTAGAAAGACCTCATGACACCTGATAGTGAAATGATGATTCATAATTGGAGACAGGAGCTCTCAAAAGAAGTTAGGACAAAGAACTTCCTTACGTGCAGAGGAAAGCCCATCAGAATAATGTCAGACCAGTCCACAGAAACCTGGCAAGACATAAAAGTCTGGCAAGATATATTCAGGGCACTAAATGAGAAGAACATGCAGCCAAGAATACTTTATCCAGCAAGACTGACATTCAAAATGGATGGAGAGTTAAAGAGTTTCCAAGGCCAGCAAGTTTTAGAAGAGTATATGACCACCAAGCTGACACTGCAGGAAATATTAAGGGGTTATAAAAGAGGAAAAATCCTAAATATATCATTGAACAGAAATATATGGGGACAATCTACAAAAAGAAATACTTCAAAGGTAACACGATGTCAATAAAAACTTATCTCTCAATAATCACTCTCAATGTCAATGGCCTAAATGCACCCATAATAAAACACAGGGTTGCAGATTGGATAAAAAGACAGGACCCATTCATATTTTGACTAGAGGAGACCCATTTTGAACCTAAAGATACACCCAGACTGAAAGTTAAGGGATGGAGAAGAATCTTTTATGCCAATGGGCCCCAAAAGAAGGCTGGTGTAGTGATTCTCATGTAAGATAAATTAGATTTTAAAGTAAAGACTGTAGTCAGAGCTACAAAAGGACTCTACATAATTCTTATAGGGACTGTCCACCAAGAAGATCTAACAATTGTAAATATTGATGCCCCCAATATGGGGGCAGCCAATATCATAAGAAAACTGTTAATCAGGTTAAAGAGTCATACTGATATGAATACATTAATAGTATGAGATCTTAGCATGTTTCTCTCAATAATAAACAGATCATCCAAGTAGAAAATCAATAAAGAAACAAGAGCATTGAATTAAACATTGGACCAGATGGACCTCATAGATATATACAGAATATTCCACCCTAAAATAGGAGAATACTCATTCTTTTCGAGTATAGAACATTATGCAGAATAGACCACATTGGATCACAAATCAGGGCTCAACCGATACCAAAAGATTGAGATTATCCCCTGCATATTCTCAGATCACCATGCTTTTAAACTGGAGCTCAATTGCAAGGAAAAGTTTGGAAGGAACTCAAACACCTGGAAGCTAAAGACCACCTTGCTTAAGAATGCTTGGATCAACCAGGAGATCAAAGATGAACTTAAACAATTCATGGAAACCAATGATAATGAAGACACTTTGGTCCAAAACCTATGGGAAACAGCAAAGTCAGTTCTAAGGGGGAAATACATAGATCCAAGCCTCCCTCAAAAAAAATTGAAAAATCCAGAATACACCTGCTGTTTCTATACCTTAAAGAACTGGAGAATCAACAAAAAATTAAGCAAACTCCACACATAAGAAGGGAAATAATCAACATTAGAGCAGAGATCAATGAGATAGTAACTAGAGATACAGTAGAATGCATCAAGGAAATTAGAAGGTGTTTTTTTGAAAGAATCAATAAGATGGATAAACCATTGGCCCATGTAATACAAAAGAAAGAGAGAAGACCCAAATTAGTAAAGTTATGAATAAAAAGGGAGAAATCACAACTAACACCAAGAAAATAGAAACAATCATCAGAAATTATTATAATCAGTTATAAGCCAATAAGTTAAGCAACCTAGATGAAATGGATGCATTCCAGGAAAACTATAAACTTCCAAAATTGAGCCAGGAAGAAATTGACAACCTGATTAGACTGATATCTAGAAACAAGATTGAAGCAGTGATCAAAAACCTCCCAAAAAATAAGAGCCCAGGACCTGATGGATTCCCTGGGGAATTCTACCAAACTTTCAAAGAAGAAATAATACCTATTCTTCTGAAGCTCTTTCAAAATATAGAAGCAGAAGGAAAACATCCAGACACGTTTTTTTTTTCATTTTATTTATTTTTTCAGCGTAACAGTATTCATTCTTTTTGCACAACACCCAGTGCTCCATGCAAAACGTGCCCTCCCTATTACCCACCACCTGTTCCCCCAACCTCCCACCCCTGACCCTTGAAAACCCTCAGGTTGTTTTTCAGAGTCCATAGTCTCTTATGGTTCGCCTCTCCTCCCCAATGTCCATAGCCCGCTCCCCCTCTCCCAATCCCACCTCCCCCCAGCAACCCGCAGTTTGTTTTGTGAGATTAAGAGTCATTTATGGTTTGTCTCCCTCCCAATCCCATCTTGTTTCATTTATTCTTCTCCTATCCCCCTAACCCCCCATGTTGCTTCTCCATGTCCTCATATCAGGGAGATCATATGATAGTTGTCTTTCTCCGATTGACTTATTTCACTAAGCATGATACGCTCTAGTTCCATCCACGTCGACGAAGTTAATCTATCAAGGAGAAAGCAGACACGTTTTATGAAGCCAGCATTACCCTGATCCCCAAACCAGGCAAAGACCACACCAAAAAGGAGAATTTCAGACCAATCACACCAATGAATATGGATGCTAAGATTCTCAACAAGATCCTAGCAAACAGGATCCAGCAGCACATTAAAAAGATTATCCACCATGACCAGGTGGGATTCATCCCTGGGTTTCAAGGATTGTTCAACATTTGCAAATCAATCAATGTGATAGGACAAATCGACAGGAGAAGAGAGAAGAACCACATGGTCCTCTCAATTGATGCAGAAAAAGCATTTGACAAAATCCAGCATCCCTTCCTGATGAAAATACTTCAAAGTATAGAAATAGAGGGAACATTACTGAACTTCATAAAATCTATCTATGAAAGACCCACAGCAAATATCATCCTCAATGGGAGAAAGCTGACAGCCTTCCCGTTGAGATCAGGAGCAGGACAAGGATGCCCACTCTCATCACTCTTGTTCAACATAGTATTAGAAGTCCTAACAACAGCAATCAGACAACAAAGAGAAGTAGGAGGTATTCAAATTGGAAATGAAGCAGTCAAACTCTCTCTCTTCACATATGAAATGTGTTTTTATATGGAAAACCCAAAATACTCCACCCTCAAACTACTAAAACTCAGAGCAATTCAGGAATGTGGCAGGATACAAAGTCAATGTCCAGAAATCAGTGGCTTTCTTATAACTAACAATGGAAACAGAGAAAGAGAAATTAGAGAATCGATTCTATTTACTGTAGCACCAAGAACCATAAGATAACCTGGGAATAAACCTAACCAAACAGGTAAAGTCCTGTACTCCAAAAACTACAGAACACTCATGAAAGAAATTGAAGAATACACAAAAATATGGAAGACCATTTCATGCTCTTGGATATGAAGGAAAAACATTGTTAAAATATCTATACTGCCTAGAGCAATCTATACTTTTAATGCCATTCTTATCAAAATTCCACTGGTAGTTTTCAAAGAGCCAGAGCAAAGAATCCTAAAATTTGGATGGAATCAGATGAGACCTCGAATTGCTAAGGAAATGTTGAAAAAGAAAAACAAAAACGGGGGCATCACTTTGCCTGGTTTCATGCTTTACTACAAAGCTGTGATCACAAAGACAGCATGGTACTGGAAGAAAAAAAAAAGACACATAGACCAGTGAAACAGACTAGAGTCCCAGATATGGACCCTCAACTTTATGGTCAAATAGTCTTCAACAAGCAGGAAAAAATATACAGTGGAAAAATGAGAGTCTCTTCAGTTAATGGTGCTGGAGAAATTGGACAGCTAAATGTAGAAAAATTAAACTTGGCCATTCTCTTATACTGTACACAAAGATAAAATCGAAATGGATTAAAGACCTCAACACGAGACAGGAATCCATCAGAATTCTAGGGGAGAACATAGGCAGCAACCTCTTCGATATCAGCCACAGCAACTTCTTTCAAGATATGTCTTGAAAGGCAAAGGAAACAAAAGCAAAATTGAACTTTTGGGACTTCATCAAGATCAAAATCTTCTGCACAGCAAAAGCAACAGTCAACAAAACAAAGAGGCAACCCACGGAATGGGAGAAGATATTTGCAAATGACAGTACAGACAAAAGGCTGATGTTCAGGATCTATAAAGAACTTCTCAAACTCAACACACACAAAACAGATAATCATGTCAAAAAATGGGCAGAAGACACAAACAGACACTTCTCCAATGAAGACATACAAATGGCTATCAGACACATGAAAAAAATGTTCATCATCACTAGCCATCAGGGAGATTCAAATTAAAACCACATTGAGATACCACCTCACACCAGTTAGAATGGTCAGAATTAGCAAGACAGGAAACAACGTGTGTTGGAGAGGATGTGGAGAAAGAGGAAGCCTCTTACACTGTTGGTGGGAATGCAAGTTGGCGCAGCCACTTTGGAGAACAGTGTGGAGATTCCTCATGAAATTAAAAATAGAGCTTCCCTATGACCCTGCAATTGCACTACTGGGTATTTACCCCAAAGGTACAGATGTAGTGAAAAGAATGTCCATCTGTACCTCAAGGTTTATAGCAGCAATGGCCATGGTCGCCCATGGAAAGAACCAAGATGCCCTTCCAAGGATAAATGGATAAGGATGATGTGGTCCATATGCACTATGGAGTATTATGCCTCCATCAGAAAGGATGAATACCCAACTTTTGTATCAGCATGGATAGGATTGGAAGAGATTATGCTGAGTGAAACAAGCCAAGCAGAGAGAGTCAATTATCATATGGTTTCATTTATTTGTCGAGCATAACAAAGAACATGGAGGACATGGGGAGATGGAGAGGAGAAAGGTGTTGAGGTAAATTGCATGGGGAGATAAACGATAAGAAACTATGGACTCTGAAAATCAATCTGAGGGTTTTGAAGGGAAAGGGATGGGAAGTTCGGTGAGCCTGGTTGTGCATATTATGGAGGGCACTTATTGCACGGAGCACTGCGTGTGGTGCATAAACAATGAATTCTGGTACACTAAAAAGTGATTTAAAAATTAAAAAAAAATTTAAAATACATATATTGGGTACTAAGAGGTGTATGATCCTATGTTCACTAATTTATTTAAATAAATCATAATCCTGAAGGAACTGATTTAAATGTAAGTCCAGTGCATTAATGATCAGGACCTTTATTTTGAGTTAAACAAGCTAAAATCACATCTACTTACAGTGCATTATAGAACATTTATCAGAGAGATAGGAAGCAATAATATTTTTTACTCATCATCGTAGATTTGAGAACTAGTTTACTATTCTTAGATCCATAAACTGAAAGTGACAAATTTTTATTTAAATAACTTTATCAATAAGCAATTACGTTTGTAATTATATCTATCAAATATATGTTCTTCTGTTTCTCTTCATCATCCACAAATATTTTTGCATGATCGCCCTCCAATTTTCTCTTGAATTTTTTTTTCTGTTTTTGCCCTCTTTTTTTTTCCCATTTTATTTATTTTTTCAGCGTAACAGTATTCATTCTTTTTGCACAACACCCAGTGCTCCATGCAAAACGTGCCCTCCCCATTACCCACCAACTGTTCCCCTAACCTCCCACCCCTGACCCTTCAAAACCCTCAGGTTGCCCCATCCTCCCACCCCTGACCCTTCAAAACCTTCAGGTTGTTTTTCAGAGTCCATAGTCTCTTATGGTTCGCCTCCCCTCCCAATGTCCATAGCCCGCTCCCCCTCTCCCAACCGCACCTCCCTCCAGCAACCCCCAGTTTGTTTTGTGAGATTAAGAGTCATTTATGGTTTGTCTCCCTCCCAATCCCATCTTGTTTCATTTACTCTTCTCCTATCCCCCTACCCCACCATGTTGCTTCTCCATGTCCTCATATCAGGGAGATCATATGATAGTTGTCTTTCTCCGATTGACTTATTTCACTAAGCATGATACGCTCTAGTTCCATCCACGTCGTCGCAAATGGCATGATTTCATTTCTTTTGATTGCTGCATAGTATTCCATTGTGTATATATACCACATCTTCTTTATCCATTCATCTGTTGATGGACATCTAGGTTCTTTCCATAGTCTGGCTATTGTAGACATTGCTGCTATAAACATTCGGGTACACGTGCCCCTTCGGATCACTATGTTTGTATCTTTAGGGTAAATACCCAGTAGTGCAATTGCTGGGTCATAGGGTAGTTCTATTTTCAACATTTTGAGGAACCTCCATGCTGTTTTCCAGAGTGGTTGCACCAGCTTGCATTCCCACCAACAGTGGAGGAGGGTTCCCCTTTCTCCGCATCCTCGCCAGCATCTGTCATTTCCTGACTTGTTAATTTTAGCCATTCTGACTGGTGTGAGGTGATATCTCATTGTGGTTTTGATTTGTATTTCCCTGATGCCGAGTGACGTGGAGCACGTTTTCATGTGTCTGTTGGCCATCTGGATGTCTTCTTTGCAGAAATGTCTGTTCATGTCCTCTACCCATTTCTTGATTGGATTGTTTGTTCTTTGGGTGTTGAGTTTGCTAAGTTCCTTATAGATTTTGGATACTAGCCCTTTATCTGATATGTCGTTTGCAAATATCTTCTCCCATTCTGTCAGTTGTCTTTTGGTTTTGTTAACTGTTTCCTTTGCTGTGCAAAAGCTTTTGATCTTGATGAAATCCCAATAGTTCATTTTTGCCCTTGCTTCCCTTGCCTTTGCCGTTGTTCCTAGGAAGATGTTGCTACGGGTGAGGTCGAAGAGGTTGCTGCCTGCATTCTCCTCAAGGATTTTGATGGATTCCTTTCTCACATTGAGGTCCTTCATCCATTTGGAATCTATTTTCATGTGTGGTGTAAGGAAGTGTTCCAATTTCATTTTTCTGCATGTGGCTGTCCAATTTTCCCAGCACCATTTATTAAAGAGGCTGTCTTTTTTCCATTGGACATTCTTTCCTGCTTTGTCGAAGATTAGTTGACCATAGGGTTGAGGGTCGATTTCTGGGCTCTCTATTCTGTTCCACTGATCTATGTGTCTGTTTTTGTGCCAGTACCATGCTGTCTTGATGATGACAGCTTTGTAATAGAGCTTGAAGTCCGGAATTGTGAGGCCACCAACTTTGTCTTTGTTCTTCAATATTCCTTTGGCTATTCGAGGTCTTTTCTTGTTCCATATAAATTTTAGGATTTTTTGTTCCATTTCTTTGAAAAAAATGGATGGTATTTTGATAGGGATTGCATTAAATGTTTTTTTTTTTTTTTAATAATGTGCCCTTCAAGTAACATCTTTATTTGTGGCTTTTAAAGTTTTCCTTTTAATTGGAGTTAGTTGACATACAGTGTTTTACTAGTTTCAGGTGTACAATATAGTGATTCAAAAATTGTGAAAAAAAAAAAAAAACAACTCTACATCAGCCAGTGCTCAACACAAGTGCACTCCTTTATCTTCATCACCCATTTCACCTTGCTTCCTCCAATATATCTGATTATAATAAAAAATAAGTAATTTTGATAGTAAAAACTGGCCTATGTCCAAGTATTAGGAAATATTTCTAGAATATCAAAGGACAAATTTATTTTCAGTGAGGAGAACCCTTAATTCTGTAGTGTTTGGAGATTACTTAAGGAAAATATGACAAAAAGAGATATAATCACAAAACTGATATCTGTCCTTCAAAAAACAGTGTGAGAATCTTCAAATGTTCATTTCTTTAGCTTCAAATCTGTCTCTGATCTAAGTTGACTAAGTTTTTTGTTATTTGTTTGTTTACAGCATAACAGTGTTCATTGTTTTGGCATCACACCTAGTGCTCCATGAAGTAAGTGCCCTCCCTATGGTAATTACCCACCACCTGGTTTCTCACCCTCCCACTCCCCCGCCCCTTCAAAACCCTCTGGTTGTTTTTCAGAGTCCATAGTCTCTCATGGTTCATCTCCCCTTCCAGTTTCCCTCAACTCCCTCTCCTCTCCATCTCCCCATGTCCTCCATATTATTTGTTATGCTCCACAAATAAGTGAGACCATATGATACTTGACTCTCTCTGCTTGACTTATTTCACTCAGCATAATTTCTTCCAGTCCCGTCCATGTTGCTACAAAAGTTGGGTATTCATCCTTTCTGATGGAGGCATAATACTCGATTGTGTATATGGACCACATCTTCCTTATCCATTCATCTGTTGAAGGGTATCTTGGTTCTTTCCACAGTTTGGCGACCATGGTCATTGTTGCAATAAACATTGGGGTACAGATGGCCCTTCTTTTCACTACATCTGTATTTTTTGGGTAAATACCCAGCAGTGCAATTGCAGGATCATAGGGAAGCTCTATTCTTAATTTCTTCAGGAATAGCCACACTGTTCTCCAAAGTGACTGCATTAACCTGCATTCCCATCAACAGTGTAAGAGGGTTCCCCTTTCTCCACATCTTCTCCAACACACGTTGTTTCCTGTCTTGCTAATTTTGGCCATTCTAACTGGTGTCAGGTGGTATCTCAATGTGGTTTTAATTTGAATCTCCCTGATGGCCAGTGATGATGAACACTTTTTCATGTGTCTGATAGCCATTTGTATGTCTTCATTGGAAAACTGTCTGTTCATATCTTCTGCCCATTTTTTGATATGATTATCTGTTTTGTGTGTGTTGAGTTTGAGAAGTTCTTTATAGATCCTGGATATCAACCTTTTGTCTGTACTATCATTTGCAAATATCTTCTCCCATTCCGTGGGTTGCCTCTTTGTTTTGTTGACTGTTTCCTTTGCTGTGCAGAAGCTTTTGATCTTGATGAAGTCCCAAAAGTTCATTTTCGCTTTTCTTTCCTTGGCCTTTCGAGACATATCTTGAAAGAAGCTGCTGTGGCTGATATCAAAGAGGTTACTGCCTATGTTCTCCTCTAGGATTCTGATAGATTCCTGTCGCATGTTGAGGTCTTTAATCCATTTCGAGTTTATCTTTGTGTACGGTGTAAGAGAATGATCGAGTTTCATTCTTCTACATATCGCTGTCCAGTTTTTCCAGCACCATTTATTGAAGAGACTGTCTTTTTTCCATTGAATATTTTTTCCTGTTTTGTCGAAGATTATTTCACCATAGAGTTGAGGGTCCATATCTGGGCTCTCCACTCTGTTCCACTGGTCTGTGTGTCTGTTTTTATGCCAGTACCACGCTGTCTTGGTGATCACAGCTTTGTAGTAAAGCTTGAAATCGGGTAACGTGATGCCGCCAGTTTTGTATTCGTTTTTCAACATTTCCTTAGCAATTCGGGGTCTCTTCTGATTCCATACAAATTTTAGGATTATTTGCTTAAGCTCTTTGAAAAATACCGGTGGAATTTTGATCGGAATGGCATTAAAAGTATAGATTGCTCTAGACAGTATAGACATTTTAACAATGTTTATTCTTCCAATCCAAGAGCATGGAATGGTCTTCCATCTTTTTGTGTCTTCTTCAGTTTCTTTCATGAGTGTTCTGTAGTTCCTCGAGTACAGGTCCTTTACCTCTTTGGTTAGGTTTATTCCCAGGTATCTTATGGTTCTTGGTGCTATAGTAAATGGAATCGATTCTCTAATTTCCCTTTCTTTATTTTCATTGTTCGTGTATAAGAAAGCCACTGATTTCTGTACATTGACTTTGTATCCTGTCACATTACTGAATTGCTGTATGAGTTCTAGTAGTTTGGGGGTGGAATCTCTTAAAAAAAACATCAAGATACATTCAGGAAGAATCAAGATAAACTTCCTCAACCACACTGAGAATTTATAACCACTCTCCCAATTTTTCCTTCTGTCAGTGTTTCTGTGATTTTGTGTTTGTCCTGATAATATATAAATCTTATACTTGCGGTTCTTTCTGATGAGGTTCTTCCCTTTTTTTTGCTTATATATATATATATATATATATATATATATATATTTCTCTTGTCATATACTTTTATCAGTCTTTTTGTTTGTCTGTTTTGTTTGTATACTTCATAAATCTTACCTTGTGGCCTATTTGGGCTGAGCCTTCTCTTTTATCTTCCCCTATTTTCCTGTCTCCCTCTCTCTCTCTCTCTCTCTCTCCTTTTTTCTTTTCCCTTTTTTTCTTTCATATTCTCTATTTCTATTTCTTTTCTTTTCTCCCTCATTTGGGTGGAGAACCCTGATTGCATGGAAGCGTTCCAAGGTGTACCTTGACTGCACCACAACCAATACATCCAGCTGCATCTGTTCAGTCATCTCTTACGAAAATGACTAGGAGGAGGAATACCCAACAGAAGAAAAATACAGAGGATGGGCCTTCTGCAACAGAGCTAATGGCTATCGACATAGACAATATGTCAGAAAAGGAATTCAGACTAACAATTATCCAGGCAATAGCTAGGTTGGAGAAAGCCATGGATGACCAAACAGAATTGATTAGGGAAGAACTGAAAGCCACCAGGGATGATGTTCACAGTGTTAGGGCAGAACTGAAAGCCACCAGGGATGATGTTCAAAATGCTCTCAATGAGTTCCAATCTAATCTAAATTCTATAAAAGCTAGGGTAACTGAGACAGAAGATAGAATTACCGATCTGGAGGACAAACAGATAGAGAGAAAGGATCAGGAGGAAGCCTGGAAAAAAGAGCTCAGAAGCCACGAAACAGAATCAGGGAAATAAACGATGCCATGAAACGTTCCAACGTCAGAATTATTGGAATCCCTGAAGGGGAGGAAAAAGAAAGAAGTCTAGAAGATATAGTGGAAGAAGTTGTCTATGAAAATTTTAACAATCTCACGAATGGAAACAACGTTCATGTACTAGAGGTAGAGAGATTTCCTCCCAAGATTTTAGATTCTCGAAAGTCCTCACAACACCTTATAGTTAAAATGAGAATTATGTTTCACGACAGACCCTCTTAAAAGCAGCTAGGACAAAGAAGCTCCTTACATACAGAGGAAATCCCATTAGAATAACGTCAGACCTTTCCACAGAGACCTGGCAAGGCGGGAAGGGGTGGCAAAATATATTCAGAGTACTAAATGAGAATAACATGCAACCAAGAATTCTCTATCCAGCAAGACTGACATTTAAAATATATGGGGAGATAAAGAGTTTCCAAGACCAGCAAGGCTTAAAAGACTATGCAACCACCAAGCTGACACTGCAGGAAATATTAAGGGGGGTCCTATAAAAGAGAAAAAATCCTAAGAATATCACTGGACAGAAATATAGAAACAATCTACAGGCAGAAAGACTTCAAAGGTAACACGATGTCAATAAAAACCTATCTCTCAATAATTACTCTCAATGTGAATGGCCTAAATGCACCCATAAAACGACACAGGTTTGCAGATTGGATAATCTGACAGGACCCATCCATATGTTGTCTACAAGAGACCCATTTTGAACCTAAGGATACACCCAGACTGAAAGTGAAGGGATGGAGAAGCATCTTTCATGCCAATGGGCCTCCAAAGAAGGCCGGGGTAGCGATTCTCATATCTGGTAAATTAGATTGTAAACTAAAGACTGTAGTCAGAGATACAGAAGGAGGCTACATAATTCTTAAAGGGACTATCCGCCAAGATGATCTAACAATTGTGAATATCTATGTCCCCAATATGGGAGCACCCAATTACATAAGAAAACTATTAATCAAGATAAAGAGTCATATTGATATGAATACAATAATAGTAGGAGATCTTAATACGCCTCTCTCAGAAATAGACAGATCATCAAAGCTGAAAATTAATAAAGAAATGAGAGCATTGAATGAAACATTGGACCAGCTGGACGTCATAGACATATACAGAACATTCCACTCTAAAAGAACAGAATACTCATTCTTCTCAAGTGCACATGGAACCTTCTCCAGAATAGACCACATCCTGGGTCACAAAGCAGGACTCAACCGATACCAAAAGACTGACATTATTTCCTGCATATTCTCAGATCACAATGCTTTGAAACTGGAACTCAATCACAAGGAAAAGTTCAGAAGGAACACAAACACCTGGAAGCTAAAGGCCACCTTGCTTAAGAATGCTTGGATCAACCAGGAGATCAAAGATGAACTTAAACAATTCATGGAAACCAATGAGAATGAAGACACTTTGGTCCAAAACCTATGGGATACAGCAAAGGCGGTTCTAAGGGGGAAATACATAGCCATCCAAGCCTCCCTCCAAAAAATTGAAAAATCCAGAATACACCAGCTGTCTCTACACCTTAAAGAATTGGAGAATCAACAAAAAATCAAACCAACTCCACACGCAAGAAGGGAAATAATCAAGATTAGAGCAGAGATCAATGAGGTAGAAACCAGAGATACAGTAGAATGTATCAATGAAACTAGAAGCTGGTTTTTTGAAAGAATCAATAAGATTGATAAACCATTGGCCACACTAATCCAAAATAAAAGAGAGAAAGCCCAAATTAATAAAATTATGAATGAAAAGGGAGAGATCACAACTAACACCAAGGAAATAGAAACAATCATCAGAAATTATTACCAACAGTTATATGCCAATAAGCTAAGCAACCTAGATGAAATGGATGCATTCCTGGAAAACTACAAGCTCCCAAAATTGAACCAGGAAGAAATTGACAACATCAATAGACTGATATCTAGTAACGAGATTGAAGCAGTGATCAAACCCCCCCCCCAAAAAAAAGAGCCTAGGACCTGATGGATTCCCTGGGGAATTCTACCAAACTTTCAAAGAAGAAATAACCCCAATTATTCCGAAGCTCTTCCAAAAAATTGAAGCAGAAGGAAAACTTCCAGACTCTTTTTATGAAGCCAGCATTACCCTGATCCCCAAACCAGGCAAAGACCCTATCAAAAAGGAGAATTCCAGACCAATATCACTGATGAATATGGATGCAAAGATTCTCAACAAGATCCTAGCAAACAGGATCCAGCAGCACATTAAAAAGATTATCCAACATGACCAGGTGGGATTCATCCCTGGGTTTCAAGGATTGTTCAACATTTGCAAATCAATCAATGTGATAGGACAAATCGACAGGAGAAGAGAGAAGAACCACATGGTCCTCTCAATTGATGCAGAAAAAGCATTTGACAAAATCCAGCATCTGTTCCTGATGAATACGCTTCAAAGTATAGGGATAGAGGGAACATTCCTGAACTTCACAAAATCTATCTATGAAAGACCCACAGCAAATATCATCCTCAATGGGAAAAAGCTTGCAGCCTTCCCATTGAGATCAGGAACTCGACAAGGATGCCCACTCTCACCACTCTTGTTCAACATAGTATTAGAAGTCCTAGCAACGGCAATCAGACAACAAAGAGAAATAAAAGGTATCCAAATTGGCAAGGAAGAAGTCAAACTCTGTCTCTTCGCAGATGACATGATTCTTTATATGGAATAATTTTTCTTTTTTTAAGATTTATGTGAGAGAGAGTTAGAGAGAGAGTAACTGGGGTAAGTGACAGAGGGAGAGAGAGAGAATCTCAAGAAAACCTCCAACTGAGTGTGGAGCCTGATATGGGGCTGGATCCCATGACCCTGAGATCGTGGCCTGAGCCAAAACTGAGGCTTGGGTACTTAACCGACCAATCTACAACCTGTTTAGCAGATTAATCTACTAATCTAATAACCAAGCCACTCAGGTGCCCCAAAGTTGAATAAGCTTTAATAGTGTTCATCAATTCATTGTTGTTGTTTTTTTAATTTTCTTTTGATATCTTGTGAGAAAATATTTAAAGTGTATTATGTAACAAGAAGAGTAAATTACGTAGGATGGTTATATGAAAATCAAATTTCAAGTGGTGCTTGTGGTATAAAAATGGAGGTGTGTCATTAGGGATCCATACATTGGTCCATGTGGTCTCTGTGCTTATAGTGGTTCATGTGAACTGAGGAAGCATGTATTGCTCTCTCCAGATAGGAGTACAGGAACATATTGGGTGCTTTATTTAATCAAAGATTTATTCCTAACTTTCTAGTTTGACACATGATAGCACTTAAGTTTGTGGGTGATTTTTAAGAATTCAACTAATCAATACAGGTAAGAGACATGCAGTCTTACCTAATATGCTATAAGCAATCAGTAAGTATCTATTTTCCCTAATTCTGCAAGTACATAAAGTAAAAATTGGGCCTTCTGAAGAAGAGCTATCCTCTTGCAGAGAAATTGTCAACGGTGAGTTTATTAAAAGGTATTCAGGTGATAATGAAATAAAAATTATGTTTAAGGAAGTGTTTTACCAAACTGCTTTTTTTTAGATTTTATTTATTTATTTGGCAGAGAGAGAGAGAGAGATATCACAAGCAGACATAGAGGCAGGCAGAGGTGAAGAGAGAAGCAGGCTCCCCGCTGAGCAGAGAGCCCAATGCGGGACTCGATCCCAGGACTCTGAGATCATGACCTGAGCCGAAGGCAGCAGCTGAACCCACTGAGCCACCCAGGCATCCCCCAATCTTTGCTTTTTATAGTATGATTTATTGATCTTGTTCTTTATGTTTAGTGTGTTTTTCTCATATTTAAGAGTGTTTTCTTTCCTCCCAGGTAATGAAAATATTTTCCTAAACTATTTTCTTGATATTTCCTAAACTATGTTTTCTTGTTTTACATTTAACATTTAAATCTATAACCATATAGATTTATAATTATTTTAATAATTGTACATAATTATTAATATTTATATATTTTATAATTATATATATTATATAAATTTATATATATTATATAATTTTATGATTATATATTTTATATATTAATAATTATATATGATTGTATATGAATTAATAATTTTTAATTATTAATAATTACTTATAATTACTTTTAATTTACAAAGGACCAGAAGAACGATCACATTTTTTTTTTTAACCTCTGAATGTGCAGCTGATTCAATAGCTTTACTGAGCAGTTTTTCCTCCATTGACCTAAATGGGCACCTTTGTCATAAATTATCTAGTACAAATCTCTATCTGGACTTCCTAGTTTATTGCATTGGTCTGTGCTTGAACTGCCCAAACTTGCATATGTATACACACTGATGGGGTTTAATTGAAATTATACTAACTTTATCTGTATAGAAATAAAATTCTATAATATAAGAATTATATATACAACTGTCTTTTTTAAATTTATTTGCTTACATTCATTTTTTTTCTCTGATACTATCACTTAAGCTTCTCAGTTTCTTGCAAAGAATAGTTTATCTGCATATCATTTCTGCTATAAGATTTGCAATTTTACTTTATTTATTTTTTATTTTTTAAAGTCAAAGAACATCTTTTTGTAAGATTTTATTTATTATTTGACTGACAGAGATCACAGGTAGAGAGGCAGACAGACGGAGAGGGGGAAGCAGGCTTCCTGAGGAGGCAGAGAGCCAGCTGCTGGTCTCAATCCCAGGACTCTGAGATCACGACCTGAACCAAAGGCAGAGGCTTAACCCACTGAGCCACCAAAGCACCCCATAATTTTATTTTAATGTCTACACTTCCATATGTTTTATTTAGCTGTAAGTTAAATTTTCCCCATAATATAGTTTATCATTTAATAATTCCACTCTTAGTTAATACCCATCAGAAATACATGTATGTATATTCCAGAAGGCAATTACTAGAATGTTCACACCAGTAATATTCACAAAAGCCCCAACCAGTCACAACCTAAATATCCATTGCAAAAAGAATGCATAAATATCATGTATGTAGTTATATAACAGCATATCAAATAGCAATAAAATTCAATTAACTACTTCTAAACAAAACCTCATGGATGATTCTCAGGAAAATAATATTACATGAAAGCAGTCAGATACAGAGAATTACATAAATATGAATCCACATATTCAATTGCAAAAGTGTGTACAAATTATCAGCCTGTTACAAAGTAAATATAGTGGTGTTTTTGAAAGGAAAAAATGCTAAAGAATGGAAAGGACAGTGGACATCCACATGTGCTTTTATTATGCTACCATTTCCATGTAACGGTTCTTAATTTATGATCATCTATCATAATTTGTGAGCTTATTGTATTTTAATCACCATTTTCTACATAAAACTATGGAAATCATCTATCAAATAATTGTTTCCTTAAAATATATTATTAAAGTGCACACATTATATTTTTCTTTCATATACATTGCAAACCTTATTTGAATGTACAGGTGAAAAACAGGTAAATGCCAGAAAATACTACAAAATTTTAATTACATCAGTAAGAAATCAAGAACAGAAGATGGTTAAAAGGATACAAAGCTCCCTTTTTCTCAAAACACACTTAGATACCAGCCACATCCACACAACTAACTCAGAAATGAGTTGCATGTAGGCAGAACAGACTGTCCACAATTAATCCTAAAGTAGATTAAGTAGTAACTTTAAAAAAGAAAGGTAGAAGGGACAGAAATATAGTCAGGAAACAAACTCCCAACAAGACTTAACCCAAATGGGAGGAACAAAATAAGCATGGAGAAGGAAGAAAAGCTGATCTCACTCCAGGTATCACAGGCACAGGGAACATAGGAAAAAAAACTGAAACATCTCCTTCTGGCAAACAGGAGGAATTGAACTGTAGGGTACTATATAGAATCTCTTTATAAGTCAAGTACTTTCAAGATCAGGAAACATAACATACTTTCCTAATACATAAAATCAAATAAGGAGTGTGAGATAAAATGAGGAGAGAGAGGAATGTGTCACAAAGAAAAAGAACAGGACAAAACTACACCAAATGAAAGAGATATAAACAATATGACAATTAAAAAATTCAAAGTAATGGTCATTAAGATACTGGATTTGAGAGAAGAGTGGACCATCTCAGTGAGAAATTCAACAAAAAGAAAAATAAATTTAATAAATCAGAGATAAAGAATTCAATATGAGAAATTATATATACAATATAGGGGATAAAAATAGACTAAGGGAGGCAGAAAAATGGGTGAATGAGCTGGAAGACAGAGTAATGGAAACAACCAACCTGAACAGAAATAAAAAAAGAATAAGCGGGAGGAGTCAAGATGGCGGAGAAGTAGCAGCCTGAGACTACATCAGGTAGCAGGAGATCAGCTCGATAGCTTATCTAAACATTGCAAACACCTACAAATCCAACGGGAGAGCGAAGAGAAGAAGAACAGCAACTCTAGAAACAGAAAATCAACCACTTTCTGAAAGGTAGGACTGGCGGAGAAGTGAATCTAAAACGACGGGAAGATAGACCGCGGGGGGAGGGGCCGGCTCCCGGCAAGCGGCGGAGGAACGGAGCACAAAATCAGGACTTTTAAAAGTCTGTTCCACTGAGGGACATTGCTCCAGGGGCTAAACCGGGGTGAAGCCCACGCGGGGCCAGCGTGGCCCCAGGCCCCGCAGGGTCACAGAAGGATCGGGGGTGTCGGAGTGTCGGAGAGCTCGCAGCTATTAGAACGGAGAAGCCGGCTGCCAAGACAGAGCCGAGGACTGAACTCTCAGCTCGGGGTTACCTTGAACTGGTCGCGGGCTGGGTGAGCTCCGAGCGCGGCTGGAGGCTGGGGATACGGGAGTGATTGGGTGCTGTCCTCTGGGGGCGCACTGAGGAGTGGGGCCCCAGGCTCTCGGCTCCTCCGGGCCGGAGACTAGGAGGCCGCCATTTTCATTCCCGTCCTCCGGAACTCTACGGAAAGCGTTCAGGGAACAGAAGCTCCCAAAAGCGAACCCGAGCCGATTACTTCGTCTGGCCGCCGGTAAGGGCGGTGTAATCCCGCCTCGGGCAAAGACACTTGAGAGTCACTACAACAGGCCCCTCCCCCAGAAGATCAACAAAATATCCAGCCAGAACGAATTTCATCTATCAAGGAGAAAGCAGATTCAATTCCTAAGACAGCAGAGCAATTCCAG
The DNA here is from genome assembly GCF_922984935.1 of Meles meles. Lineage (NCBI taxonomy): Eukaryota > Metazoa > Chordata > Mammalia > Carnivora > Mustelidae > Meles > Meles meles. Next base: position 819,370 of record NW_025721116.1, on the reverse strand, counting down.
AGGAGGAGAAAGCAAAGCAGGGAACTCATGGCTTTCTCCCCATGATTCTTTAGTCTTGCGGCTACTTCAATTTTTTTTTCTTTTTTCAATTTTTTTTTCTTTTTTCAATTTTTTTTTCTTTTTTCTTTTTTCTTCTTCTGCTAAATTTTTTAAAACTTTTACCCTTTTCTTTTTTAACATTTTTTGACTAGTTCATCTAAATATATATACTTTTTCTTTCTTTTTTGTATTTTTTTATTTGTTTTATTTTTTAAATTTTTTTTCTTTCTTTTTTTTTTTTCTTTTTTTTTCAGAAGCTGTTTTATCCCCTTTCTCCCCCCCACAATTTGGGGTCTCTTCTCATTTGGTTACAGCGCATTTTTCCGGGGTCTTTGCCACCCTTTTAGTAGTTTATTTGCTCCTTCATATCCTCTTATATGGACAAAATGACAAGGCCGAAAAAATCACAACAAACAAAAGAACAAGAGACAGTACCGAAGGCTAGGGACCTAATCAACACAGACATGGGTAATATGTCAGATCAAGAGTTCAAAATGACGATTCTGAACATTCTAGCCGGGCTCGAAAAAGGCATGGAAGATATTAGAGAAACCCTCTCTGGAGATATTAAAGCCCTTTCTGGAGAAATTAAAGAACTAAAATCTAACCAAGTTGAAATCAAAAAAGCTATTAATGAGGTGCAATCAAAAATGGAGGCTCTCACTGCTAGGATCAATGAGGCAGAAGAAAGAATTAGTGATATAGAAGACCAAATGACAGAGAATAAGGAAGCCGAGCAAAAGAGGGACAAACAGCTACTGGACCATGAGGGGAGAATTCGAGAGATAAGTGACACCATAAGACGAAACAACATTAGAATAATTGGGATTCCAGAAGAAGAAGAAACAGAGAGGGGAGCAGAAGGTCTATTGGAGAGAATCATTGGAGAGAATTTCCCTAATATGGCAAAGGGAACAAGCATCAAAATCCAGGAGATGCAGAGAACCCCCCTCAAAGTCAACAAGAAGAGGTCCACACCCCGTCACCTAATAGTAAAATTGACAAGTCTTAGTGACAAAGAGAAAATCCTGAAAGCAGCCCGAGAAAAGAAGTCTGTAATATACAATGGTAAAAATATTAGATTGGCGGCAGACTTATCCACAGAGACCTGGCAGGCCAGAAAGAGCTGGCATGATATATTCAGAGCACTCAACGAGAAAAACATGCAGCCAAGAATACTCTATCCAGCTAGGCTATCATTGAAAATAGAAGGAGAGATAAAAAGCTTCCAGGACAAACAAAAACTGAAAGAATTTGCAAACACCAAACCAGCTCTCCAGGAAATATTGAAAGGGGTCCTCTAAGCAAAGAGAGAGCCTAAAAGTAGTAGATCAGAAAGGTACAGAGACAATATACAGTAACAGTCACCTTACAGGCTAATAATGGCACTAAATTCATATCTCTCAATAGTTACCCTGAATGTTAATGGGCTAAATGCCCCAATCAAAAGACACACGGTATCAGAATGGATAAAAAAACAAAACCCATCAGTATGTTGCCTACAAGAAACTCATTTTAGACGCGAAGACACCTCCAGATTGAAAGTGAGGGGGTGGAAAACAATTTACCATGCTAATGGGCATCAGAAGAAAGCTGGGGTGGCAATCCTTATATCAGGTCAATTAGATTTTAAGCCAAAGACTATAATAAGAGATGAGGAAGGACACTATATCCTACTCAAAGGATCTGTCCAACAAGAAGATCTAACCATTTTAAATATCTATGCCCCTAACGTGGGAGCAGCCAACTATATCAACCAATTAATAACAAAATCAAAGAAACACATCAATAATAATACAATAATAGTAGGGGACTTGAACACTCCCCTCACTGAAATGGACAGATCATCCAAGCAAAAGATCAACAAGGAAATAAAGGCCTTAAATGACACACTGGACCAGATGGACATCACAGATATATTCAGAACATTTCATCCCAAAGCAACAGAATACACATTCTTCTCTAGTGCACATGGAACCTTCTCCAGAATAGATCACATCCTGGGTCATATATCAGGTCTCAACCGGTATCAAAAGATTAGGATCATTCCCTGCATATTTTCAGACCACAATGCTCTGAAGCTAGAACTCAATCACAAGAGGAAAGCTGGAAAGAACCCAAATACATGGAGACTAAACAGCGTCCTTCTAAAGAATGAATGGGTCAATCAGGAAATTAAAGAAGAATTGAAAAAATTCATGGAAACAAATGATAATGAAAACACAATGGTTCAAAATCTGTGGGACACAGCAAAGGCAGTCCTGAGAGGAAAATATATAGCGGTACAAGCCTTTCTCAAGAAACAAGAAAGGTCTCAAGTACACAACCTAACCCTACATGTAAAGGAGCTGGAGAAAGAACAAGAAAGAAACCCTAAACCCAGCAGGAGAAGAGAAATCATAAAGATCAGAGCAGAAATCAATGAAATAGAAACCAAAAAAACAATAGAAAAAATCAATGAAACTAGGAGCTGGTTCTTTGAAAGAATCAATAAGATTGATAAACCCCTGGCCAGACTCATCAAAAAGAAAAGAGAAAGGACCCAAATCAATAAAATCATGAATGAAAGAGGAGAGATCACAACTAACACCAACGAAATACAGACAATTATAAGAACATACTATGAGCAACTCTACGCCAACAAATTGGACAATCTGGAAGAAATGGATGCATTCCTAGAGACATATAAACTACCACAACTGAACCAGGAAGAAATAGAAAACCTGAACAGGCCCATAACCAGTAAGGAGATTGAAACAGTCATCAAAAATCTCCAAACAAACAAAAGCCCAGGGCCAGACGGCTTCCCAGGGGAATTCTACCAAACATTTAAAGAAGAACTCATTCCTATTCTCCTGAAACTGTTCCAAAAAATAGAAATGGAAGGAAAACTTCCAAACTCATTTTATGAGGCCAGCATCACCTTGATCCCAAAACCAGACAAGGATCCCACCAAAAAAGAGAACTACAGACCAATATCCTTGATGAACATAGACGCAAAAATTCTCGCCAAAATACTAGCCAATAGGATTCAACAGTACATTAAAAGGATTATTCACCACGATCAAGTGGGATTTATTCCAGGGCTGCAGGGTTGGTTCAACATCCGCAAATCAATCAATGTGATAGAACACATTAATAAAAGAAAGAACAAGAACCATATGATACTCTCAATAGATGCTGAAAAAGCATTTGACAAAGTACAGCATCCCTTCCTGATCAAAACTCTTCAAAGTGTGGGGATAGAGGGCACATACCTCAATATTATCAAAGCCATCTATGAAAAACCCACCGCAAATATCATTCTCAATGGAGAAAAACTGAAAGCTTTTCCGTTAAGGTCAGGAACACGGCAGGGATGTCCATTATCACCACTGCTATTCAACATAGTACTAGACGTCCTAGCCTCAGCAATCAGACAACAAAAAGAAATTAAAGGCATCCAAATTGGTAAAGAAGAAGTCAAACTATCACTCTTCGCAGATGATATGATACTATATGTGGAAAACCCAAAAGACTCCACTCCAAAACTGCTAGAACTTGTTCAGGAATTCAGTAAAGTGTCAGGATATAAAATCAATGCACAGAAATCAGTTGCATTTCTGTACACCAACAACAAGACTGAAGAAAGAGAAATTCAGGAGTCAATCCCATTTACAATTGTACCCAAAACTATAAGATACCTAGGAATAAACCTAACCAAAGAGACTAAGAATCTATACACAGAAAATTATAAAGTACTCATGAAAGAAATTGAGGAAGACACAAAAAAATGGAAAAATGTTCCATGCTCCTGGATTGGAAGAATAAATATTGTGAAAATGTCTATGCTACCTAAAGCAATCTACACATTTAATGCAATCCCTATCAAAATACCATCCATTTTTTTCAAAGAAATGGAACAAATAATCCTAAAATTTATATGGAACCAGAAAAGACCTCGAATAGCCAAAGGAATATTGAAGAACAAAGCCAAAGTTGGTGGCATTACAATTCCGGACTTCAAGCTCTATTACAAAGCTGTCATCATCAAGACAGCATGGTACTGGCACAAAAACAGACACATAGATCAGTGGAACAGAATAGAGAGCCCAGAAATCGACCCTCAACTCTATGGTCAACTAATCTTCGACAAAGCAGGAAAGAATGTCCAATGGAAAAAAGACAGCCTCTTCAATAAATGGTGCTGGGAAAATTGGACAGCCACATGCAGAAAAATGAAATTGGACCACTTCCTTACACCACACACAAAAATAGACTCCAAATGGATGAAGGACCTCAATGTGAGAAAGGAATCCATCAAAATCCTTGAGGAGAATGCAGCAAGAATGAGGAAGAGCAGCAACCTCTTCGACCTCAGCTGTAGCAACATCTTCCTAGGAACAACGGCAAAGGCAAGGGAAGCAAGGGCAAAAATGAACTGTTGGGATTTCATCAAGATCAAAAGCTTTTGCACAGCAAAGGAAACAGTTAACAAAACCAAAAGACAACTGACAGAATGGGAGAAGATATTTGCAAACGACATATCAGATAAAGGGCTAGTATCCAAAATCTATAAGGAACTTAGCAAACTCAACACCCAAAGAACAAACAATCCAATCAAGAAATGGGCAGAGGACATGAACAGACATTTCTGCAAAGAAGACATCCAGATGGCCAACAGATACATGAAAACGTGCTCCACGTCACTCGCCATCAGGGAAATACAAATCAAAACCACAATGAGATATCACCTCACACCAGTCAGAATGGCTAAAATGAACAAGTCAGGAAATGACAGATGCTGGAGAGGATGTGGAGAAAGGGGAACCCTCCTCCACTGTTGGTGGGAATGCAAGCTGGTGCAACCACTCTGGAAAACAGCATGGAGGTTCCTCAAAATGTTGAAAATAGAACTACCCTATGACCCAGCAATTGCACTACTGGGTATTTACCCTAAAGATACAAACATAGTGATCCGAAGGGGCACGTGTACCCGAATGTTTATAGCAGCAATGTCTACAATAGCCAGACTATGGAAAGAACCTAGATGTCCATCAACAGATGAATGGATAAAGAAGATGTGGTATATATACACAATGGAATACTATGCAGCCATCAAAAGAAATGAAATCTTGCCATTTGCGACGACGTGGATGGAACTAGAGCGTATCATGCTTAGTGAAATAAGTCAATCGGAGAAAGACAACTATCATATGATCTCCCTGATATGAGGACATGGAGAAGCAACATGGGGGGTTAGGGGGAGAGGAGAAGAATCAATGAAACAAGATGGGATTGGGAGGGAGACAAACCATAAATGACTCTTAATCTCACAAAACAAACTGGGGGTTGCTGCGGGGAGGTGGGATTGGGGGAGGGGGAGCGGGCTATGGACATTGGGGAGGGGAAGCAAACCATAAGAGACTATGGACTCTGAAAAACAACCTGAGGGTTTTGAAGGGTCAGGGGTGGGAGGTTGGGGCAACCTGAGGGTTTTGAAGGGTCAGGGGTGGGAGGTTGGGGGAACAGGTGGTGGGTAATGGGGAGGGCACGTTTTGCATGGAGCACTGGGTGTTGTGCAAAAGAATGAATACTGTTACGCTGAAAAAATAAATAAAATGAGAAAAAAAAAGAATAAGCAATTATGATTGGTTAAAGAAATTCAACAACATCATCAATTGCAATCACATTTACATTAAAAGGATCTCAGAGGGAGAAAAGGGAGCAAAAATGGTAAATAATAGTTGAATTTTCCTAATCTTGGAAAGTAAACAAATATCAAGATTCAGAAGGCTGAAAGCTCACACAAAATCAATGCAAAGAGGTCCACAGTAAGACACATTACAATTAAAAATGTCAAAAAAGAGGGGCGCCTGGGTGGCTCAGTGGGTTAAAGCCTCTGCCTTCGCCTCAGGTCATGATCCCAGGGTCCTGGGATCGAGTCCTGCATTGGGCTCTCTGCTCGGCAGGGAGCCTGCCTCCCCTTCTCTCTGTGCCTGCCTCTCTGCCTACTTGTGATTTCTGTCTGTCAAATAAATAAAATCTTAAAAAAAGATAAACTTGAAATGGATAAAAGACATCAATGTGAGACAGGAATCCATCAGAATCCTAGAGGAGAATATAGGCAATAACCTCTTCGATAACAGCCTCAGCAACTTCTTTCAAGATATGTCTCCAAAGGCAAAGGAAACAAAGTGAAAATGAGCTTTTGGGACTTCATCAAGATCAAAATCTTCTGCACAGCAAAGGAAACCTTCAACAAAACAGAGGCAACCCACGGAATGGGAGAAGATATTTGCAAATGACAGTATAGACAAAAGAATGATATCCAGAATCTACAAATAAATTCGTAAATTCAACACACACAAAACAGATATTCATGTCAAAAAATGGGCAGAAGATATGAACAGACACTTCTCCAATGAAGACATACAAATGGCTATCAGACACATGAAAAAATGTTCATCATCACTAGCCATCAGGGAGATTCAAATTAAAACCACATTGAGATATCACCTGACACCGGTTAGAATGGACAAAATTAGCAAGACAGGAAACAACATGTGTTAGAGAGGTTGTGGAGAAAGGGGAACACTCTTACACTGTTGGTGGGAATGCAAATTGCTGCATCCACTCTGGAGAACAGTGTGGAGATTCCTCAAGAAACTACAAATTCCTCAAGAAACTTCCCTATGACCCTACAATTGCACTGCTGGGTATTTACCCCAAAGATACAGATGTAGTGAAAAGAAGAGCCGTCTGTACCCCAGTGTTTATAGCAGCAATGGCCACGGTCGCCAAACTGTGGAAAGAACCAAGTTGCAACTCTGAGTTAATTGCACGCCAAGCCCCTTATGCTTCCCAAAACTATAATCGCTCTTACAGCTAACACACTTATGGGGCAGAGTTTTCCCGGTTGAGAAAAGAATTTAGAACAAGGATTGACTCTAAGCAGGTTGGATACTGTGTGTTAAGTGCACGCCAAGTCCTTTATGCTTCCAAAACATAAAATCCCGCTTAAAACAAAAACCCATTAAACGGCAGCATATTCCCTCTTGAAGAAATAAGATAGAAATGGACCGACTCTATTTAGGTTGGATCCCTGAGTTTAGTGCACACCAAGCCCCTTTTGGTTCCAAAAACTATAATCACTCACGGCTAACACTCATATGAGGCAGAATTTTCCCCATTGACAAAAGAAAGTAGAACAAGAATCAACTCTATGCTTGTTGGATACTCTGAGTTAAGTGCACGCCAAGGCCCTTATACTTCCAAAACGTAAAATCCCGCTCAATATGAAAACCCGTTAAATGGCAGTGTTTTCCCAGTTGAGGAAAGATGTAACAACATGGACAGACGCTAGGTAGTTTAGATACTCTGAGTTAAGTGCACGCCAAGGCCCCTATGATTCCAAACCTTTAATCACTCGTAAGGCAAACACTCATACGTGGCAGTGTTTTCCAAGTTGAGGAATGAAGTTAGAACAAGGACGGATGCTAGGCAGGTTCGAAAGTCTCAGTAAATTGCACGCCGAGGCCCTGATGCATCTAAAGCATATAATGGCTTAAGGCAAACACTTATATATGGCAATGTTTTCCCTATTGAGGAAAGAAGTTAGAACAAGGATAGACTCCAGGCTCGTTGGATACTCTGAATTAAGTGCACTCCAAGGCCCATATGCTTCGAAAACTTATAAACGCTCTTAAGGTGAATACTCATAAATGGCAGTGTATACCCACTTGAAGAAAGAAATTAGAACAAGGACGGACTTCAGGTTGGTTGAATACTCTTAGTTAAGTGCACGCCAAGGCCCTCATGCTTCCAAAATGTATAAACGCACTAAAGGTTAACACTCATAAATGGCAGTGTATTCCCTCTTGATGAAAGAAGATAGAACAAGGACAGACGCTAGGCAGGTTGGATATTCTGAGTTAAGTGCACGCCAAGCCCCTTATGCTTCCAATGCCTATAATCGCTCTTACGGCTAACACTCATATGTGGCAGAGTTTTCTCTTTTCAGAAAAGAGTTAGAACAAGGATGGATTCTAAGCAGTTTGTATCCTCTGATTTAAGTGCACTCCAAGGCCCTTATGCTTCCAAAACTTAAAATCCCATTGAATAGGGAAACCCGTTAAATGGCAGGGTTTTCCCAGTTGAGGAAAGATGTTACAACAAGGACAGACGCTAGGCAGGTTGGATACTCTGAGTTAAGTGCACGCCAAGCCCCTTATGCTTCCAAAAACTATAATCATTGTGACGACCAAGACTCATATGGGGGAGAGTTTTCACGGTTGAGAAAAGAAGTTAGAACAAGGATGGACTCTTAGCAAGTTGGATACTCTGAGTTAATTGCATGCCAAGGCCCTTATGCTTCCAAAACGTAAAATACCACTTAAAACGAAAACCCATTTAATGGCAGCTTATTCCCACTTGAAGAAATATATTAGAACAAGGAGGGACTCTAGTCAGATTGAATCCTCTGAGTTATGTGCATGCTAAGTCCCTTTTGCTTCCAAAACTTAAAATCCCACTTAATACAAAAACTCATTATATGGCAGTGTTTTCCCAGTTGAGGAAAGAAGTTAGAACAAGGACGGACGCTTGGCAGGTTGGATACACTGAGTTCAGTGCTTGCCAATCCCCTTTTGCATCCAAAACATATAATCGCTCTTAGGGCTAACACTCATATGGGACAGTTTTCCCAGTTGACCAAAGAAGTTAGAACAAGGATGGACTCTAGTCAGGTTGGATACACTGATTTAAGTGCAAGCCAAGCCCCTTGTGCTTCCAAAATGCAAAATCCTGCTTAATACGAAAACCCGTTATTGGCAGTGTTTTCCCAGTTGAGGAAAGATGTTACAACAAGGACAGACACTAGGCATGTTGGATAATCTCAGTTAAGCATACACCAAGGTCCTTATGCTTTCAAAACGTAAAACCACTCTACATACAAAAAAACACTAAAGGGTAGTGTTTTCCCAGTTGAGGAAAGACGTTAGAACAAGGACAGATGCTAGGCAGGTTCGAAAATCTGAGTTAAGTGCACTCTAAGTCTCTTATGCTTCCAAAACCTATAATCGTTCTCATGGCTAACATTCATATGGGGCAGAGTTTTCCCAGTTGACAAAAGATGTTAAAACATGGTTCACCTCTAAACAGGCTCGATCCTCTGAGTTAAGTGCATGCCAAGGCCCTTATGCTTCCAAAGCTTATAATCACTCTTAAGGTTAAGAATCATAAGTGGCAGTGTATTCCCAGCTGAGGAAAGATCTTAGAACAAGGGCAGATTATAAGCATGTTGCATACTCTGAGTTAAGTTCACTTGAAGGCCCTTATGCTTCCAAAACCTATAAACGAACTTAAGGCAAACTCTCATAAATGGCAGTGTTTTCCCAGTTGAGGAAAGAAGTTAGAACAAGGGCGGACTCTAGGCAGGTTGGATACTCTGAGTTAAGTGTATTCCAATGCGTTTATGCTTCCAAAACTTATAATCCCACTTAATACGAAAACCCATTCTGGCAGTGCTTTCCCAGTTGAGGAAAGAAGTTAGAACAAGGACGGACTCTAGCAAGTTGGATACATGAATTAAGTGCACACCAAGTCCCATATGCTTCCAAATCATATAATCGCTCTAAGGCTAAGTCTCATAAGTGGCAGTGTATTCCCAGTTAAGGAAAGAGCTTAGAATAAGGGCGGAATATAAGCAAGTTGGATGCTCTAAGTTAAATGCACCCCAAGTCCCTTATGCTTCCAGAACATATAATCACTCTTACAGTGAAGTCTCTTAAGTGGCAGTGTGTTCCCATTTCAGGAAAGAACTTAGAAGAAGGGCAGACTATAAGCAAGTTGGATACTCTAAGTTAAGTGCACGCCAAGTCCCTTATGCTTCCAAAGCATACAATCGCTCTTAAGTTAAGACTCAAAAGGGGAAGTGTGTTCCCAGTTGAAGAAAGGACTTAGAACCAGGGCGTACTATAAGCATGTTGTATATTCTGAGTTTAGTGCAGACCAGGGCCCTTATGCTTCCAAAACATGTAATCACTCTTCTGGCTAACACTCATATGTGGCAGACTTTTCCCAGGTGAAAAAAGAAGTTAGAACAAGGACGAACTCCAGGCAGGTTGGAGACTCTGATTTAAGTGTACGCCAAGGCGCTTATGAATCCAAAATGTATAAACCCGCTTCATATGAAAACCCATTCTGGCAGTGTTTTCCCAGTTGAGGAAAGAAGTTAGAACTTCTTTCTACAGACGCTAGGCAGGTTGGATTCTCTGAGTTACGTGCATACCAAGGCCCCTTTGCTTCCAAAACGTATAAATGCTTTTAAGGCGAATACTCATATGTGGCAGTGTGTTCCCAATTGAGGAAAGAAATTAGAACAAGGGCGGACTATAATCCAGTTGGATACTCTAAGTTTAGGTCACGCCATGTCCCTTATGCTTCCAAACCATAAAATCACTCTTAAGGAGAAGAATCATAAGTGCAGTCTGTTCCCAGTTGAGGAAAGAACTTAGAGCAAGGGCGGACTATAAGCATGTTGGATACTCTGAATTAAGTGCACACCCAGTCCCTTATGCTTCCAAAACATATAATCTCTCTTAAGGTTAAGTCTCATAAGTAGCAGTGTGTTCCCAGTTCAGGAAAAAACTTAGAAAAAGGGCGGACTATAAGCAAGTTGGATAGTCTAAGTTAAGTGCTTGTCAATTCCCTTATGCTTCCAAAACGTATAATCGCTCTTAAGGCTATGTCTCATAAGTGGCAGTGTGTTCCCAGTGAAGGAAATAACTTAGAACATGGGTGGAATATAAGCATGTTGGATACTCTGAGTTTAGTGCACGCAATGATGCTTATGCTTCCAAAACGTAAACTCGATCGTTAGGTGAAGATTCATAAGTGGCATTGTGTTCCTAGTTGGGGAAAGAGGCTACAACAAGGGTGCAATATAGGCAAGTTGGATACTCTAAGTTAAGTGCACGCCAAGGCCCTTATACTTCCAAAACGTATAATCCCACTTAAAACAAAAACCAATGAAACTGCAGTGTTTTCCCAGTTGAAGAAAGAAGGTGGAACAAGGACGGATGCTAGGCAGGTTGGATACTCTGAGTTAAGTGCATGCCAAGGCGCTTATGCTGAGTTAAGTTAACGCCAAGGCTCTTGTGCGTTCAAAACGTATAAGCCCGCTTAAAACAAAAACTCATTAAATGGCACTTTTTCCCAGTTGAGGAAAGATGTTAGAACATGGACGGATGCCAAGCAGGTTGGATATTCCAAGTTAAGTGTACGCCAAGGCCCTTATGCTTCCAAAACCTAAAATCCCGCTTTATTGAAAACCCGTTAAATGGCAGTGTTTTCCAAGTTGAGTAAAGAAGTTACAACAAGGACAGACACTAGGCAGGTTGGATACTCTGAGTTTAGTGCATGCTAAGGCCCTTATGCTTCTAAAATGTATAATGACTCTTAAGACGAATACTTATATATGGCAGTGTTTTCCCTATTGTGCAAAGAAGTTAGAACAAGGATGGACTCCAGGCTGGTTGGATACTCTGAGTTATGTGCACGCCAAGGTGCCTATGATTCCAAAACCTATAAACGCTCTTAAGACGAACAATTATAAATGGCAGTGTATTCCCACTTGAGGAAAGAAGTTAGAACAAGGACGGATCCTAGGCAGGTTGAATACTCTGAGTTAAGTGCTGGTCCAGCCCTTTATGCTTCCAAAATTTATAATCGCTCTTATGGCTAACTCTCATATGCAGCAGAGTTTTCCCAGTTAGGAAAAGAAGTTAGAACAAGGAAGGACTCTAAGCAGGTCGGATACTCTGAGTTAAGTGCACGCCTAGGTCCTTATGCTTCGAAAAAGTGTAACACGCTTAAAATGAAAACCCATAAAATGTCAGTGTTTTCTCAGTTGAGGAAAGAATTTAGAACATGGACGGACGCTAGGCAGGTTGGATACTCTGAGTTAAGTGCACGACAAGGACCCTTTGATTCCAAGATGTATAATCGCTCTTAAGGCAAACACTCATATGTGGCATTGTTGCCCCAGATGAGGAATGAATTCAGAACAAGGTCGGACACTAGGCAGGTTGGATAATCTGAGTTAAGTACACGCCAAGGCCCTTGTGTTTCCAAAACCTATGATTCCGCATTAAATGAAAAACCATTAAAGGGCAGTGTTTTCACAGTTGAGGAATGATGTTAGAACATGGACAGAGGCTAGGCAGGTTGGATACTCTGAGTTAAGTGCATGGCACGGTCCTTATGCTTCCAAAACCTATAATCGCTCTTACAGCTAACACTCATATTTAGCAGAGTTTTCCTGGTTGAGAAAAGAAGTTAGAACAAGAATGGACTCTAAGCAGTTTGGATACTCTGAGTTAAGTGCACACCAAGGCCCTTATGCTTCTAAAACGTATTATGGCTCTTAAGGCTAACACTTATATATGGCAGTGTTTTCCCTACTGAGGAAAGAAGTTAGAATAAGGACGGACTCCAGGCTGGTTGGACACACTGACTTAAGTTCACGCCAAGTCCTTTATGCTTCCAAAACATATAATCCTGCTCAATACGAAAACCCTTTAAATGGCAGTGTTTTCCCAGTTGAAGAAAGAATTTAGAACAAGGATGGGTGCTAGGCAAGTTGCATACTCTAAGTTAAGTGCACGCCAAGTCCCTTATGCTTCCAAAGCATATATCCCGCTTAATATGAAAACTCATTAAATGGCAGTGTTTTTCCATTTGAGGAAAGAATTTAAAACAAGGACGGAAGCTGGACTGTTTGGATACTCCGAGTTAAGTGTATGCCAAGCCCCTTATGCTTCCAAAACTTAAAATCCCACTTAATATGATAACCCGTTAAATGACAGTGTTTACCCAGTTGAGGAAAGAAGTTACAACAAGGACAGACGCTATGCAGGTTGGATACTCTAACTTAAGTGCAGGCCAAGCCACTTATGCTTCCAAAACATAAAATTGCTCTTAAGGCTAACACTCATATGTGGCAGAGTTTTCCCTGTTGAGGAAAGAAGTTAGAAAAAGAACAGACTCTAAGCAGGTCAGATACCCTGAGGTAAGTTAACGCCAAGGCCCTTGTGTTTCCAAAACGTATAATTCCACTTAAAATGAAAACCCATTAAATGGAAGTGTTTTCCCAGTTGAGGAATGATGTTAGAAAACGGACTGATGCTAGGCCGGTTGGATACTCTGAGTTACTTGCACGCCAAGGCCCCTATGATTCCAAAACGCATAATGGCTCTTAAGGTGAACACTCATATGTGGCAGTGTTGCCCCAGTTGAGAATGATTTCAGAACAAGGTCGGACACTAGGCAGGTTGGATACTCTGAGTTAAGTGCATGCCAAGGCCCTTATGCTTCCCAAACGTATAAACCCTCTTAAGGCGAACACTCATAAATGGCAGTGTATTCCCACTTGAGGAAAGAAGTTAGAGCAAGGATGGAATCTAGGCAGGTTGGATATTCTGAGTTAAGTGCACGCCAATTCCCTTATGCTTACAGAACCTAAAAATCGAGCTTAATACGAAATCCCATTAAATGGCAGTATTTTCCTAGTTGAGGAAATAAGTTACAATAACAACAAATGCTAGGCAGGTTAGATACTCTGAGTTAAGTGCACGCCAAGTCCCTTATGCTTTCCAAAACTTACAATCGCTCTTACAGCTAACACTCATATGGGGCAGAGTTTTCCTGGTGAGAAAAGAAGTTAGAACAAGGATGGGCTCTAAGCTGGTTGGATACACTGAGTTAAGTGCAAGTCAAGGCCCTTATGCTTGGAAAACATGTAGTCCCACTTAAAACGAAAACACATTAAATGCCAGTGTTTTCCCAGTTGAAGAAAGAATGTAGAAAAGGACGGACGCTAGGCAGGGTGGATACTCTGAGTTGAGTGCACGCCGAGGCCCTTTGATTCCAAAACGTATAATCGATCTTAAGGTGAACACTCATATGTGGCAGTGTTGCCCCAGTTGAGGAATGAAGTTAGAACAAGGTCAGACGCTAGGCAGGTTAGATACCTGGAGTTAATATACGCCGAGGGCCTTATGCTTCTAAAACATATAATGGCTCTTAAGGCGAACACTTATATATGGCAATTTTTTCCCTATTGAGGAAATAAGTTAGAACAAGCACGGACTCCAGGCTGGTTGGATACTATGAATTAAGTGCACACCAAGGCCCTTATGCTTTCAAACTTATAATGGATCTTAAGGTGAACAGTTATATATGGCATTGTTTTCCCTATTGGGGAAAGAATTTAGAACAAGGTCGGATGCTAGGCAGGTTGGATATTCTTTTTTTTTTTCTTTTTTTTCAGCGTAACAGTATTCATTGTTTTTGAACAACACCCAGTGCTCCATGCAATACACGCCCTCCCTATTACCCACCACCTGGTTCCCCCAACCTCCCACCACCGTCCCTTCAAAACCCTCAGGTTGTTTTCAGAGTCCATAGACTCTTATAGTTCACCTGCACTTCCATTTTTTTTTATAAACATATGTATTTTTATCCCCAAGGGTACAGGTCTATGAATTGCTAAGTTTACACACTTCACAGCACTCACCATAGCACATACCCTCCCCAATGTCCATAAACCCCTCCACCTCTCCCAACCCCACCTCCCCCCAGCAACCCCCAGTTTGTTTTGTGAGATTAAGAGCCATTTATGGTTGGTCTCCCTCCCAATCCCATCTTGTTTCATTTATTCTTCTCCTATCCCCCTAACCCCCCATGTTGCATTTCCACGTCCTCATATCAGGGAGATCATATGACAGTTGTCTTTCTCCAATTGACTTACTTCACTAAACATGATACCCTCAAGTTCCATCCACATTGTCGCAAATGGCAAGATTTCATTTCTTTTGATGGCTGCATAGTATTCCATTGTGTATATATACCACTATTCTTTATCCAGTCATCTGTTGATGGACATCTAGGTTCTTACCATAATTTGGCTACTGTAGACATTGCTGCTATAAACATTCGGGTACACGTGCCCCTTCGGATCACTGCGTTTGCATCGTTAGGGTAAATACCGAGTAGTGCAATTGCTGGGTCATACGGTAGTTCTATTTTCAACATTTTGAGGAACCTCCAAGCTGTTTTCCAGAGTGGTTGCACCAGCTTTCATTCCCACCCACAGCGGAGGAGGGTTCCTCTTTCTCTGCATCCTTGCCAGCATCTGTCATTTCCTGACTTGTTCATTTTAGCCATTCTGACTGGTGTGAGGTGATATCTCATTGTGGTTTTGATTTGTATTTCCCTGATGCCGAGTGATGTGGAGCACTTTTTCATGTGTCTGTTGATCATCAGGATGGCTTCTTTGCAGAAATGTCTGTTCATGTCTTCTGCCCATTTCTTGATTGGATTGTTTGTTCCTTGGGTGTTGAGTTTGCTAAGTTCCTTATAGATTTTGGATACTAGCCCTTTATCTGATATGTCATTTGCAAATATCTTCTCCTATTCTGTCAGTTGTCTTTTGCTTTTGTTAACTGTTTCCTTTGCTGTACAAAAGCTTTTGATCTTGATGAAATCCCAACAGTTCATTTTTGACCTTGCTTCCCTTGCCTTTGCTGATGTTCCTAGGAAGATGTTGCTGTGGCTGAGGTCGAAGAGGTTGCTGCCTGCATTCTCCTCAAAGATTTTGATGGATTCCTTTCTCACATTGAGGTCCTTCATCCATTTTGAGTCTATTTTCGTGTGTGGTGTGAAGGAGTGTTCCAATTTCATTTTTCTGCATGTGGCTGTCCAATTTTCCCCAGTACCATTTATTGAAGAGGCTGTCTTTTTACCATTGGATATTCTTTCCTGCTTTGTCGAAGATTAGTTGACCATAGAGTTGAGGGTCTATTTCTGCGCTCTCTATTATGTTCCATTGATCTATGTGTCTGTTTTTGTGCCAGTACCAAGCTGTCTTGATGGTGACAGCTTTGTAATAGAGCTTGAAATCCGGAATTGTGATGCCACCAACTTTGGCTTTCTTTTGCAATATTCCTTTGGCTATTCAATGTCTTTTCTGTTTCCATATAAATTTTAGGATTATTTGTTCCATTTCTTTGAAAAAATGGATGGTATTTTGATAGGGATTGCATTAAATGTGTAGATTGCTTTAGGTAGCATGGACATTTTCACAGTATTTATTCTTCCAATCGAGGAGCATGGAACATTTTTCCATTTCTTTGTGTCTTCCTCAATTTCTTTCATGAGTACTTTATAGTTTTCTGAGTATAGATTCTTAGCCTCTTTGGTTAGGTTTATTCCTAGGTATCTTATAGTTTTGGGTGCAATTGTAAATGGGATTGACTCCTTAATTTATCTTTCTTCTGTCTTGTTGTTGGTGTACAGAAATGCAACTCATATCTGTGCATTGAATTTATATCCTGACACTTTCCTGAATTCCTGTACAAATTCTAGCAGTTTTGGAATAGAGTCTTTTGGGTTTTCCACATATAGTATCATATCATCTGCAAAGAATTTTAGTTTGACTTCTTCTTTGCCAATTTGGATGCCTTTAATTTCTTTTTGTTGTCTGATTGCTGAGGCTGGGACTTCTATTACTATGTTGAAGAGCAGTGGTGATAATAGACATCCCTGCCATGTTCCTGACCTTAGTGGAAAAGCTTTCAGTTTTTCTCCATTGAGAATGATATTTGCGGTGGGTTTTTCATAGATGGCTTTGATAATATTGAGGTATGTGCCCTCTATACCTACACTTCGAAGAGTTTTGATCAGGAAGGGATGCTGTACTTTATCAAATGCTTTTTCAGTATCTATTGAGAGTATCATATGGTTCTTGTTCTTTCTTTTATTAATGTTTTCTATCACATTGATTGATTTGCGGATGTTAAAGCAACCCTACAGCCCTGGAATAAATCCCACTTGATCGTGGTGAATAATCCTTTTAATATACTGTTGAATCATATTGGCTAGTATTTTGGTGAGAATTTTTGCATCTGTGTTCATCAAGGATATTGGTCTGTAGTTCTCTTTTTTGGTGGGATCCTTGTCTGGTTTTGGGATCAAGGTGATGCTGGCCTCATAAAATGAGTTTGGAAGTTTTCCTTCCACTTCTATTTTTTGGAACAGTTTCAGGAGAATAAGAATGAGTTCTTCTTTAAATGTTTGGTAAAATTCCCCTGGGAAGCCCTCTGGCCCTGGGCTTTTGTTTGCTTGGAGATTTTTGATGAATGTTTCAATCTCCTTACTGGTTATGGGTCTGTTCAGGTTTTCTATTTCTTCCTGGTTCAGTTGTGGTAGTTTATATGTCTCTAGGAATGCATCCATTTCTTCCAGATTGTCCAATTTGTTGGCGTAGAGTTGCTCATAGTATGTTCTTATAATTGTCTGTATTTCGTTGGTGTTAGTTGTGATCTCTCCTCTTTCATTCATGATTTTATTTATTTGGGTCCTTTCTCTTTTCTTTTTGATGAGTCTGGACAGGAGTTTATCAATCTTTTGATTCTTTCAAGAACCAGCTCCTAGTTTCATTAATTTTTTCTATTGTTTTTTTTTTGGTTTCTATTTCATTGCTTTCTGCTCTGAGCTTTATGATTTCTCTTCTCCTGCTGGGTTTAGGGTTTCTTTCTTGTTCTTTCTCCAGCTCCTTTATGTGTAGGGTTAGGTTGTGTACTTGAGACCTTTCTTGTTTCTTGAGAAAGGCTTGTACTGCTATATATTTTCCTCTCAGGACTCCCTTTGCTGTGTCCCACAGATTTTGAACGCTTCTGTTTTCTTTATCATTTGTTTCCATGAATTTTTTCAATTCTTCTTTAATTTCCTGGTTGACCCATTCATTCTTTAGAAGGACGCTGTTTATTCTCCATGTATTTGGGTTCTTTCCAGCTTTCCTCTTGTGATTGAGTTCTAGCTTCAGAGCATTGTGGTCTGAAAATATGCAAGAAATAATCCCAATCTTTTGATACTGGTCGGGACCTGATTTGTGACCCAGGATATAATATATTCTGGGGAATGTTCCATGTGCACTAGAGAAGAATGTGTATTCTGTTGCTTTGGGATGAAATGTTCTGAATATACCTGTGATGTCCATCTGGTCCAGTGTGTCATTTATGGCCTTTATTTCCTTGTTGATCTTTTGCTTGGATGATCTGTCCATTTCAGTGAGGGGAGTGTTAAAGTCCCCTACTATTATTGTATTATTATTGATGTGTTTCTTTGATTTTGTTATTAATTGGTTTCTAGAGTTGGCTGCTCCCACGTTAGGGGCATAGATATTTAAAATGGTTTGATCTTCTTGTTGGACAGACCCTTTGAGTATGATATAGTGTCCTTCCTCATCTCTTCTTATAGTCTTTGGCTTAAAATCTAATTGATCTGATATAAGGATTGCCATCCCAGCTTTCTTCTGATGCCCATTAGCATGGTAAATTGGTTTCCACCCCATCGCTTTAAATCTGGATGTGTCTTCGCATCTAAAATGAGTTTCTTGTAGGCAACATACTGATGGGTTTTGTTTTTTTATCCATTCTGATACCCTGTGTCTTTTGATTGGGCATTTATCCCATTTACATTCAGGGTAACTATTGAGAGATATGAATTTAGTGCCATTATTACCCTGTTAGATGAATGTTACTGTATATTGTCTCTCTGCCTTTCTGATCTACTACATTTAGGCTCTCTTTGCTTAAAGGAGCCCTTTCAATATTTCCTGTAGAGCTGGTTTGGTGTTTGCAAATTCTTTCAGTTTTTGTTTGTCCTGGAAGCTTTTGATCTCTCCTTCTATTTTCAATGATAGCCTCGCTGGATAGAGTATTCTGGGCTGCATGTTTTTCTCATTTAGTGATCTGAATATATCATGCCAGCTCTTTCTGGCCTGCCAGGTCTCTGTGGATATGTCTGCTGCCAATCTAATATTTTTACCATTGTATGTTACAGACTTCTTTTCCCGGGCTGCTTTCAGGATTTTCTCTTTGTCACTAAGACTTGTAAATTTTACGATAAGGTGATGGGGTGTGGACATATTCTTGTTGACTTTGAGGGAGGTTCTCTGAATCTCCTGGATTTTGATGCTTGTTCCCATTGCCATATTAGGGAAATTCTCTCCAATAATTCTCACCAATAGACCTTCTGCTCCCCTCTTTTTTTCTTCTTCTTCTGGAATCCCAATTATTCTAATGTTGTTTTGTCTTACGGTGTCACTTATCTCTCGAATTCTCCCCTCGTGGTCCAGTAGCTGTTTTCCCTCTTTTGCTCACCTTCTTTATTCTCTGCCATTTGGTCTTCTAGATCTCCAATTCTTTCTTCTGTCTCATTGATCCTAGCAGTGAGAGCCTCCATTTTTTATTGCACCTCATTAATAGCTTTTTGATTTCAACTTTGTTCGATTTTAGTTCTTTAATTCTCCAGAAAGGGCTTTTTTATCTCCAGAAAGTGTTTCTCTAATATCTTCCATGCCTTTTTCGAACCCAGCTAGAACGTTCAGAATCGTCATTCTGAACTCTTATTTGACATATTACCAATGTCTGTGTTGATTAGGTCCCTAGCCTTCAGTACTGCCTCTTGTTCTTTTGTTTGTAGTGATTTTTTCCGCCTTGTCATTTTGTCCAGATAAGAGGATATGAAGGATGAAATAAAATACTAAAAGGGTGACAAAGACCCCAGAAAATTGTGCCGTAACCACATCAGAAGAGACCCCAAATTGTGGGGGGGGGAGAAATGGGATTAAAAGTGGTTCAAAAAAAAAGAAAAAAATTCAAAAAATAAAACCAATAAAGAAAAAATATAAAAAAGAAAGAAAAAATATATATTTTAGATAAACCAGTCAAAAAAAAACGTTAAAAAAGAAAAGGGTAAAAGTTTTAAAAAATGTAGCAGAAGAAGAAAAAAGAAAGAAAAAAAATTGAAAAAAGAAAAAATAATTGAATTAACCGCAAGACTAAAGAATCATGGGGAGAAAGCCATGAGTTCCATGCTTTGCTTTCTCCTCCTCTGAAATTCCGCAGCTGTCTTAGGAATTGAACCTGCTTTCCTTGATAGATGAACTTCGTCCTGGCTGGATATTTTTTGATCTTCTGTGGGAGGGTCCTGTTGTAGTGACTCTCAAGTGTCTTTGCCCGAGGCGGAATTGCACCGCCCTTACCGGAATTGCACCGCCCTTACCGGGGGCCGGACTAAGTAATCGGCTCAGGTTCACTCTTTGGAGCTTCTGTTCCCTGAATAATTTCCATAGATTTCCAGAGGACAGGAATGAAAATGGCAGCCTCCTAGTCTCTGGTCCAGAGGAGCCGAGAGCCCAGGGCCCCACACCTCAGTGCACCCCCAGAGGATAGCACCCAATCACTCCCATATCCCAGCCTCTAGCCACCCTCCGAGCTCACTCAGCCCGCGACCAGGTCAAGGTAACCCCGAGCTGAGAGTTCAGTTCCAATCTCTGTCTCTGTAGCCAGCTTCTCTCTTCTAATACCTATGAGCTCTGCCACACTCTGATACCCCCTGTTCCTTCTGTGACCCTGCAGGACCTGGGGCCAAACTGACCCTGTGTGGGCTTCACCCCGGTTTAGCCTCTAGAGCAATGTCCCTCAGTGGAACAGACTTTTAAAAGTCTTGATTTTGTGTGCCGTTGCTCTGCCGCTTGCCGGGAGCCGGCCCCTCCCCTGCGGTCTATCTTCCTGTTATTTTAGATTCACTTCTCCACCAGTCCTACCTTTCATAAAGTGGTTGATTTTCTGTTTCTAGAAATGCTGTTCTTTTTCTCTTTGATCTCCCATTGGATTTGTAGGTGTTTGCAATGATTAGATAAGCTATTGAGCTGATCTCCTCCTACCTGATGTAGCCTCAGCCTGCTACTTCTCCGCCATCTTGACTCTGAAAGCCAGGTTGCATGCCAAGCCTTTATGCTTCAAAAAGCTGTAATCCCTCTTATGGCTAACATTCATATGGGGCAGTGATTTCCCACTTGAAGAAAGATATTATAACAAAGACAGGTGCTATCTGGTTGGATAATCTAAGTTAAGTTCACAGCAAGGCCCTTATGCTTCCAAAACATATAATCCCTCTTACAGCTAACACTCATATGGGAGATAGTTTTCCAGGTTGAGAAAAGCAGTTAGAACAAGGATGGACTCTAACCAGTTTGAATACTCAGAGTTAAGAGCATGCTAGGGCCTTATGCTTTCAAAACGTCAAATCCTGAATAATACGAAAACCCGTTAAATGGCAGTGTTTTCCCAGTTGAGGAAAGATGTCACAACAAGGACAGACGCTAGGGAGGTTAGATACTCAGAACTAAGTGCATGCCAAGTCCCTAATGCTCCCCAAAACTATAATTACTCTTACAGCTAACACTCATATGGGACAGAGATTTCCCTGTTGAGAAAAGCAGTTAGAACAAGAATGACCTCGAAGCAGGTTGGATACTCTGAGTTAAGGGCATGCCAAGGCCCTTATTCTTCCAAAATGTATAATCCAGCTTAGAACGAAAACCTATTAAATAGTAGTGTTTTCCCAGTTGAATAAAGAAGGTAGAAAAAGGACGGATGCTAGGCAGGTTGGAAATCTGATTTAAGGGCACGCCAAGGCCCTTATCCTTCAAAACGTATAATCCCACTTAAAATGAAAACCCATTGAAAAGCAGTATTTTCTCAGTTTAATAAAGAAGACAGAACAAGGACGGATGCTAGGCATGTTGGATAATCTGGGTTAAGTGCACGCCAAGGCCCCTATGATTCCAAAACTTATAATTGCTCATAAGGCGAACACCCATATGTGGCAGTGTTTCCCCAGTCGAGGAATATAGTTAGAACAAAAACGGACGCCTTGCAGGTTGGATACTCTCAGTTAAGTGCACGCCAAGGCCTTTATGCTTCTAAAAGCTACTATGGTTCTTAAGGTTAACACTTATATATGGCAGTGTTTTCCCTTATGAGGAAAGATGTTCGAACAAGGACAGACTCCAGGCTGGTTGGATACTCTGAGTTAAGTGAACGCCATGCCCTTTATGCTTCCAAAACATATAATCACTCTTACGGTAACACTCATATGGGGCAGAGTTTTCCCGGTTGAGAAAATAAGTTAGAACAAAGATGGACTCTTAGCATGTTTGATACACTATGTTAAGTGCACGCCAAGGACTTTATCCTTCCAAAAGCTATAATCGCTCTTACAGCTAACACTCATATAGGCAGTGTTTTCATACTTGACGAAATATGTTACAACAATGATCGTAGCTAGGCAGGTTGGATACACTGAGTTAAGTCCATGGCAAGGCCTTGATGTTTCCAAAAGATATAATAGCTCTTATAGCTAACCCTCATATGGGGCAGAGATTTCCCTGTTTAGAAAAGTAGTTAGAACATGGACGGACTCTAATCAGGATGGATAATCTGAGTTAAGTGCACGCCAATGCCCTAAAGTTTCCAAAACGTAAAATCCCGCTTAAAAAGAAAACCCATTAAATGGCAGTGTTTTCCCAGTTGAGGAAAGAAGTTAGAACAAAGAGGGACCCTAGGTAGGTTGGATACTCTGAGTTAAGTGCATGCCAAGGCCCTTATGATTCCAAAACGTATAATCGCTCTTAAGGCAAACACTCATATGTGGCACGGTTTCACCAGTTGAAAATGAAGTTAGAAAAAGGACGGACGCTAGGCGGGTTGGATACTCTGAGTTAAGTGCACACTGAGGCCATTATGCTTCTAAAACATTTAATGGCTCTTGAGGTGAACACTTATATATGGCAGTGTATTCCATATTGAGGAAAGAAAGTAGAACAAGTACGGACTCTTGGCTGCTTGGATACTCTAAGTCAAGTGCACGCCAAGGCCCTTATGCTTATAAAACGTATATTCTCGCTTAATACGAAAACCCATTAAATGACATTGTTTTCCCTCTTGAGGAAAGAAGTTGTAGGCAGGGTGGATACTCTGAGTTAAGTGCATGACAAGGCCCTTATGCTTCCAAAATGTATAATCCCGCTTAATACGAAAAAACATTTAATGGTAGTGTTTTCCCATTTGAGAAAAGAAGTTAGGACAAAGATGGACGCTAGGCAGATTGGATACTCTGAGTTAAGTGCATAAAAGGCCCTTATGCTTCCAAAACATATAATCGCTCTTAAGGCTAACACTCATATATGGTAGGGTTTCCCCAGTTGAGGAATGGAGTTAGATCAAGGAGAGACGCTAGGCACGTTGGATACTCTGAGTTAAGGGCTCGCCAAGCCCCTTGGGCTTCCAAAACCTATAATCACTCTTATGGCTAACACTCATATGGGTCAGAGTTTTCTCTGTTGAGAAAAGAAGTTAGAACAAGGATGGATTCTAAGCAGTTTGGATCCTCTGAATGAAGTGCACGCCCAGACCCTTATGCTTCCAAAACGTAAAATCCCACTAAATACGAAAATCCATTAAATGGCAGTGTTTTCCCTGGTGAGGAGAGAAGTTAGAACAAGGAGGGACGCTAGGCAAGTTGGATACTCTGACTTAAGTGCACGCCAAAGCTCTTATACTTCCAAAACGTAAAAACGCTCCTTAGGCGAACACTCATAAATGGCAGTATATTCCGACTTTAGGAAAGAAGTTAAGAAAATGTTGTTCTAAGCATGTTGGGTAATCTGAGTTAATTGCACGCCAAACCCCTTATGCTTCCAAAACACATAATCACTCTTACGGCTAACACTCAAATTGGGCAGTGTTTTCCCAGTTCAGGAAATAATATAGAACAAAGACAGACTCTAGGAAGGTTGGATACTCTGAGTTAAGTGCACACCAAGGCCTTATGCTTCTAAATTGTATAATGGCTCTTAAGGGTAACACTTATATATGGCAGTGTTTTCCCTACAAAGGAAGTTTGAAGAAGGACAGACGCCAGGAGGGTTAGATATTATGACTTAAGTGCACTCCAAAGCCCTTATGCTTCCCTAACGTATCATCACTCTTACGGCTAACACTCCTATGGGGCAGCATTTCCTCGGTTGAGAAAATAAGTTAGAACAATGATGGACTCTAAGCAGGTTGGATACTCTGAGTTAAGTGCACGCCAAGTCCCTAATGCTTCCAAAACCTCAAATCCTGCTTAAAGCGAAACCCATTAAATGGCAGTGTTTTCCCAGTTGAAGAAAGAGGTTAGAACAAGTATGGACGCAAGGCAGGTTGGATACTTTCATTTAAATGCACGCCAAGGCCCTTATCCTTCTAAATCGTATAATGGCTTTAAGGGTAACACTTATATACGGCAGTGTTTTCCCTACTGAGGAAAGAAGTTTGAATAAGGATGGACTCTACGCAGTTTGAATACTCTGAGTTAAGTTCACCACAAGCCCTTATGATTCCAAAAGCTATAATCGCTCTTACAGCTAACAATCAAATGGGGCAGTGTTTTCCCAGTTGAGGAATGATGTTACAACAAGGACAGATGCTAGGCAGGTTGAAAACTCTGAGTTAAGTACACACCAAGGGCCTTATGATTCCAAAACATATAATCGGTCTTAAGACAATCACTCATATGTGGCAGTGTTTCCCCAGTTGAAGAATGATGTTAGAAAAAGGACGGACTGGAGGGAGGAGTCAAGATGGCAGAGAAGTAGCAGCCTGAGACTACATCAGGTAGCAGGAGATCAGCTCGATAACTTATCTAAACATTGCAAACACCTACAAATCCAACGGGAGAGCGAAGAGAAGAAGAACAGCAACTCTAGAAACAGAAATTCAACCACTTTCTGAAAGGTAGGACTGGCGGTGAAGTGAATCTAAAACGACAGGAAGATAGACCGCGGGGGGAGGGGCCAGCTCCCGGCACGCGGCGGAGCAACGGAGCACAAAATCAGGACTTTTAAAAGTCTGTTCCACTGAGGGACATTGCTCCAGGGGCTAAACCGGGGTGAAGCCCACGCGGGGCCAGCGTGGCCCAGGCCCCGCAGGGTCACAGAAGGATCGGGGGAGTCGGAGTGTTGGAGAGCTCGCAGGTATTAGAACAGAGAAGCTGGCTGCAGAGACAGAGCCGAGGACTGAACTCTCAGCTCGGGGTTACCTTGAACTGGTCGCGGGCTGGGTGAGCTCGGAGCGCGGCTAGAGGCTGGGGATACGGGAGTGATTGGGTGCTGTCCTCTGGGGGCGCACTGAGGAGTGGGGCCCCAGGCTCTCGGCTCCTCCGGGGCCGGAGACTGGGAGGCCCCATTTTCATTCCCGTCCTCCGGAACTCTACGGAAAGCGTTCAGGGAACAGAAGCTCCCAAAAGCGAACCCGAGCCAATTACTTAGTCCGGCCGCTGGTAAGGGTGGTGCAATCCCGCCTCGGGCAAAGACACTTGAGAGTCACTACAACAGGCCCCTCCCCCAGAAGATCAACAAAATATCCAGCCAGGACGAAGTTCATCTATCAAGGAGAAAGCAGATTCAATTCCTAAGACAGCAGAGCAATTCCAGAGGAGGAGAAAGCAAAGCACGGAACTCATGGCTTTCTCCCCATGATTCTTTAGTCTTGCGGCTACTTCAATTTTTTATTCTTTTTTCAATTATTTTTCTTTTTTCAATTTTTTTTCTTTTTTGTTTTTTCTTCTTCTGCTAAATTTTTTAAAAACTTTTACCCTTTTCTTTTTTAACATTTTTTGACTAGTTCATCTAAATATATATATTTTTTCTTTCTTTTTTATATATTTTTATTTGTTTTATTTTTAAAATTTTTTTCTTTTTTCTTTTTTTTCTTTTTTTCTTTTCTTTTCAGAACCTGTTTTTATCTCCTTTCTCCCCCCCACAATTTGGGGTCTCTTCTGATTTGGTTACAGCGCATTTTTCTGGGGTCTTTGCCACCCTTTTAGTAGTTTATTTGCTCCTTCATATCCTCTTATCTGGACAAAATGACAAGGCGGAAAAATCACCACAAACAAAAGAACAAGAGACAGTACCGAAGGCTAGGGACCTAATCAACACAGACATGGGTAATATGTCAGATCAAGAGTTCAGAATGACGATTCTGAACATTCTAGCCGGGCTCGAAAAAGGCATGGAAGATATTAGAGAAACCCTCTCTGGAGATATTAAAGCCCTTTCTGGAGAAATTAAAGAACTAAAATCTAACCAAGTTGAAATCAAAAAAGCTATTAATGAGGTGCAATCAAAAATGGACGCTCTCACTGCTAGGATAAATGAGGCAGAAGAAAGAATTAGTGATATAGAAGACCAAATGACAGAGAATAAAGAAGCCGAGCAAAAGAGGGACAAACAGCTACTCGGCCACGAGGGGAGAATTCGAGAGATAAGTGACACCATAAGACGAAACAACATTAGAATAATTGGGATTCCAGAAGAAGAAGAAACAGAGAGGGGAGCAGAAGGTCTATTGGAGAGAATCATTGGAGAGAATTTCCCTAATATGGCAAAGGGAACAAGCATCAAAATCCAGGAGATGCAGAGAACCCCCCTCAAAGTCAACAAGAATAGGACCACACCCCGTCACCTAATAGTAAAATTGACAAGTCTTAGTGACAAAGAGAAAATCCTGAAAGCAGCCCGAGAAAAGAAGTCTGTAACATACAAAGGTAAAAATATTAGATTGGCGGCAGACTTATCCACAGAGACCTGGCAGGCCAGAAAGAGCTGGCATTATATATTCAGAGCACTCAACGAGAAAAACATGCAGCCAAGAATACTCTATCCACCTAAGCTATCATTGAAAATAGAAGGAGAGATCAAAAGCTTCCAGGACAAACAAAAACTGAAAGAATTTGCAAACACCAAACCAGGTCTCCAGGAAATATTGAAAGGGGTCCTCTAAGCAAAGAGAGAGCCTAAAAGTAGTAGATCAGAAAGGTACAGAGACAATATACAGTAACAGTCACCTTACAGGCTACTAATGGCACTAAATTCATATCTCTCAATAGTTACCCTGAATGTTAATGGGCTAAATGCCCCAATCAAAAGACACAGGGTATCAGAATGGATAAAAAAAACAAAACCCATCAGTATGTTGCCTACAAGGAACTCATTTTAGACGCGAAGACACCTCCAGATTGAAAGTGAGGGGGTGGAAAACAATTTACCATGCTAATGGGCATCAGAAGAAAGCTGGGGTGGCAATCCTTATATCAGATCAATTAGATTTCAAGCCAAAGACTATAATAAGAGATGAGGAAGGACACTATATCCTACTCAAAGGGTCTGTCCAACAAGAAGATCTAACAATTTTAAATATCTATGCCCCTAACGTGGGAGCAGCCAACTATATCAACCAATTAATAACAAAATCAATGAAACACATCAATAATAATACAATAATAGTAGGGGACTTTAACACTCCCCTCACTGAAATGGACAGATCATCCAAGCCAAAGATCAACAAGGAAATAAAGGCCTTAAATGACACACTGGACCAGATGGACATCACAGATATATTCAGAACATTTCAACCCAAAGCAACAGAATACACATTCTTCTCTAGTGCACATGGAACCTTCTCCAGAATAGATCACATCCTGGGTCACAAATCAGGTCTCAACCGGTATCAAAAGATTAGGATTATTCCCTGCATATTTTCAGACCACAATGCTCTGAAGCTAGAACTCAATCACAAGACGAAAGCTGGAAAGAACCCAAATACATGGAGACTAAACAGCATCCTTCTAAAGAATGAATGGGTCAACCAGGAAATTAAAGAAGAATTGAAAAAATTCATGGAAACAAATGATAAAGAAAACAGAAGCGTTCAAAATCTGTGGGACACAGCAAAGGCAGTCCTGAGAGGAAAATATATAGCGGTACAAGCCTTTCTCAAGAAACAAGAAAGGTCTCAAGTACACAACCTAACCCTACACGTAAAGGAGCTGGAGAAAGAACAAGAAAGAAACCCTAAACCCAGCAGGAGAAGAGAAATCATAAAGCTCAGAGCAGAAATCAATGAAATAGAAACCAAAAAAAAAAACAATAGAAAAAATCAATGAAACTAGGAGCTGGTTCTTTGAAAGAATCAATAAGATTGATAAACCCCTGGCCAGACTCGTCAAAAGGAAAAGAGAAAGGACCCAAAAAATAAAATCATGAATGAAAGAGGAGAGATCACAACTAACACCAACGAAATACAGACAATTATAAGAACACACTATGAGCAACTCTACGCCAACAAATTGGACAATCTGGAAGAAATGGATGCATTCCTAGAGACATATAAACTACCACAACTGAACCAGGAAGAAATAGAAAACCTGAACAGGCCCATAACCAGTAAGGAGATTGAAACAGTCATCAAAAATCTCCAAACAAACAAAAGCCCAGGGCCAGATGGCTTCCCAGGGAATTCTACCAAACATTTAAAGAAGAACTAATTCCTATTCTCCTGAAACTGTTCCAAAAAATAGAAACGGAAGGAAAACTTTCAAACACATTTTATGAGGCCAGCATCACCTTGATCCCAAAACCAGACAAGGATCCCACCAAAATAGAGAACTAAAGACCAATATCCTTGATGAACACAGATGCAAAAATTCTCGCCAAAATACTAGCCAATAGGATTCAACAGTATATTAAAAGGATTATTCACCACGATCAAGTGGGATTTATTCCAGGGCTGCAGGGTTGGTTCAACATCCGCAAATCAATCAATGTGATAGAACACATTAATAAAAGAAAGAACAAGAACCATATGATACTCTCAATAGATGCTGAAAAAGCATTTGACAAAGTACAGCATCCCTTCCTGATCAAAACTCTTCAAAGTGTGGGGATAGAGGGCACATACCTCAATATTATCAAAGCCATCTATGAAAAACCCACCGCAAATATCATTCTCAATGGAGAAAAACTGAAAGCTTTTCCGTTAAGGTCAGGAACACGGCAGGGATGTCCATTATCACCACTGCTATTCAACATAGTATTAGAAGTCCTAGCCTCAGCAATCAGACAACAAAAAGAAATTAAAGGCATCCAAATTGGTAAAGAAGAAGTCAAACTATCACTCTTCGCAGATGATATGATACTATATGTGGAAAACCCAAAAGACTCCACTCCAAAACTGCTAGAACTTGTCCAGGAATTCAGTAAAGTGTCAGGATATAAAATCAATGCACAGAAATCAGTTGCATTTCTGTACACCAACAACAAGACTGAAGAAAGAGAAATTAAGGAGTCAATCCCATTTGCAATTGTACCCAAAACTATAAGATACCTAGGAATAAACCTAACCAAAGAGACTAAGAATCTATACACAGAAAATTATAAAGTACTCATGAAAGAAATTGAGGAAGACACAAACAAACTGGAAAAATGTTCCATGCTCCTGGATTGGAAGAATAAATACTGTGAAAATGTCCATGCTACCTAAAGCAATCTATACATTTAATGCAATCCCTATCAAAATACCATCCATTTTTTTCAAAGTAATGGAACAAATAATCCTAAAATTTATATGGAACCAGAAAAGACCTCGAATAGCCAAAGGAATATTGAAGAACAAAGACAAAGTTGGTGGCATCACAATTCTGGACTTCAAGCTCTATTACAAAGCTGTCATCATCAAGACAGCATGGTACTGGCACCAAAACAGACACATAGATCAGTGGAAGAGAATAGAGAGCCCAGAAATCGACCCTCAACTCTATGGTCAACTAATCTTTGACAAAGCAGGAAAGAATGTCCAATGGAAAAAAGACAGCCTCTTCAATAAATGGTGCTGGGAAAATTGGACAGCCACATGCAGAAAAATGAAATTGGACCACTTCCTTACACCACACACGAAAATAGGCTCCAAATGGATGAAGGACCTCAATGTGAGAAAGGAATCCATCAAAATCCTTGAGGAGAACGCAGGCAGCAACCTCTTCGACCTCAGCCGTAGCAACATCTTCCTAGGAACAACGGCAAAGGCAAGGGAAGCAAGGGCAAAAATGAACTATTGGGATTTCATCAAGATCAAAAGCTTTTGCACAGCAAAGGAAACAGTTAACAAAACCAAAAGACAACTGACAGAATGGGAGAAGATATTTGCAAACGACATATCAGGTAAAGGGCTAGTATCCAAAATCTATAAGGAACTTGGCAAACTCAACACCCAAAGAACAAACAATCCAATCAAGAAATGGGCAGAGGACATGAACAGACATTTCTGCAAAGAAGACATGCAGATGGCCAACAGACACATGAAAAAGTGCTCCACGTCACTCGGCATCAGGGAAATACAAATCAAAACCACAATGAGATATCACCTCACACCAGTCAGAATGGCTAAAATTAACAAGTCGGGAAATGACCGATGCTGGAGAGGATGTGGAGAAAGGGGAACGCTCCTCCACTGTTGGTGGGAATGCAAGCTGGTGCAACCACTCTGGAAAACAGCATGGAGGTTCCTCAAAATGTTGAAAATAGAACTACCCTATGACCCAGCAATTGCACTACTGGGTATTTACCCTAAAGATACAAACATAGTGATCCGAAGGGGCACGTGTACCCGAATGTTTATAGCAGCAATGTCTACAATAGCCAAACTATGGAAAGAACCTAGATGTCCATCAACAGATGAATGGATAAAGAAGATGTGGTATATATACACAATGGAATACTATGCAGCCATCAAAAGAAATGAAATCTTGCCATTTGCGACGACGTGGATGGAACTAGAGCGTATCATGCTTAGTGAAATAAGTCAATCGGAGAAAGACAACTATCATATGATCTCCCTGATATGAGGACATGGAGAAGCAACATGGGGGGGTAGGGGGATAGGAAAAGAATCAATGAAACAAGATGGGATTGGGAGGGAGACAAACCATAAATGACTCTTAATCTCACAAAACAATCTGGGGGTTGCTGGAGGGAGGTGGGATTGGGAGAGGGGGAGCGGGCTATGGACATTGGGGAGGGGAGGCGAACCATAAGAGACTATGGACTCTGAAAAACAACCTGAGGGTTTTGAAGGGTCAGGGGTGGGAGGTTGGGGCAACCTGAGGGTTTTGAAGGGTCAGGGGTGGGAGGTGGGGGAACAGGTAGTGGGTAATGGGGAGGGCACGTTTTGCATGGAGCACTGGGTGTTGTGCAAAAAGAATGAATACTGTTACGCTGAAAAAATAAATAAAATGGAAAAAAAAAGAAAAAGGATGGACTATAGGCTGGTTGGATATTCTGAGTTAAGTGCACGCCAAGGCTCCTCTGCTTCCAAAACTTTTAAATGCTCTTAAAGCCAACACTCATAAATGACAGTGTATTCCTCCTTGAGGAAAGAAGTAAGAACAAGGTTGAACTCTAAGCAGGTTGGATACTCTGAGTTAAGTGCAAGCCAAGCCCCTTATGCTTCCAAAACACATAATTACTCTTATGGCCAACACTCATATGGAGCAGTTTTTTCCCATATGAGGAAAGATGTTACATCAAGGACAGACGCAAGGCAGGTTGGATACTCTCAGTTAAGTGCACGATGAGACCCTTATGCTTCTAAAATGTATAATGGCTCTTAAGGCAAACACTTATATAAGGAAATGTTTTCCGTATTGCGGAAGGAAGTTAGAACAAGGATGGACTTTAGTAAGGATGGATACTCTGCGTTAAGTACACACCAAGTCCCTAAATCTTCCTAAAACTAAAATCCCACTTAATACGAAGACCCGTTAAATGGCAGTGTTTTTCCAGTTAAGGAAAGATGTTACAAAAAGGACAGACGCTAGGCAGGTTAGATACTCTGTGCTAAGTGCATGCCAAGGCCCCTTGGTTCCAAAACGTATAACTGCTCCTAAGGCGAACACTTATATGTGCCAGTGTTTCCACAGTTGAGGAATGAAGTTAGAACAAGGACAGATGCTAGGGATGTTGGATACTCTGAGTTAAATACACACCAAGGCTTTTATGCTTCCAAAACGTACAAATGCTCTTAAGGCGAACACTCATAAATGGCAGTGTATTCCCACTTGAGGAAAGAAGTCAGAACAAGGTTGGACTCTAAGAAGGTTGGATATTCTGAGTTAAGTGCACGCCAAGGCCCTTAAGCTTCCATACGTCAAATCCCACTTAATATGAAAACCCGTTAAATGGCAGTGTTTTCCCAGTTGAGGAAAGATGTTACAACAAGGACAGACGCTAGGCAGGTTGGATACTCTGAGTTAAGTGCACACTAAGCCCCTATTGCTTCCAAAACATATAATCACTCTAAGGGCTAACACTCATATGTGGCAGAGTTTTCACTGTTGAGAAAAGAAGTAAGAACAAGGATGGACTCTAAGTAGTTTGGATCCTCTGAGTTAAGTGCACGCCCAGACCCTTACACTTCTAAAATGTAAAATCACGCTTAATACAGAAACCCATTAAATGGCAGTGTTTTCCCAGTTGAGGAATGATGTTAGAACAAGTACAGATGCTAGACAGCTTGGATACACTGAGTCAAGGGCACGCTAAGCCCCTTTTGCTTCCAAAACATATAATCACTCTAAGGGCTAACACTCATATGTGGCAGAGTTTTCTCTGTGAAGAAGAGAAGTAAGAACAAGGATGGACTCTAAGCAGTTTGGATCCTCTGAGTTAAGTGCACGCCCAGACCCTTATTCTTCTAAAATGTAAAATCATGCTCAATACCAAAACCCATTAAATGGCAGTGTTTTCCCAGTTGAGGAAAGATGTTACAACAAGTACAGACGCTAGACAGGTTGGATACTCTGAGTTAAGTGCACACTAAGCCCCTTATATTTCCAAAATATATAACCACGCTTAGGGCGAACACTCATATGTGGCAGTGTTTCCCCATTGAGGAAGGAAGTTAGAACAAGGATGGACTCTAGGCTGGTTGGATATTCTGAATTAAGTGCACACCAAAGCTCTTATGCTTCCAAAACTTTTAAACGCTCTTAAGACAAACACTCATAAATGGCAGTGTATTCCCACTTGAGTAAAGAAGTTAGAACAAGGTTGGACTCTAAGCAGGTTGGATACTCTGAGTTAAGTGCAAGCAAATCCCCTTATGCTTCCAAAACACATAATCCCTCTTACAGCTAACACTCATATGGGGCAGTGTTTTCCCAGTTGAGGAAAGATGTTACAACAAGGAGAGATGCGAGGCAGGTTAGAGAATCTGAGTTAAGTGCACGCCAAGCCCCTTAGGATTCCAAAACATATAAACCCTCTTGGAAAATACTCATCAATGACACCACATTCCCACTTGAAGAAAGAAGTTAGAACCAGGACGGAACCTCGTCAGGTTGGATACTCTGAGTTAAGTGCACGCCAAGCCCCTTATGCTTCCAAAACATAAAATCCCACTTAATATGCAAACCCATTTAATCACTGTGTTTTCCCAGTTGAGGAAAGAAGTTACAACAAGGACGGACTCTAAGCAGGTTGGATACTCTGAGTTAAGTGCATGCCAAGGCCCTTTTGCTTCCAAAATGTAAAATCCCACT
The DNA here is from genome assembly GCF_922984935.1 of Meles meles. Lineage (NCBI taxonomy): Eukaryota > Metazoa > Chordata > Mammalia > Carnivora > Mustelidae > Meles > Meles meles. The sequence goes on along the minus strand of NW_025721116.1, from coordinate 786,025 downwards.
TAATACGAAAACCCATTAAATGGCAGTGTTTTCCCAGTTGAGGAAAGATGTTACAACATGGACAGACGCTAGTTAGGTTAGATACCCTGTGTTAAGGGCTGACCAAGCCACTATGATTCCAAAATGTAAAATCGTTCGTATGGCAAACACTCATATGTGGAAGTGTTTCCCCAGTTGAGTAATGAAGTTAGAAGAAGGACGGATGCTAGGCAGGTTGAATACTCTCAGTTAAGTGCACACTAAGGCCTTAAGCTTCCAAATCGTATAATGGCTCTTAAGGGTAACACTTATATATGGCAGTGTTTTCCCTATGGAGGAAAGAAGTTAGAAGAAGGATGGACTCCAGGCTGGCTGGATACTCTCAGTTAAGTGCATACCAAAGCCCTTATGCTTCCATAACCTATCATTGCTCTTACAGCTAACATTCCTATGGGGCAGAGATTTCCCAGTTGAGAAAAGAAGTTAGAATAAGGATGGCCTCTACGCAGGTTGGATAATCTGAGTTAAGTTCTCGCCAAGGCCATTATGATTCCAAATCTATAGTCGCTCTTATGGCTAAAACTCATATGGGGCAGTGTTTTCCCAGTGGAGGAAAGATGTTACAACAAGGACAGACGATAGGCAGTTTGGATACTCTGAGTTAAGTACACGCCAAGGCCCTTACGCTTAAGAAATGTAAAATCCCACTTAATATGAAAACCCATTAAATGGTAGTGTTTTCCCAGTTGAGGAAAGATGTTACAACAAGGACACACAAGGCAGGCTTGATACTCTGAGTTCAGTGCAAGACAAGACTCTTATGCTTCCAAAACCTAAAATCCCTCTTAATATGAAAACTGGTTAAATGACACTGTTTTCCCACTTGAGGAAAGATTTTACAACAAGGACAGACACTAGGCAGTTTGGATACACTGAGTTAAGTGCACGCCACGGTCCCTATGTATCCAAAACATATAATCGCTCTAAAGGCGTACATTCATATGTGGCAGTGTTTCCCTAGTGGAGGATTGAAGGTAGAACAAGGACGAACTCTAAGCAGGTTGGATACTCTGAGTTAAGTTCACGCCACGGCCCTTATGCCTCCTAAACGTAAAATCCTGCTTACTATGAAAACCCCTTAAATGGCAGTCTTTTCTCTGTTGAGGAATGATGTTACAACAAGGACAGACGCTAGGTATTTTAGATACTCTGAGTAAAGAGCAAGCCAAGGCCCCTATGATCCCAAAATGTATAATCACTCATAAGGCGAACTCTCATATGTGGCAGTGTTTCCCCAATTGAGGAATGAAGTTAGAACAAGGATGGACGCTAGGCAGGTTCGATATTCTGAGTTAAGTGCACGGCAAGGCCCTTATGCTTTCAAAACTTATAATCGCTCTTACGGCTAACACCCATATGGGCCAGAGTTTTCCCGGTTGAGAAAAGAAGTTAGAACAAGGATGGACTCTAAGAAGTTTGGATACTCTGAGTTAAGTGCATGCCAAGGCCCTTATGATTCCAAAACCTACAATCCCACTTAATATGAAAACCCATTAAATGGCAGTGTTTTCCCAGTTGAGGAAAGAAGTTAGAACAAAGAGGGACGCTAGGCAGGTTGGATACTCTGAGTTAAGTACACACCAAGCCCCTTATGCTTCCAAAACCTATAATCACTCTTACGGCTAAAACTCATATGGGGCAGAGTTTTCCCAGTTGAGAAAAGAAGTTAGAACAAGGATCGACTCTAAGCAAGTTGGATACTCTGAGTTAAGTGCACGCCAAGGCCCTTATGCTTCAGAACATATAATCCTGCTTAATACGACAACCCATTAAAGGGCAGAGTTTTCCCAGTTGAGGAAAGATGTTAGAATAAGGTCAGATACTAGACAAGTTGCATAATCTGAGTAAAGTTGACGCTAAGCCCCTTATGCTTCAAAATCTTATAATCACTCTTAGGGCTAACACTCATGTGTGGCTGAGTTTTCTCTGTTGAGAAAAGAAGTTAGAACAAGGATGGACCCTAAGAGTTTGTATCCTCTGAGTTAAGTCCACGCCCAGACAATTATGCTTCCAAACATAAAATCCTGCTTAATACGAAAACCCATTAAATGGCAGTGTTTTCCCAGTTGAGGAAAGATGTTACAACAAGGAAAGACTCTGGGCACGTTAGATACTCTGAGTTAAGTGCCAGCCAATGCCCTTATGCTTCCAAAACGTAAAATCCCTCTTAAAATGAAAACCCGTTAAATGACAGTGTTTTCTCATTTGAGGAAAGATGGTACAAGGACAGAAGCTAGTCATGTTGGATACTCTGAATTAAGTGCTCTCCAGGGCTCCTTTAATTCCAAAATGTATAACCGCTTGTAAGGCGAACACTCCTATGTGGCAGTGTTTCCTCAGTTGAGGAATGAAGTTAGAACAAGGACGGATGCTAGGCAGGTTGAATACTCTCAGTTATGTACACCTCAAGGCCTTATTCTTCTAAATTGTATAATGGCTCTTAAGGGTAACACTTATATATGGCAGTGTTTTCCCTATGGAGTAAAGAAGTTAGAAGAAGGACGGACTCCAGGCTGTTTGGATACTCTGAGTTGAGTGCATGCCAAAGCCCTTATGCTTACAAAACCTATAAACACTCTTAAGGCGAACACTCATAAATGACAGTGTATTCCCACTTGAAGAAAGAAGTTAGAACAAGGACGGACTCTAGTCAGGTTGGATACTCTGAGTTACTTGCACGCCACGCCCCTAATGCTTCCAAAACCTAAAATCCCGCTTAATATAAAAACCCATTAAATGGCAGTGTTTATCCAGATGAGAAAGAAGTTAAAACAAGGACGTATCCTAGGCAGGTTGGATACTCTGAGTTAAGTGCACACCAAGGCCCTTATGCTTCCAAAACGTAAAATCCCACTTAATACGAACAGCCATTAAATGGCAGTGTTTTCCCATTTGAGGAAAGGTGTTACAACCAGGACAGAAGATAGGTAGGCTAGATATTCTGAGTTAAGTGCACACCAAGGCCCTTTGATTCCAAAATGTATAACGGCTCTTAAGGCGAACACTCATATGTGAGAGTGTTTTCCCAGTTGAGGAATGAAGTAAAAACAAGGACGGATGCTAGGCAGGTTGAATACTCTCAGATAAGTGCACAGCAAGGCATTATGCTTCTAAATTGTATAATGGCTCTTAAGGGTGACACTTATATATGGCAGTGTTTTCCCTACTGAGGAAACAAGTTAGAAGAAGGACAGACTCCAGGCTGGTTGGATACTCTGAGTTAAGTAAACGCCATATCCCTTATGTTTCCATAACCTATCATTGCTCTTACGGCTAACACTCCTATGGGGCAGAGTTATCCCGGTTGAGAAAAGAAGTTAGAATAAGGATGGACTCTACGCAGGTTGGATACTCTGAGTAAAGTTCACGCCATTGCCCGTATGATTCCAAAAGCTATAATTGCTCTTATGGCAAACACTCATATGGGGCAGTGTTTTCCCAGTTGAGGAATGAGGTTACAACAAGCCGAGACGCTAGGCAGGTTGGATACTCTGAGTTAAGTGTAAGGCAAGGCCCTTATGCTTCCAAAACATATAATCGCTCTTATCGCTAACACTCGTATGGGCCAGAGTTTTCCCGGTTGAGAAAAGAAGTTAGAACAAGGATCCACTCTAAGCAGGTTGGATAATCTGAGCTAAGTGCACGCCAAGGCCCTTATGCTCCAGAACATATAATCCTGCTTAATACGACAACCCATTAAAGGGCAGAGTTTTCCCAGTTGAGGAAAGATGTTAGAATAAGGTCAGATGCTAGACAGGTTGGATACTCTGAGTTAAGTGCACACTAAGACCCTTTTGCTTCCACAACATATAAACACTCTAAGGGCTAACACTCATATGTGGCAGAGTTTTCTCTGCTGAGAAAGAAGTAAGAACAAGGATGGACTCTAAGCAGTTTGGATCCTCTGAGTTAAGTGCACGCTCAGACCCTTATTCTTCTAAAATATAAAATCATGGGAAATACGAAAACCCATTAAATGGCAGTGTTTCCCCGTTGAGGAATGAAGTTAGAACAAGGATGGACTCTAGGCTGGTTGGATATTCTGAATTAAGTGCACACCAAGGCTCTTATGCTTCCAAAACCTTTAAACGCTCTTAAGACAAACACTCATATATGGCAGTGTATTCCCACTTGATTAAAGAAGTTAGAACAAGGTTTGACTCTAAGCAGGTTGGATACTCTGAGTTAAGTGCAAGCCAATCCCCTTATGCTTCCAAAACACATAATCCCTCTTACAGCTAACACTCATATGGGGCAGTGTTTTCCCAGTTGAGGAAAGATGTTACAACAAGGACAGACACAAGGCCCATTCGATACTCTGAGTTAAGTGCAGGACAAGGCTCTTATGCTTCCAAAACCTAAAATCCCTCTTAATATGAAAACCGGTTAAATGACACTGTTTTCCCAGTTGAGGAAAGATTTAACAACAAGGGCTGATGCTAGGCAGTTTGGATACACTGAGTTAAGTGCACGCCAACGTCCCTATGTATCCAAGATGTATAATCGCTCGTAAGTCGAGCACTCATATTTGGCAGTGTTTCCCCAGTTGAGGAATGAAGTTAGAACAACTACAGACGCTAGTCAGGTTAGATACACTGAGTTAAGTGCAAGCAAAGGCCCTTATGCTTCCAAAACTTAAATCCCGCTTAATACAAAAACCCGTTAAATGACAGTATTTTCCCATTTGAGGAAAGATGGTACAACAAGGGCAGACGCTAGGCAGGTTGGATACTCTGAGTTAAGTGTACGCCAACTCCCTTATGATTCCAAAACATATAATTGCTCTAAAGGCATACACTCATATGTCACAGTGTTTCCCTAGTTGAGGATTGAAGGTAGAACAAGGATGGACTCTAAGCAGTTTGGATACTCTGAGTTAAGTGCACACCACGGCCCTTATGCTTCCAAAATGTAAAATCTTGCTTAATACAAAAGCCCATTAAATGGCAGTGTTTTCCAGTTGAGGAAAAAGTTAGAATAATGACAGAATCTAGGCAGGTTGCATACTCTGTATTAAGTACACACCAAGCCCCTTATGCTTCCAAAACCTATAATCGCTCTTATGGCTAAAACTCATATGGGGCAGTGTTTTCCCGGCTGAGAAAAGAAGTTAGAACAAGGATCGACTCTAAGCAAGTTGGATAATCTGAGCTAAGTGCACGCCAAGGCCCTTATGCTTCAGAACATATAATCCTGCTTAATACGACAACCCCTTAAAGGTCAGAGTTTTCCCAGTTGAGGAAAGATGTTAGAATAAGGTCAGACACTAGACAAGTTGCATAATTTGAGTAAAGTTGACGCTAAGCCCCTTATGCTTCAAAATCTTATAATCACTCTTAGTGTTAACACTCATATGTGGCTGAGTTGTCTCTGTTGAGAAAAGAAGTTAGAACAAGGATGGATCCTAAGAGTTTGTATCCTCTGAGTTAAGTGCACGCCCAGTCAATTATGCTTCCAAAACTTAAAATCCCACTTAATACAAAAACCCATTAAATGGCAGTGTTTTCCAAGCTGAGGAAAGAATTTAGAACAAGGAGGGACAATAGGCAGGTTAGATACTATGATTTAAGTGCAGGCCAAGGCCCATATGATTCCAAAGCATATAATTGCTCTTAAGGTGAACACTCATATGTGGCAGTGTTTCCCTAGTTGAGGATAGAAGTTAGAACAAGGACAGACTCTAGGCTGGTTGGATAATCTGAGTTAAGTGCACACCAAGGCTCTTAGGCTTCCAAAACATATAAACACTCTTAAGGCGTACACTCATAAATGGCAGTATATTTCCACTTGAGGAATGAAGTTAGAGCAAGGTTGGACTCACAATGGAGTATTATGCCTCCATCAGAAAGGATGAATACCCAACTTTTGTAGCAACATGGACGCGATTGGAAGAGATTATGCTGAGCGAAATAAGTCAAGCAGAGGGAGTCAAGTATCATATGGTCTCACTTATTTGTGGAGCATAACGAAGAACATGGAAGACATGGTGAGATGGAGGGCAGAGGGAGTTGAAGGAAACTGGAAGAGGAGATGAACCATGAGATACTATGGACTCTGAAAAACAACCAGAGCATTTTGAAGGGGCGGGGGCTGGTAGGTTGAGGAACCAGGTGTTGCATAATAGGGAGGGCACGTACTGCATGGAGCACTGGGTGTGGTGCAAAAACAATGAAAACTGTTATGCTGTAAATATACAAATAAAAAAAGAACAAGGTTGGACACAAAACAGGTTGGATTCTCAGACTTAAGTGCACGCCAAGCCCATTTTTCTTCCAAAACATATAATTGCTCTTATGGCTAAAACTCATACGGGGCAGAGTTTTCCCAGTTGAGAAAAGGAGTTTGAATAAGGATGGACTCTAAGCAGATTGGATACTCTGTGTTATGTGCACGCCAAGGCTCTTATGCTTCCAAAAGCTATATTTGATCTTACGGCTAACAGTCTTCTGGGGCAGTGTTTTCCCAGTTGAGGAAAGATGTTACAACAAGGACAGACACTAGGCAGGTTGGACATTCTGAGTTAAGTTCACGCCAAAGTCCCTATGATTCCAAAATGTATAATCACTTGTAAGGGGAACACTCATATGTGGCAGTGTTTCCCCAGTTGAGGAATGAAGTTAGAACAATGACGGATGCTAGGCAGGTTTGATACTCTCATATAAGTGCACGCCAAGGCACTTATGCTTCTAAAACATATAATCGTTCTTAAGGCTAATACTTAAACTAGGGTTCTGTTGAAGTCCAAAAGTCATATGAGGTTCCACCTTCTGACCCCTGGCCATTGACCTGGGCATCTGCCTGGTGGTAGGTGTCTGGCATGTGTGAGAATCCCCTTTTTTTTCATTGCGGCCTACGAAATTGGTGTTGGCCCAGGGTCCTTGCAGTTGTCTCCCAATCTTGAGGTTTTGTGCAACTGTGGCGAGCACAGTTTCCTTCGGGATGGGGAGCAGGGTCCTACACTTTGGCTTCGGAGGCCCCATCCCGGAGGGCCTGGTAGCCAGGGCTTTGGGGACAAAATTCTGCAAACACAAAATAAGGTTAGTGTGAGGGTCGAGGTGATGACAGGCCCAATCTGCATACTGTGAGGGCAGTGCTCCGGGATCTGAAATTAGTTCAACGGGGAAGCAGGAGCACAGGCTTTTCTGTCTGGGTTGTGTATCTCGGATGGCCGTGGAAATGAGGGGTGGCTTCATGGGACCATGGGAAATTCTGCCTCTGAGGGGATTCTTCCTGGCTCCCAAGGGTTTGGTGTCTTTCGGGGGGAAGGGAAGAGTCCTGTTTTCATCTCACGGGTCAGGCCATATCAGGGATCCCAGAGTTGGGTTCTGGGTTAGTGCTTCTGGAAAACGAGACCGAGGGTGAGGATTTTTGCCTAGGGGCAAGGCAGGCCCTCTATGCAGGCACTTGGTCCAGCTAGAAAGGGGGCTTGTTTGAAACCGGGATCAGGCTGAGAGTCAAAATGCCTGTTTGTGGCCAGAGCCACCCTTATACGTGGGCAGGGTATCACAGGTCATGCAGATGGCTCCCACACTGAGAGTTTGACCCTATCCCCACAGCAAGCTTTTCCTGCTGCGGGGAAGGAGGATTGTTCTTTTGTGCTTGAGATTCCCCATTAATCTGGGATTTGAGTCATGGTCTCTGCACAGATGCCTGAATACCCAGGTTAGGTAGAGATGAGAGTCTGGCCTTGGCACGTCCCACTTGCAGGATATGGGGTCCACTACATGGAGAGCTAATGGGGGGTCAGGGCTCAGACTGTGTCAGACAGAGCATTAGTGCACAGGGCATCCTAGGATATTGGGGTGCCAACGAGGGCCATGCAGGTGGATCCTTTCGTGGGGATTCTGGATAAACCATAGGGCCCTTCTTCTTTCTGGAGGGCATGCAGAAGGCTGTGTTTTCTCTCCAGTATTCCCAATCTGGAGGACCTTCTGGCCATGAAGTTGAGGAAGGAAATCTGAACTCACAAGCGCTGGTTCAGTTGAGTGATGAGTGCATGGTAATTCCAATGTTGAGCGTCTGACTCGAGATCTCTAGGACCATAGTCAGGGGGAGTGTCGAATGGTTGCTCACACAGGAATTTGTTTCCATAATGGCAGCCGAATGGAGGCGAGGGCTCAAGATTCCAGGGAGGTTTTCCCAGGCTGGGACTTGTGATCTGCTCCAAATAGCAAGATTTCCTTCTATGGGAGAGGTGGAGTCCGTTTTGATGGATTCAGTGTCCTCCATATGGAAAGTCCTGGTAGTAGAGCTCACTGCATGGATGCCTGGAAATCCCAGCTCAGCTTACACTTGCATCCCAGGAATAAGGCAGTTTCAATCTGGTGGATCTGGCGTGAAATGTCCAGGGGGCCGTGTTGACAGGGAGCCTCAAGCTGATGGATCACAATACTGGCTTATGTCCATGAGACATAAGTATGTGGCGGAGGCTTAGCGCCATGCAGAATTCTCCACCTCTGAGGGTTTTACTCAGCTCCTTAGAGCCAGGTTGCCTTCTGGGGACAGGAGGTGTGCTGTATTTTGCATAAGGGACCTAGCGTTGGAACATGGGTAAGTACTCCGAACATTCCTCTGGGGACAGATGCCTGCAAACCTAAGCTAGGATTCCATTGAGATCCTAGGGGCATATCAGTTTCCATCTTCTAACTTAGGCCATTGACCTGGGTGTCTGCCTGGAAGTAGGTGTCTGGCATGTGTCAGACTGTGCATTTCTGACTAGAGCTGTCAAAGAAATTGGGTGGGCTCAGGGTCCTTGCATGTGTCTCCCAATCTGGAGGGTTTGTGCAACTGTGACAAGCAGAATATCCTTCGAAAGGGCAGGAGAGTCCTGTGCTCTGGCTCAAGAGACCCCATCTGAGAGGGCCTGTGGCCAGGGCTTTGGGGACAAAAGTCTGCAAACACAAGCTCAGTTTAGGGTGAGGGGAGAGGTGATGGCAGGCCCGATCTGCAGACTGTGAGGGAAGTGCCTTGGGATCGGAAATTAGTTCAACGGGGAGGCATGAGCGCAGGTTCTTCTGTCTGGGTTTTGTGTCTCGGTTGGCCATGGAATGGAGTGGTGGCCTCATGGTCCATGGGAGATTCTGCCTCGGTGGGGATTTTGCATGGCTCCCAAGGTTTTTGGTGTCTTACTGGATGAAGGGAAGAGAGCTGTTTTCCGTCTCAGGGATCCCGCCTTAGCAGGGATTCCAGAGTCGTCTTCTGGGTCCGAGTGCCTGGAAAACCTGACGGAGGGTGAGGATTTGGCCCTAGGGGCATGTCAGGCCCAACATTCGGGCTCCTGTTACAGCTAGCGAGGGGACTTGTTTGAAAGTAGGCTCAGGCTTATGGGCATAATGCCTGGTTGTGCCCAGGGCAGACCTCCTGGGTGGGCGTGGTCTCATGGGCTAAGCAGCTGGCTCCCACTCTGAGGGTGTGACCCCCATCTCCACAGCAAGCTTTTCCAGCCATGGGGAGGGAGGAGTGCTCCTTTGTGCTTGAAGTTACCCCATAGTCCAAGATTTGAATTATGGTCTGGGCACAGATGCCTGAACACCCATGTTGGGTAGACACGACAGCCTAGGGCCGTGGTTGCTCTCACCTGCAGGAGATGGGGTCTGCTATCCATGGGGCTGAATAGAGGGCGGAGCTCACGCTGTGTCACACAGAGCAATAGTGCACAGTCGGCCTGGATATTGGGGTTCCATCTAGGGATGTGTAGGTTATCCTCACATGGGGATTTTGGGCAGACCCATAAGACCCTTCTTTTTGGAGTGCATGCAGAAGGCTGCGTTGTGGCTCTAGAATTCCCAATTTGGAGGGCTTGTTGGCCAGGAGGGTGAGGACGGAATTCTGCACGCACAAGCGCTGCTTCTTTTAAGTGCCGAGCACATGGTAGTTCCAATGTGCAATGTCTGACTTGAGATCTCCAGCACCTGAGTCAGGGCGAGTGTCGGATGGTCGCTCATGCTGTAGTTTGTGTGCATGATGCTAGATGAATGGAAGGGGGGCCTCATGAAGCCATGGAGGTTTTCCCAGGCTGGGGTGTGTGAGCTGCTCTGAATAGCAAGCTTTCCTTCTGCAGTACAGGGGGGCTCCATTTTGGTGGCTGCAGAGTCCCCGATATGGAAAGAAATGGTAGCAGAGTTCACCAAAAAGAGTTTGGAAATCCCAGCTCAACTTATCATTTTAGCCCAGGAACAAGGCATTTTGGATCTGGTGACACTTGGGCAATTGGCCAGTGGTCTGAGGTGACAGGGAGCCACATGCTTCTGGGTCAAAATGCTGGCTTGTGTCCAGGGAGACTTTAGAATGTGGCGGGAGCTCAGGCGCCATTCAGGATTCTCCTTCCCTGAGTGTTGGAAGCAGCTCCCAAGAGCCAGGTTGCCTTCTGGGGACAGGATGTGTTCTGTTTTTTGGATCAGGGACCTATCATTGGAACATATGTAGACACTAATGTAGGGGCCTGGTTAGCCAGAGGAACTTACTTGTAAACCCCGGATATTGGGGTGGGCCTGGCCAGATTGCCTTATCCAATCAGTGGGGTGTGCATATATTAACTGTGCTGAGTTGAAATCTCATTGGCCACCTGTGTGTGGGACTAGCTCAACCACCTCTATAAAGGTTAGTCTGTGAGGCTGGGGGGTGAAGTAGCAGGAGTTAGAATAGCCTTCGAGATGTAGGAGGAGTTAGAATAGCCATTAGAGAAGTAGGAGGAGTTAGAATAGCTTTTAGAGAAGTAGAAGGAGTTAACATAGCCGTTAGAGTAGTAGAAGTTGATAGAGTAGCCATTAGAGTAGCTTTTGGGAGCTGTTAGGATAGTTGTTGGAGAGATAGCGTCGGGGTAGTCAGGAGCATCAGAGCTTCAGGATCATCCGGATCATCGGGAGCAGCATTGCGTGGAACTGCCCCGCCCCTCGCAGCAGCACCACCACGAGCGGCCTCGCCTCACCAGGCAGCAGAAGAGCACGAGAACTGCCTCACCGTGGCCACGCCAAGACTGGCCTCATTTCCCCGAGATGCAGCCTCGCCAGAGCGGCATCATTCCGGAGAGCCGCATCATTGGCATGCAGCCTCATCTGAGAGTGGCCTGGTCCATAGTGGCCTCTTTATCATCAGGTGCAGACTTCGTCCAGCGTGTAGCCTCGTCCACAGCGGCCTCATCTGGGGAGCGGCCTTGTCATAGTGGCGTCATGGGGAGCAGAGTCTGTGTCGTCAGGGTTGTCTTCCTCGTCATCAACGCTTCTGTGTCATCAGGAGTGGTGTCCTTGTTGTCATCACTAGACATAAGAAATGGCCCCGAACTGTTGGTTTGATTTTCGATGCTTAGTCTGGAATAAAGCTTTGCTTGATTTTTGCTTTGTGTAGTCTCATAACATTGATCATGGACCCTTACACTCCAAAATTTCCACTGGGGACAGATGCCTACAAAACTCAGCGAGGGTTCCATTGAAGTCCTAAGTGCATGTCATTTTCCATCTTCTGACTCAGGGCCATTGACCTGGGTGTCTGCCTGGAGGTAGGTGTCTGGCATGTGTCAGACTGTGCATTTCTGTCCTGAATGGCCAACGAAATTGGGTGGGATCAGGGGCCTTGCAGGTGTCCCCCATCTGGAGGGTTTGGGCAAATATGACGGGAAGCGTTTCTTTTTGGAGGGCAGGCAGAATCCTGTGCTGTGGCTCCAGAGGTCCCATCCTGGAGAGCCTGTCAGCCAGGGCTTTAGGCACAAAATTCTGCAAACACAAACTGGGGTTAGGGTGAGGGGCGATATGATGTCAGACCCAATCTGCAGACCGTGAGGGCAGAGCCTTGGGATCTGTAATTAGGGCAACGGGGAGGCGAGAGCACTCTTTCTTGGCTGTGTGTCTCACTTGGGCATGGAATGGAAGGGTGGCCTCATGGGCCCATGGGAGATTCTGCCTCTGGGGTGATTTTGCACAGCTCCTATGTTTTCGGTGTGTTTCTGGATGAAGGGAAGAGAGATGTTTTCCATCTCAGGAGTCCCTCCATAGCAGGTATTCCAGAGTCGGCTTCTGGGTCCGGGCGCCTGGAGAACCCGACCTAGGTTAAGCATTGGACTTAGGGGCATGGCAGGCCCGATATGTGGGCTCCTGGTCTATCTAGTGAGAGGGCTTGTTTAAGGTAGGCTCAGGCTGATGGTCAAAATTCCTGTTAGTGCCCAGATCGGGACTCCTGTGTGGGCCTGGTCTCAGGGACCATGCAGCTGGCTCCCAAACTGAGGTTTGGACACCCATCCCCACAGCAAGATTTTCCAGCCATGGGGAAGGAGGAGTGCTCTTTTCTGCTTGAAGTACCCCCATAGGCGGGATTTCACTTATGGTCTATTCACAGATGCTTGAACACCCAGGTTGGGTAGACTTCACAGCCTAGGGTCCTGGCCGGTCCCACCTGCAGAAGATGGTGCCCGCTACCTGGGGTCTGACTGGAGGTCGGGGATCAGGCTGTGTCACACAGGGCATGAGTGCACAGTGCGTTCTGGATATTAGAGTTCCGTCTAGGGCCCTGCAGGTTGATCCTCACATGGGGATTCTCAGCAACTCATAGGGCCCTTCTTCTTTCAGGAGGGCAGGAAGAAGGCTGCATTGTGGCTCCAGAATTCCCAATCTGGAGGTCTTTCAGGTCAGCAGGGTGAGGAAGGAAGTATGAACGCACAAGTGCCGGTTCAGTACAGTGCCGATTACATGGCAGTTCCAATGTACAGTGTCTGACTCGTGATCTCTAGCACCTGAGTCAGGGCGAGTGTCGGATGGTCGTTCACACTGGAGTTTGTGTCCATGATGCCTGATAATGGAGGGGTTGCCTCATGAGTCCATGGAGGTTTTCCCAGGCTGGGGCTTGTGATCTGCTCAGAACAGCAAGCTTTCCTTCTGCAGTACAAGGTGGCTGCAGAGTCCCCCATATGGAAAGACGTGGTAGCAGAGCTCACCAAAAAGAGTCTGGAAATCCCAGCTCAGGTTATCATTCTAGCCCAGGAACAAGGCATTTTGGATCTGGAGACTCTAAAGCAATTGGCCAGGGAGCTGAGTCAACAGGGAGCCGCATGCTTATGGCTCAAAATGCTAGCTTTTGTCCAGGAAGAGTTTACAATGTGGCGGGGGATCAGTCTCCATGCAGAATTCTTCTACCCTGAGAGGTGGACACAGCTCCCAAGAGCCAGGTTGTCTTCTGGGGAAGGAGGTGTTCTGTTTTGTGGCTCAGGGATCAAGTGTTGGACAATATGTAGGTATTCCAGAGTTTGCATCTGGAGAGAGATGCCTACAAACATAAACTAGGGTTCCATTGAGGTCCTAGGGTTATGTCATTTTCCTTCCTCTGACTCAGGGCCATTGACCTTTGTGTCTGCCTGGAGGTTGGTGTCTGGCATGTGTCAGACTGTGCATTTCTGTCCAGAGAGGCCAACGAAATTGGGTGAACTCAGGGACCTTGCGGGTGTCTCCCAATCTGGAGGGTTTGTGCAAATGTGACAGGCAGAGTTTCCTACAGGAGGGCAGGCAGAGTCCTGTGCAGAGGCTCCAGAGGCTTCATCCTGGAGGGCCTCTTGGACAGGGCTTTGGGGACAAAAGTCTGCAAACACAAACTCGGGTTAGAGTGAGGGGCGAGGTAATGGCAGGCCCGATCTGCTGACCATGAGCACAGTGCCTCAGGATCAGAAATTAGGGTGATGGGGAGGCGGGAGCTCAGGCTTTTCTGTCTGGATTGTGTGTCTGGGTTGGCCACAGAATGGATGGTTGGCCTCCTGTAGCCATGAGAGATTCTGTCTCTGTGAGAATTCTGCCTGGCTCCAAAGGTTTTGGTGTCTTTCAGGGGATGAGAAGACTGTGGTTTTCCTTCTCAGGGGTCCCGCCATAGCATGGATTCCAGAGTCAGCTTCTGGATCAGGGTTCCTGGAGAACCTGACCGAGGGTGAGGATTTGGGCCTAAAGGCATGTCAGGCCCTATATGCAGGCTCCTGCTCCAGCTATTGAGGGAGCTGATTTGTAAGTGGGCTCAGGCTAAGGGTCACAATGCCTGTTTGTGGCCAGGGCAGCCATCTTGGGTGGGCATGGTCTCTTGGGCCATGCAGCTGGCTCCCACCCTGAGGGTTAGACCCCCATCCCCACAGCAAGCTTTTCCCCTCTTGGGGAAGGAGGAGTGCTCATTGATGCTTGAGGTTCCCCCATAGTTTGGGATTTGAGCTATGGTCTGAACAAAGAAGCTTGTACTCAGGTTGGATAGAGATGACTGTCTCTGACCTTGGAATGTCCCACGTGCAGGATATGGGTCCCGCTACCTGGGGGGGGGCTGTTGGGAGGTTGGGTCTCAGTCTGTGTCAGACAGAGCATTAGTGCACAGGGCGGCCTAGGACATTGGGGTGCCATCGAGGTCCATGCAGATTGATCCTCACATGGGGATTTGCTGCAGACACCTAGGGTTCTTGTCCTTTCTGGAGGGCAGGCAGAAGACTATGTTGGGGCTCCTGAATGAACAATCTGGAAGGCTTCAGGACCAGGAGGCTGAGGACAGAATTCTGAACGCACAAGTGCTGGTTCCATTCAGTGTGGAGCATCTTGCATTTCCAATGTGCAGCATCCGACTTTAGATCTCCAGCAGCTGAGTCAGGGTACATGTCAGATGATCGCTCACAGTGAAGTTTGTGTCCATGATGGCCGACCAGTGGACGGTGGACTCTTGAGGTCATGGAGGTCTTCCCAGGCTGGGACTTGTGAGCTACTCTGAACAGCAAGCTTTCCTACTGCGGGACAGGGGCAGTCCGTTTGAATGGCACCGGGGTAACCCATATGGAAAGAAGTCTTAGCAGAAGTTACTGCATGGATGCCTGGAAAGCCCAGTTCCGCCTCGCCTTCTAGCCCAGGAACAAGGCCGTTTGGATCTGGTGACTCTGGGGCAAAGTGTCCAAGGGGCTGAGGTGACAGGGAGCCTCATTCTGATGGTTCACAATGCTGGCTTGTGTCCACGGAGACCTTAGAATGTGGCGGGGTCTCAGGTGCCAGGATTCTCGCCTCTGAGGTTTGGACACAGCTCCCTGGAGCCAGGTTGCCTTCTGGGGACAGGGCGTGTTCTGTTTTCTGGCTCAGGGATTAAGTGTTGGACCATATGTAGGTATTCCAGATTTTGCCTCTGGATACTGATGCCTGAATACCTAAGCTAGGCTTCCGTTGAGATCCTAGGGGTATGTCAGGTTCCATCTCTGACTCAGGGCCATTGACCTTGGTGTCTGCCTAGACGTAGGTGTCTGGACTGTGTCCGAAGGCGCCTTTTGTCCAAGGCGGCAAACAAATTTGGTGTGGGCTCAGGGGAATTGCTGGTGTCTCCCAATCTGGAGGGTTTGTCCATATGAGACAGGCAGAGTTTCCTTTGGGTGGGCAGGCAGAGTCCTGCGCTGTGGCTCCATAGGCCCCTTTTGTTGGGGCGGGCCAGGCCATCTAGATGGAGGTGGCCAATCAGTGTGGCATGCATATATTTACAGAGGTGAGTTGCAATCCCATTGGCCACCTGTGTTTGGGTCGGGCTCAACAACCTCTTTTAAGGCTGGTCTGTGAGGTTGCAGGGGGTGGGTAGCAGGATGTGTTAGAGTAGCCAGAAGCAGGAGTCATTAGAGTAGCCATTAGGGGATCCATTGGTCTGTTAGGGTTTTGGTAGGAGTGATAGTGTTGTGGTTGTGGAGAGTGACAGCGCCCTTTTCATCATCAGGAACATCGGAAGTGGCATTGCTGGGAGCCTCATCCCAGGGAGTGGCCTCATCTACAGCGGCATCACTGCCCAGGGCAGTGGCGCTTCCGCGAGTGGCCTCGCAACCCAAGCAGCGGCACTGTCACTAGACGGTCAGGGAGCGGCCTCGTCAGGAGTGGCTTTTTGCCGGGGAGCGGCCCCATTGGCAGCGGCCTCGTTGTGAGCGGCCTCATCTGGAGTGGCCTCGTCACGAGCTGCCTTGTCCCAGGGAGTGGCCTGTGGTACAGTGAGGGTGAGGCAGGGAGCTTCCAGGAGGGACCCCAGGGCAAGGATGTGGTGGCCCCCAGCAAGGCTCTGGCACCTACCGGTCAGTTTGATTTCTGATGCATGGCATGAAATAAAGCTTGCCTTGATTTTTGCTTTGTGTCAGTCACGTTCCTTTGATCACGGACCCCAACATTGGGGGCTTGATCCGGGATCAAATGACGAGAACTGAGCCTGCATCGGAATTTCTGGAAAAAGCCTCTATTGAGATCTTCTCGGTCTGTCTGGTTGCGGAGCTCCAGGGTATAGCCCACAGGTATAAGCTGGACACGACCATGCTCCCCAGGGCTGGAATGGATGCAGGGATGCCCCATTCCTCTGCTGGTAGATTGACAGTGGTCTCGAGTCCCCCTAGGTGTATGGGGGGTCTGAGTCCCCCTAGACATATGGTGGTTCGAGTCCCCCTAGATGTATGGGGGGATCAAGTCCCCCTAGACGTATGGGGGTTCTAGTTCCCCTGGACGATAGGGGGGTTCGAGTCTCCCTAGACAGTTTGGAGGTAAAGAAAGTCCCCACCAGTGGCAGCTTCTGGGTAAGAATAGTTGGCCCTGCAGTTGTATTTGCCGGGATCTTTTGTTTGTTGTGTTTGCACGGACCAAGGAAGTCCCCACCAGCAGCAGGCTATGGATGGGGATCACTGGACCTGTGGTTGTGTCTGCCTTGTTTTTTTAATTGTCTGTTGTGTTGTTTGTTGTATTTGGAGAAATGGGACAAGCAGGGAGTGAGCAACCTGTAACACCTCTAGGTCTTGTTCTTGAACATTTCAAGGATTTCCAAGGTAAAGCCACTCAGGTGAAAATGTTTACCCTGGAAAACTAAAAACACCTTGTTAATTAGAGTGGCCCACTTGCTCCAAAGGGTGGCTGCCGGAAGGAACATTTGCCTTGACTCAGATCTGTTCTACACTGAGGGAGGCTTTGATCTACATCGAGACCAAATACCATACATTGTGGCCTGGCGATACCTGATAGAAGAGCCACCGTCATGGCTCAAGTACCACCTTCCCCCTGTTAATGAAACCATCTCTCTCCCTCTAAGGCAGGTCAGAGCACCAAAACCAGAACAGACAGATGAGGGGGAGCCAGGGAAGAAGACCGTCCTATCTCCATCAGATGTGGAGGATGTGGAATCCCCTCTCCACATTATCTCTCCCCTAAATCTGACTCTTGGTCCTGAGATGTCTTTACCAGTCCATCTCATATGCGGTCGAGATCTACCTATGGGACCACCAAGCAGAGAGACCACCCTGATCCTTCCCCTTTCCTCTATCCCCCTCATCCTCCATTTACTTCATCGGTACTGTCAGTGCCAATGCTGCCTCTCCGTGAAGTTGCTCTACCGGATGGGAGAAGGCGACCCCATCTAAGCTATATCCCTTTCTCCTCTTCCGACATCTATAACTGGAAGACCCAACAATAATCATTTTCTGTCTACCCTCAGGATTTAGTTAGTCTCTTGGAGACAGTTTTTCTTACCCACCAACCTACCTGGGTGGATTTTCAGCAGCTCCTTAGGCTCTCTTTAACACAGAAGAGAGGGATCGCAGCATGCAAGAAACCCATAAGGGGATAAGGGAGAGACTTGGCAGATACCTTAATCCCCGCCGAATGGAAGACTACTGATCAAGGGGACCCCCTGACTGGGATCCAAATTGCGATGAAGGTAAGGAGAGTTTACATTTCTATAGCCAGGCTCTACTGAGAGGCCTCTGTGCAGTTGCAAGGAGACCCATAAATTTCTCTAAAATTAGTATGGTGACTCAATGTAAGAATGAGTCTCCAGGAGCTTTCCATAAAGGCTAATTGAAGCCTATAAAATGTATAGCCCAATCGACCCTGAGGCACCCGAAAATAAGAGGGCAATGAATCATGCGTTTATTAGTTAGTCATCCCCAGATATAAGGAGGAAATTTCAGAAAATCAAAGAGTTTGAAGGGAAGAATCTGACTGAGTTAGTGGGAATAGCAGAAAAGGTGTTTAACAAGAGGGATGCACAAGAGGATGAAAAACAGAACAAAAAAACTGGTTAAGGTTTTGGCATTACATGAGATGGGGAGGAAACAGGTTGGGGATACTAAATGGAAGAAAAGCCTAAGCACAGAGAAGGCAGGTGGGAAGACTTAGATTCAGATCAGTGCGCTTACTGTAAAGGAAAAGGGTGTGCCGCAAAAGGAAGACAGCAATGCTCGCCATCAGAGACTGAAAGGGCCATGGTTTGGAGACCCTCCCTGAATCTCTGGTAAAAATTGAAGTGGAGGGGAAATCAGTTGATTTTTTTGGTGGACAGGGGAGCCCAAATTCATCATTCCTTAAACCTATGGGAAAACTATCTGGAGAAGAAGTCTGGGGACAAGGAGCAAATGGCACAGAGAGACATAAATGGACAACAGAAAGGACTTTAAATTTGGCCTCAGGAGTAGTTAAACATCGATTTTTGGTCCTCCATAATGCCCCATATAACTTGATCTGAAGATAGCTCCACCCAAAGTTATGAGCTGGCATTCAGTTCTCAGAAGGAGACTTGACTGTAACCCTGAGACAACCCACTGTACAGGTGCTTATGGAAGGAGTAGATGATTACCTCCTTTACAAGCCAGTCTCAAATCCAGAGGAGAAAAAGTGGTGGAGCCTTCTTCAAATCCTACACGTCGAGTTTCCCGAGGTCTGGGCAGAAGGGAAGCCCACTGGCTTGGCCAAGGATCAACCTCCTGTGGTGGTACAATTAAAGGCGACGGCTACTGCTATTCGCGTTTGGCCGTACCCCCTTCCCCCGGAAACAAAGGAAGGGATCAGAAAACAAATTTACCGCCTCCGCGGAGATGGGATCCTAGTTCCTTGCAAATCTCCAAGGAACACAACTTTGCTGCCCATCAAAAAGGCCAAGACTGTGGAGTACCGACCTGTTCAGGACTTGTGGGAAGTTAATAAATGGGTTGAAGATATCCACCCAACAGTGCCTAACACCTACTCTCTCTCCTGGGCCCCAAAAGAACTGTGTATACCGTCTTAGATAAAAAGGATGCATTTTTCTGCATATCTTAAGCAAGGGAATTCAGCCCCTTTTTGCTTTGGAGTGGTCTAACCCACAGAAAGGGTTTCAAGGCCAACTCACGTGGTCAAGACTCTCCCAATGATTCAAGAATTCTCCCACCATTTTTGATGAAGCCCTACACGAGGATTTGTATGAGTACAGGACCTCCAACCCAGGAGTCACTCTTTTACAGTATGTTGATGACATGCTGATAGCCGCTGAGGACTATGAGTCATGCTTGTGGGAGACAAGAGTTCTCTTACAGACTCTGCAGGAAAAAGGGTATCAGGTGTCAGCAAAGAAAGCACAGCTCTGTCAGAGCCATGCCACTTATCTAGGCTTTGATCTTCACAAGGGAGTGCGTTCAGTGTCTGAGTCCAGGAAACAGGTGATCACATGATACCCTCGCCCGACCACGCCCCGACAAGTGAGGGAGTTTCTTGGGACAGTGGCCTACTGTAGGCTGTGGATACAGCGGTTTTCAGAGATTACCCGACCTCTCTACGAACTGGCAAAAGGGGGGCTCACTATGATAGAGTGGACAGCTGAGGCCAAAGGAACATTTCGGGAATTACAAACAGCCAAACTGTGTGCCCCAGCATTGTCCATCCCAGATGTTACCAAGCCCTTCCACTTGTATGTGGATGAAAAAGCAGGGGTGGCCAAAGGAGTTTTAACTCAGACCCTGGGGCCTTGGCAAAGGCCAGTAGCCTATCTTAGCAAGAAAGTAGATCCAGTAGCAGCAGGGTTCCCCCTGTGCCTCCACATAATTGCTGCCATGGCCCACCTGGTCAAGGAATCAAGTAAATTGACTTTGGGTCAAAATCTCATCATAACCACCACACGCTATGGAGGGACTTCACCAGACTCCACCAGTCCGATGGATGACAAATGGCTGAGTGACGGGGTATCAGGCCCTCCTCCTCAGTGAGCCAAGAGTGACCTTCCTGCCCCGACTGTGCTAAATCCAGCCACGCTGCTGCCAGAGGAGCTGGCTGACCACAAACATCGCTGCGGGGAGGTACTAACCCAAGTAGCAGGAATTTCAGATATATTCCCCTACTGGATGCTGAGATGGCTCTGTTCACAGATGGGAGTAGATACATGGTCAATGGAAAGAGGTATGGGGGTCCTGTGGTAGTTTCTCCTGAGCATAAACTCTGGAAAGCATCCCTGCCACATGGAACTTTGGCACAAAAAGTGGAACTGATTGCACTCACTAAGGCACTGCTGATGGCCAAAGGTAAAACCGCCATATATACGGACAGCAGGTACGCCTTTGTTACTCTCCATATACATGGGGCTATTTATAAAGATTGGGGCCTATTAACAGCACAAGGAAAAGGAATTAAAAACAGAGGAGAAATATTGGCTCTCCTCCAGCCTATTTGGGACACAAAAAAGGTGGACGTTATGCATTGCCCGGGACACCAAAAGGGGACTGATCTGATTTCAAAAGGAAACCAATTAGCAGATCAAGCTGCAAAGCAAGCAGCTCAAGAAACAGTGCAAGAACTGGTTACACTCCAGGCTGCAGACCTACCAGAAAAACCGAACTATTCAGAAGAAGATTTAAAGTATTTACAGAAATGGGTTAAATTGGACTATGAAGGGGACTGGAATAAGACTGAAGCAGGAAAAATAATTCTTCCTTGAAGACTGAGCAAAAAGTTAGTAGACCAAATACATCAGGGTACTCATTTGAGGATGCACAAATTCAAGGAGCTTATAGGCAAGCAGTTCCAGATTTCTAAATTAGGGCGTATGGTTCAGGATGTAGTTGATAGATGTGCTCAATGCCAGATAGTTAATGTGGGAAGAACGAAAATGGGAAGAGGGAAAAGAGAAAGAGGTAAGGAACCAGGAATTTATTGAGAAATAGATTTTACAGAAATGAAACCTGGAAAATATGGGCACATGTACATGTTAGTTTTTGTAGATACCTTTTCAGTCTGGGTAGATAATTTTCCCGCCAAACATGAGACGGCAGAAGTGGTAGCCAAAAAGATACTAGAAGTAATAATTCCTAGGTTTGGGATGCCTCTAGCAATCGGGTCAGACAATGGCCCTGCATTTGTGAGTTCAGTCTCACAGGCATTGGCCAAGGCCATGGGCACTAATTGGAAACTATATTGTGCTTACCAGCCCCAGAGTTCCGGGCAAGTAGAGAGAATGAACCGGACTCTTAAAGAGACCTTGACAAAATTAATTCTGGAGACTGGCGGTGGAAGGGTGGATCTCCTTCCTTTCGCCCTCCTCAGGGCACGATGTACACCCTATTTAAGCAAGGTGACCCAATTTGAAAGAATGTTTGGGAGACCCCTCCGTCCTCAGCTACAGGAGGTTGCCTAGCAGAAATGACTAATCAATATGTACTCCAGTCACTGCAGGCATTACAGTCTGTTTTAACAAAAGCCCACTCAGGGATCTGGACTGCCAACACTGGGATGGAGACGGAGGTGGAACCACATCCTTACCAACACGGGGACTTGGTTTGGATACGTTGCTATCAAGTGGGAAACTTGAAGCTTGCTGGAAGGGAACATTTACTGTTATCTTGACCACCCCCACATCAATAAAAGTAGAAGGCATTAGGGCCTGGATTCATGCGGGTCATGTCAAATGAGCCGAGAACGAGGACGTCCCCCAGAGATGGAAGGTGCAGCTGACAGACCCTGCTGACCATGGACTAAAGCTAAGACTAAAACAATGCGAGTTTATTGTTGCTCCTACTGTTACCTGTTTATGAAAATTATAGTTGGGAAATTAGATGAATGGAATTAGGAAAAAATGGAAAAGGTTATACAAAGTGTTGAATGGCTAACTCATCAGCTGACTGTGCACTACTCTTGCTTTTTGGCCCCAGTATTACATGCTCAATGTAGCCCCCTTACACTAGGAGACCATAGAACTGGTTGAAAGGTCTAGGATTTGACTAATTTCCAAAGAAAAATGTGGAATGTAGGGGTGGGTCAGGCCAGCTAGATGGAGATGGCCAATCAGTGTGGCTTGCATATATTTACTGAGGTGAGTTCAATCCCATTGGCCACCTGTGTGTGGGCCAGGTTAACCACCTCTATAAAGGCTGGTCTGTGTGGCTGCAAGGGGGGAGGGTAGCAGGAGGAGTTAGAGTAGGGGGTAGCAGGAGCCATTAGAGTAGCCATTTGGGAGCCATTAGGAGCCGTTAGGGTATCAATAGGAGTGGTAGTGTTGGGATTGTGGAGAGTGACAGTGCCCTTTTCATCATCAGGAGCATTGGGAGTGGCATTTCTGGGAGACTTGCTGCCCTGAGCAGTGGCGCCGCTGGGAGCAGCTTTGTCAGGAGCAGCATTGCTAGGAGCCTCTTCAAGGGGAGCAGCCTCAACTGGAGCAGCCTCATTGCCCCAAGCAACAGCACTGCCCTGAGTGACCTCACTGCCCGAGCAGCGGCGCTGTCACTAGTCAGTTGGGGAGCAGCCTCGTCAGGAGTGCCCTTGTCCCAGGGAGTGGCCCCATCTGCAGTGGCCTCGTCCTGGGGAGTGGCCCCATCTGGAGCAGCCTCATCAGGAGTGGCTTCATCGCAAACAGCCTCATTGCAAGTGGCCTCGTCCCTGGGAGTGGCCTCATCTGCAGTAGCCTCACTGCCCGAGCAGTGGTGCTGTCACTAGACGATCGGGGAGCAGCATCGTTCGGAGTGGCCTTGTAAGGGGAGCGGCCTTGTTGGCAGCGGCCTTGTCATGAGCAGCCTCATCCAGAGTGGCCTTGTTGGCAGCGGTGCCGCTGCTCCATGTCACAGGTCCGGGGAGCTGCCTCTTGGGGAGCGGCCTCATCCAGGGAGCGGCCTTGTTGGCAGCGGCCTCATCATGAGCAGCCTCTTCAGGAGTGGCCTCATCAGGGGCATCCATGTCCCAGAGACCCTGGCCTGTGGTACAGTGAGTGTGAGGGAGGGAGCCTCCAGGAGGGACCCAGGGCAAGGAGGCAGTGGCCCCCAGCAAGGTCCGGGTACCTACTGGTCAGTTTGATTTCTGATGCATGGCATGAAATAAAGCTTTGCTTGAATTTTGCTTTGTGTCAGTTTCGTTCCTTTGATCACGGACCCTAACACCATCCTGGAGGGTCTGCCGGCCAGGGCTTTGGGGACAGAAGTCTGCAAACACACACTTGGGATAGGGTTCTGGGCGACGTGATGGGAGGCCTGATCTGTAGACCATGAGGGCAATGCTGCGGGATCTGAAATTAGTTAAAAAGGGGAGGCGGGAGTGCAGCAGGGGTTTGTCTGGGTTGTGTGCTTGGTTGGCCACGGAATTGAATGGTAGCCTCATGGGCCCATGGGAGATTCTGCCCCTGTGAGGATTCTGCCTAGCTCCAAAGGGTTTGGTTTCTTTCGGGGGGAAGGGAAGAGTGCTCTTTTCTGTATCAAGGGTCTAGCCATAGCAGGGATTCTAGAGTCAGCTTCTGGGTGAGGATTTGGGCCTAGAGGTATGTCAGGCCCGATATGTGACTCCTGGTCCAGCTAGTGAGGGGGCTGTTTTGAAATCAGGCTCAGGCTAAAGGTCACACTGCCTGTTTGTGGCCAGGGAAGCCCGCCAGAGTGGGCGGGGACTCATGTTCAATGCAGCTGGTTCCCACTATGTGCGTTAGAGCATCATCCCCACAGCAAGCTTTTCCTGTGGTGGGGAAGGAGGAGTGGGTTTTAATGCTTGAGGTTCCCCCATAGGCTGGGATTTGAGCCATGGTCTGGGCACAGGCGCCTGAATAAGCAAGTTGGGTAGAGATGACAGTCTCTGGCCTTGGCATGTCCAACTGTGGGATATGGGACCCGCTACCTGGGGTTTGATGGAGGTCCGGGCTCAGGTTGTGTCAGACAGAGCATTAGTGCACAGGGAGGCTAGGACATTGGGTGCTCACTCATGCTGTAGTTTGTGTTCATGATGGCCGACAAATGGAAGGGTGGCCTCATGAGGCCATGGAGGTCTTCCTAGGCTGGGGCATGTGAGCTGCTCCCAACAGCATGCTTTCTTTCTGCAGGAAAGTGGGAGTCTGCTTGGGTAGCACCAGGGTCACCCAGTAGGACAGATGTCATAGCAGAAGTCACTGCATGGATGCCTGGAAAGCCCAGCTCCACTTACGATACCAGCCCAGGAACATGGACGTTTGGATCTGGTGGCTCTGGGGAAAAGTTCCCAGTGGGCTGAGGTGACAGGGAACCTCATTCTGATGGGTCACAATGTTAGCTTTTGTCCAGGGAGCCCTTAGAATGTAGCAGGGGCTCAGTCACCATGCAGGATTCTCCACCCCTGAGGGTTGGACACAACTTCCAAGAGCCAGGTTGCCTTCTGGGGACAGGATGTGTTCTGGTTTGTGGCTCAGGGATCAAGTGTTGGACCATATGTAGGTATTCCTGAATTTGTCTCTGGAGACAAATGCCTGCAAACCTAAGCTAGGGTTCCATTCAGGTCCTAGGATTATGTCAGGTTCCATCTTCTGACACAGGTCCACTGACTTGGGTTTCTGCCTGGGATAGGTTTCTGGCCTGTGTTCAAATACATCTTTTTTCCAAGGCTGCCAAACAATTTGGGGTAGGCTCAGGGGCATTGCAGGTTTCTCCCAATCTGGAGGATTTGTGCAAATGTGGACGGGCAGAACTTCCTTCAGGTGGGCAGTCAGAGTCCTGGGCTTTGGATCCAGAGACCCCATCCTGGAGGGTCTGTTGACCTGGGCTTTGGGGACAAAATCTGCAAACACAAACTTGGCATAAGGTTACGGGCGAGGTGATGGTAGGGCCGATCTATGGACCATGAGGGCAATGCTGCAAGATCTGAAATGAGTGTGAAGGGGAGGCGGGAGCGCGGGCTTTTCTGTCTGGGTTGTGTGTCTCGCTTGGCCATGGAATGGAGCAGTAACCTCATGGGGCCATAGGAGTCTCTGCCTCTGTGAGGATTGTGCCTGACTCCCAAGGTTTTCGTGTCTTTCGGGGGTAAGGGAAGAGTGTTGTTTTCCGTCTCAGGATTCCCGCCATAGCAGGGATTTAGAGTCGGCTTCTGTGTCCAGGCGCCTGGAGAACCCGGCCGAGGGTGAGGATTTGGACCCATAGGCATGTCAGGCCTGATGGCGAGCTCCTGGTCCAGCTAGCGAGGGGGTTGGTTTGAAAGCAGGCTCAGCCTGAAGGTCCCAATGCCTGTTTCTGGCCAAGGCAGCCCTCTTGGGTGGGTGTGGTACATGGGCCATGCAGCTGGCTCCCACTTTGAGGGTTAGACCCCCATTCCACAACAAGCTTTCCCCTCATGGGGAAGGAGGAGTGCTCTTTTATGCTTGAGGTTCCCTAATAGGCCAGGACTTGAGCTATGGTGTGGACACAAATGCCTGAATACCCTGGTTGTGTAGAGGTAACAGTATCTGGTCTTAGCACGTATCCACGTGCAGGATATGGGGCCTGATATCTGGGGAGCTGATGGAAGGTCAGGGCTTGGGCTGTGTCAGACAGAGCATTAGTGCACAGGGCGGACTAGGACATTGGGGTGCCATCTGTGCAGGTTGATCCTCACGTGGGGATTCTGGCCAGATGATTAGGGCTCTTCTTCTTTCTGGAGGGCAGGCAGAAGACTGTGTTGTGGCTCCCGAATGAACAATCTGGAGGGCTGGTGGTCCAGGAGTGTGAGGACAGAATTCCGAACACACAAGTGCCGGTTCAGTTCAGGGCCGAGCACATGGCATTTCCAGTGTGCAGCGTCTGGCTCGAGATCTCCAGGACCTGAGTCAGGACACATGTCATATGTTTGCTCTCACTGGAGTTAGTGTACATGATGGCTGACGAATGGAGAGGTCCCTGTTGAGGCTTTGCAGGTCTTCCCATTCTGGGACTTGTGAGCTGCTCCGAACAGCATGATGTCTTTCTGCGGGAGAGGGAGTGTCCGTTTTTATGGCATCAGGGTCCCCCATGTGGAAAGACGTAGTAGCACAAGTCACCGCATGGATGCCTGGAAAGACCAAATCCGCTTAATATTCCAGGCCAGGAATAAGGACGTTTCAATTATCTTACTGACTAAAATGGTATGCGCTAGGTTTCTATGAGGTCTTTAACTGAATTGGTCTTTGGACATTGCAAAGTAGTTTCTTTCCTCTTCCTTCATTTCGGGAATAGATGAGAAGAACCGGCATTGCCTTCATTAAATGTCTCAGAGTGTTGACCAGCAAATAGGTTTGACATGGCTTTTTGGGTGTTGGGAGGTGTTTGAGGAATGCTTCACATAATTTCTTCATTACCTGAGACATCAGATGTGTATGATCATGACCTAGTTTGGTAGTGGGTGTGTGTCTTGGAATTTATCCTTTTCTCTCAGGTATTGATATGCAGGCATACTTGTTTGTAGGGGAATTTTAAGTTAGGTTGTTTAGGAGAGTTTAGTCCTGAATACTTTAAATAATTCTTGATAGGTAAGAAGTTAACATTTCCAGTTTTGTCAGTTTCTGAATTTGATACTATTTTTCCTTGAGGTATTTTATCTGAGGTTTGTTTCCATGAGTGCTACTCCTCACTTGTTCCCTAAATTCTGTGGGACTCTTTTTTTTTTTTTTCCCCCTTTTATTAATTTTTTCAGCGTAACAGTATTCATTCTTTTTGCACAACACCCAGTGCTCCATGCAAAACGTGCCCTCCCCATCACCCACCACCTGTTCCCCCAACCTCCCACCCCTGACCCTTCAAAACCCTCAGGTTGTTTTTCAGAGTCCATAGTCTCTTATGGTTCGCCTCCCCTCCCCAATGTCCATAGCCCGCTCCCCCTCTCCCAATCCCAACTCCCCCCAGCAACCCCCAGTTTGTTTTGTGAGATTAAGAGTCATTTATGGTTTGTCTCCCTCCCAATCCCATCTTGTTTCATTTATTCTTCTCCTATCCCCCTCCCCCCCCATGTTGCTTCTCCATGTCCTCATATCAGGGAGATCATATGATAGTTGTCTTTCTCCGATTGACTTATTTCACTAAGCATGATACGCTCTAGTTCCATCCACGTCGTCGCAAATGGCAAGATTTCATTTCTTTTGATGGCTGCATAGTATTCCATTGTGTATATATACCACATCTTCTTGATCCATTCATCTGTTGATGGACATCTAGGTTCTTTCCATAGTCTGGCTATTGTAGACATTGCTGCTATAAACATTCGGGTACACGTGCCCCTTCGGATCACTATGTTTGTATCTTTAGGGTAAATACCCAGTAGTGCAATTGCTGGGTCATAGGGTAGTTCTATTTTCAACATTTTGAGGAACCTCCATGCTGTTTTCCAGAGTGGTTGGACCAGCTTGCATTCCCACCAACAGTGGAGGAGGGTTCCCCTTTCTCCACATCCTCTCCAGCATCTGTCATTTCCTGACTTGTTAATTTTAGCCATTCTGACTGGTGTGAGGTGATATCTCATTGTGGTTTTGATTTGTATTTCCCTGATGCCGAGTGACGTGGAGCACTTTTTCATGTGTCTGTTGGCCATCTGGATGTCTTCTTTGCAGAAATGTCTGTTCATGTCCTCTGCCCATTTCTTGATTGGATTGTTTGTTCTTTGGATGTTGAGTTTGCTAAGTTCCTTATAGATTTTGGATACTAGCCCTTTATCTGATATGTCGTTTGCAAATATCTTCTCCCATTCTGTCAGCTGTCTTTTGGTTTTGTTAACTGTTTCCTTTGCTGTGCAAAAGCTTTTGATCTTGATGAAATCCCAATAGTTCATTTTTGCCCTTGCTTCCCTTGCCTTTGCCGTTGTTCCTAGGAAGATGTTGCTACGGCTGAGGTCGAAGAGGTTGCTGCCTGCGTTCTCCTCAAGGATTTTGATGGATTCCTTTCTCACATTGAGGTCCTTCATCCATTTGGAGTCTATTTTCGTGTGTGGTGTAAGGAAGTGGTCCAATTTCATTTTTCTGCATGTGGCTGTCCAATTTTCCCAGCACCATTTATTGAAGAGGCTGTCTTTTTTCCATTGGACATTCTTTCCTGCTTTGTCGAAGATTAGTTGACCATAGAGTTGAGGGTCGATTTCTGGGCTCTCTATTCTGTTCCACTGGTCTATGTGTCTGTTTTTGTGCCAGTACCATGCTGTCTTGATGATGACAGCTTTGTAATAGAGCTTGAAGTCCGGAATTGTGATGCCACCAACTTTGGCTTTGTTCTTCAATATTCCTTTGGCTATTCGAGGTCTTTTCTGGTTCCATATAAATTTGAGGATTATTTGTTCCATTTCTTTGAAAAAAATGGATGGTATTTTGATAGGGATTGCATTAAATGTGTAGATTGCTTTAGGTAGCATAGACATTTTCACAATATTTATTCTTCCAATCCAGGAGCATGGAACATTTTTCCATTTTTTTGTGTCTTCCTCAATTTCTTTCATGAGTACTTTATAATTTTCTGTATATAGATTCTTAGTCTCTTTGGTTAGGTTTATTCCTAGGTATCTTATAGTTTTGGGTACAATTGTGAATGGGATTGACTCCTTAATTTCTCTTTCTTCAGTCTTGTTGTTGGTGTACAGAAATGCAACTGATTTCTGTGCATTGATTTTATATCCTGACACTTTACTGAATTCCTGTACAAGTTCTAGCAGTTTTGGAGTGGAGTCTTTTGGGTTTTCCACATATAGTATCATATCATCTGCGAAGAGTGATAGTTTGACTTCTTCTTTACCAATTTGGATGCCTTTAATTTCTTTTTGTTGTCTGATTGCTGAGGCTAGGACTTCTAATACTATGTTGAATAGCAGTGGTGATAATGGACATCCCTGCCGTGTTCCTGACCTTAATGGAAAAGCTTTCAGTTTTTCTCCATTGAGAATGATATTTGCAGTGGGTTTTTCATAGATGGCTTTGATAATATTGAGGTATGTGCCCTCTATCCCTACACTTTGAAGAGTTTTGATCAGGAAGGGATGCTGTACTTTGTCAAATGCTTTTTCAGCATCTATTGAGAGTATCATATGGTTCTTGTTCTTTCTTTTATTAATGTGTTCTATCACATTGATTGATTTGCGGATGTTGAACCAACCCTGCAGCCCTGGAATAAATCCCACTTGATCGTGGTGAATAATCCTTTTAATGTACTGTTGAATCCTATTGGCTAGTATTTTGGCGAGAATTTTTGCGTCTGTGTTCATCAAGGATATTGGTCTGTAGTTCTCTTTTTTGGTGGGATCCTTGTCTGGTTTTGGGATCAAGGTGATGCTGGCCTCATAGAATGAGTTTGGAAGTTTTCCTTCCATTTCTATTTTTTGGAACAGTTTCAGGAGAATAGGAATGAGTTCTTCTTTAAATGTTTGGTAGAATTCCCCTGGGAAGCCATCTGGCCCTGGGCTTTTGTTTGTTTGGAGGTTTTTGATGACTGTTTCAATCTCCTTACTGGTTATGGGCCTGTTCAGGTTTTCTATTTCTTCCTGGTTCAGTTGTGGTAGTTTATATATCTCTAGGAATGCATCCATTTCTTCCAGATTGGCCAATTTGTTGGCGTAGAGTTGCTCATAGTATGTTCTTATAATTGTCTGTATTTCTTTGGTGTTAGTTGTGATCTCTCCTCTTTCATTCATGATTTTATTGATTTGGGTCCTTTCTCTTTTCTTTTTGATGAGTCTGGCCAGGGGTTTATCAATCCTATTGATTCTTTCAAAGAACCAGCTCCTAGTTTCATTGATTTTTTCTATTGTTTTTTTGGTTTCTATTTCATTGATTTCTGCTCTGATCTTTATGATTTCTCTTCTCCTGCTGGGTTTAGGGTTTCTTTCTTGTTCTTTCTCCAGCTCCTTTACGCGTAGGGTTAGGTTGTGTACTTGAGACCTTTCTTGTTTCTTGAGAAAGGCTTGTACCGCTATATATTTTCCTCTCAGGACTGCCTTTGCTGTGTCCCACAGATTTTGAACTGTTGTGTTTTCCTTATCATTTGTTTCCATGAATTTTTTCAATTCTTCTTTAATTTCCTGGTTGACCCATTCATTCTTTAGAAGGATGCTGTTTAGTCTCCATGTATTTGGGTTCTTTCCAGCTTTCGTCTTGTGATTGAGTTCTAGCTTCAGAGCATTGTGGTCTGAAAATATGCAGGGAATAATCCTAATCTT
Organism: Meles meles; assembly: GCF_922984935.1. Classification (NCBI taxonomy): domain Eukaryota; kingdom Metazoa; phylum Chordata; class Mammalia; order Carnivora; family Mustelidae; genus Meles; species Meles meles. The sequence goes on along the minus strand of NW_025721116.1, from coordinate 755,894 downwards.
TTGATACCGGTTGAGACCTGATTTGTGACCCAGGATGTGATCTATTCTGGAGAAGGTTCCATGTGCACTAGAGAAGAATGTGTATTCTGTTGCTTTGGGATGAAATGTTCTGAATATATCTGTGATGTCCATCTGGTCCAGTGTGTCATTTAAGGCCTTTATTTCCTTGTTGATCTTTGGCTTGGATGATCTGTCCATTTCAGCGAGGGGAGTGTTCAAGTCCCCTACTATTATTGTATTATTATTGATGTGTTTCTTTGATTTTGTTATTAATTGGTTGATATAGTTGGCTGCTCCCACGTTAGGGGCATAGATATTTAAAATTGTTAGATCTTCTTGTTGGACAGACCCTTTGAGTAGGATATAGTGTCCTTCCTCATCTCTTATTATAGTCTTTGGCTTAAAATCTAATTGATCTGATATAAGGATTGCCACCCCAGCTTTCTTCTGATGCCCATTAGCATGGTAAATTGTTTTCCACCCCCTCACTTTAAATCTGGAGGTGTCTTCGCGTCTAAAATGAGTTTCTTGTAGGCAACATACTGATGGGTTTTGTTTTTTTATCCATTCTGATACCCTGTGTCTTTTGATTGGGGCATTTAGCCCATTAACATTCAGGGTAACTATTGAGAGATATGAATTTAGTGCCATTAGTAGCCTGTAAGGTGACTGTTACTGTATATTGTCTCTGTACCTTTCTGATCTACTACTTTTAGGCTCTCTCTTTGCTTAGAGGACCCCTTTCAATATTTCCTGGAGACCTGGTTTGGTGTTTGCAAATTCTTTCAGTTTTTGTTTGTCCTGGAAGATTTTGATCTCTCCTTCTATTTTCAATGATAGCCTAGCTGGATAGAGTATTCTTGGCTGCATGTTTTTCTCGTTGAGTGCTCTGAATATATCATGCCAGCTCTTCCTGGCCTGCCAGGTCTCTGTGGATAAGTCTGCCGCCAATCTAATATTTTTACCATTGTATGTTACTGATTTCTTTTCTCGGGCTGCTTTCAGGATTTTCTCTTTGTCACTAAGACTTGTAAATTTTACTATTAGGTGACGGGGTGTGGACCTATTCTTGTTGACTTTGAGGGGGGTTCTCTGCATCTCCTGGATTTTAATGCTTGTTCCCTTTGCCATATTAGGGAAATTCTCTCCAATGATTCTCTCCAATAGACCCTCTGCTCCCCTCTCTGTTTCTTCTTCTTCTGGAATCCCAATTATTCTAATGTTGTTTCGTCTTATGGTGTCACTTATCTCTCGAATTCTCCCCTCATGGTCCAGTAGCTGTTTGTCCCTCTTTTGCTCGGCTTCCTTATTCTCTGTCATTTGGTCTTCTATATCACTAATTCTTTCTTCTGCCTCATTTATCCTAGCAGTGAGAGCCTCCATTTTTGATTGCACCTCATTAATAGCTTTTTTGATTTCAACTTGGTTAGACTTTAGTTCTTTAATTTCTCCAGAAAGGGCTTTAATATCTCCAGAGAGGGTTTCTCTAATATCTTCCATGCCTTTTTCGAGCCCGGCTAGAATGTTCAGAATCGTCATTCTGAACTCTTGATCTGACATAGTACCAATGTCTGTGTTGATTAGGTCCCTAGCCTTCGGTACTGTCTCTTGTTCTTTTGTTTGTGGTGATTTTTTCCGCCTTGTCATTTTGTCCAGATAAGAGGATATGAAGGAGCAAATAAACTACTAATAGGGTGGCAAAGACCCCAGAAAAATGCGCTGTAACCAAATCAGAAGAGACCCCAAATTGGGGGGGGGGGAAGGGGATAAAAAACAGGTTCTGAAAAAAAAAAGAAAAAAAAAAAAAAGAAAAAAATTTAAAAAATAAAACAAATAAAAAAATATAAAAAAGAAAGAAAAAATATATTTATTTAGATGAACTAGTCAAAAAACGTTAAAAAAGAAAAGGGTAAAAGTTTTTAAAAAAATTTAGCAGAAGAAGAAAAAAGAAAAAAGAAAAAAAAATTGAAAAAAGAAAAAAAAATTGAAAAAAGAAAAAAAAATTGAAGTAGCCGCAAGACTAAAGAATCATGGGGAGAAAGCCATGAGTTCCATGCTTTGCTTTCTCCTCCTCTGGAATTGCTCTGCTGTCTTAGGAATTGAATCTGCTTTCTCCTTGATAGATGAACTTCGTCCTGGCTGGATATTTTGTTGATCTTCTGGGGGAGGGGCCTGTTGTAGTGACTCTCAAGTGTCTTTGCCCGAGGCGGGATTGCACCGCCCTTACCGGCGGCTGGACTAAGTAATCGGCTCGGGTTCGCTTTTGGGAGCTTCTGTTCCCTGAACGCTTTCCGTAGAGTTCCGGAGGACGGGAATGAAAATGGCGGCCTCCCAGTCTCCGGCCCGGAGGAGCCGAGAGCCTGGGGCCCCACTCCTCAGTGCGCCCCCAGAGGACAGCACCCAATCACTCCCGTATCCCCAGCCTCTAGCTGCGCTCCGAGCTCACCCAGCCCGCGACCAGTTCAAGGTAACCCCGAGCTGAGAGTTCAGTCCTCGGCTCTGTCTTGGCAGCCGGCTTCTCCGTTCTAATAGCTGCGAGCTCTCCGACACTCCGACACCCCCGATCCTTCTGTGACCCTGCGGGGCCTGGGGCCACGCTGGCCCCGCGTGGGCTTCACCCCGGTTTAGCCCCTGGAGCAATGTCCCTCAGTGGAACAGACTTTTAAAAGTCCTGATTTTGTGCTCCGTTCCTCCGCCGCTTGCCGGGAGCCGGCCCCTCCCCCCGCGGTCTATCTTCCCGTCGTTTTAGATTCACTTCTCCGCCAGTCCTACCTTTCAGAAAGTGGTTGATTTTCTGTTTCTAGAGTTGCTGTTCTTCTTCTCTTCGCTCTCCCGTTGGATTTGTAGGTGTTTGCTATGTTTAGATAAGCTATCGAGCTGATCTCCTGTTACCTGATGTAGTCTCAGCCTGCTACTTCTCCGCCATCTTGACTCCTCCCCCCTGTGGGACTCTTTTAAGTGTGTGTGTGTGGGGGGGAGGTGGGAGAGAGGGTGTGTTTCTCAAAACGCTTAGAATGATATTTTTAGAGATATGAAGCACTATTCTTTGGAACACAATTCACATTCAAACATATTGAAACTCATGTTCCATCTCATTTGGCCACATTTCATGCAAGGAATGTCCCATTTAATCCTCTTTTAGAAACACAGACTCTCCCTAACCTGCCGTCAAACAAACACCAAATTTTGTGTGCCCAGTTAGAGTCTCAATGTGTTTCCATTTTTCTGGCTTTTTCTCATGTTCCCTTACTTCCATGAGTGAGTGAAATTGTATGGTACTTGTCTTTCTGTGACTGACAGATGGGCCAAAACCCAATGCTCGCCACCTTTCTGCCACATGTGGCAAGTTACAAGATTCCTTTTGCTTATGGCTGGGTAAGAGGCTGTGGTGCATTGGGAGGACAGGGAGATTGCAGAAATGTCAGGGATCTCCAGACTTGTCTTCAGCCATCAGCACAACAGGAAGATGACAACATCAATGGAACCATGGCGTCAATGAACCTGAAGCCTTGAAATCAAACTCCACGGTGAAAGAAACAAGAACTCTCAGAGACCATGGGAGAAGGTTGTAGACAAGTCTTCAGGGAAAAGTGGATGGTTGGTGCTTCAGAGGGCGAGGAGCCATGGCCAAAGACAAAGGCCCAGGAGAGAGGAGCACACTGAGAACACACAAGTTGGATGCTGAAACATAGCTGTCAGCGTAGAAATGGAGACGGTCTGAATAGCATGAATACTTGCAACCAAAGGGTCTTGAGGCCCGGGTATCTCAGATCAGCATGCTTTGTCAGTCAAAGACTCCAGAGAACACTGTGTTTCTCCTGCAGAGCACACCAGCAAGCAACTGGGTGCAGACAGCCTGGAAACCATGATCAGAAGCAATACTTGTTGACACAGTGGTATGTTTATTGTTTCTTGCTGTGCATCCGTGATAGGCACTGCTCATGAAGATGCCTTGATGGGGGCAAAAGAATCTTGGGGCTCTACCATCGTCAGCATAAAGCCCAAACTAGGGGCCACAGACAGGATGGTGAGGACATTAGCTGCCTCACCTGCAATCATGTAGTCCAAACCCTGGAAACCTTTTGCAACTACCTTCCTCAGACCACATTGCTTAGTACAAGGAGAACAGACGTCCATTGGGGACTAGAAGAAATCCCTGCCCACAGCCTCTCACGACCACAGCATTCAGCAGTCTTTAGTAAGTTTGAGTGAGTTGAAAATCTCCTTTCATAGGCACACCAGAGCCGACCAAGCTAAAACTCACTATATTCGGTCCAGACACTAAAAACTCAGAAAGGTAGGCAACGAGTGCCTCTGCAGAGGACTGGCCCAGAAGAGAGTGGACAACCACATCCCACCCCAGTGGGCATTCCACATATATCAGAGACTCCATTCAAGGTCAGCCAGTGGCACTCCATGACAGCTTTATTGTAAAGAAATAACTCTCAGGATAGAAAACAGAAGGCGCTTTTCGAGTACAGGGAAGAATGCAGAGATCTGAACTGAGGCAACAATGGAAGAATTAATTGATGCCGAGGCAAAAGAACAGGAACTGGTCATGGACGAGAAATCAAAGTGAAACCTGTACATGTCACACGCCAGGTGGAGGATTTAAGCAGGATCCAGGATACTCATTCTGGATCAGAAAAACCTAGAAGGAATCAGGGAGTCTTGGACTACAGAAATAAAGGTGATAAAATAAAATTAAATAAGACGAAGAGGCCCTTATGAAAAGATTTGTTAGCAAACTGGATGCAAAGTTCAGGAAGCTGAAAGAACCAGAGGATCCAATGAGGTACATGGAATCCAAGTACTGGGGAAAAAAAGAAGCAAAGCAAAGGAGAGAAGGAAGAATGATAGAACATGAAAATGGACTTAGGGAAATCCGTGACTGCAATGAATGTCTATGGGTGCTTATTGTAGGAGTCCTAGAAGACAGAGAAAATATTGGTCCCAACATTTCTTTGAGAAATCAGAGCTGCTAACATCCCTCATCTGGTGCAGAAACAGAGATCCAGATTCTTAGGCACAGAGGACACCCAGCACCATCCACAGAAGCAGACAACACAAGACATAGTGTCATTCACCCTTCCAATGCTAGCAATGGAGGAATTCTTTTCACCCAAATATGCTTGGAAGAAGAGTGCTTCTAAAGCCAAGTGCCTTACTTTGAAGTGACCAGCTATGCGACCTCTAGCAGCACGTTGTATACAGCAAGCCACAACAGCCCAAGCCCAAACCCTATCCCCTGAATTTCTAAACAATAACAGAGAAGGAGTTCTTGTCTAGAACAATGAGGTGTTAAGAAGACAAAGATTGTGTCTAGGCATGTCTCCAACAGTTCAGAAGCGGCCTTCAGCTCTGCTCCTTATCCCTGGCTCATTGGAATATCTCCCACCTCAGGATCCCCACTCAGAGGCAAGTTTGCTTCTCCTTCTCCAGCTCCCTCACTGATTATGTTTTTGCTGTCTCTCTCTGTCCCATACATGCAAGTACATCGTTGAAAAACAACAACAACAACAACAACAAGAACAGTAGATAAGTTTTGAGGGGGCCAGAAGATGCTTAATTCCATTTGAACCTATGCCCCTATGGAACGCAGCCAGGTCCAGAGCAACTCCCACCATCCTAAAATGCCAGAATTTGTCTCTAGCTCCCTTGTTTGTTCTCCTCTACTTTGTCTTCCTACATCTCCCCACCAGCATGGAGCATCCGCTCTTTGTCCTGCTGCAATGGACCCTTGTTCTCCCATTGTTCCTCATCACCTGGCTCCTTTAGAACATGCCCATCAGGGGCACCTGGGTGGCTCAGTGGATTGGGCCGCTGCCTTCGGCTCAGGTCATGATCTCAGGGTCCTGGGATCGAGCCCCGCATCGGGCTCTCTGCTCTGCAGGGAGCCTGATTCCTCCTCTCTCTCTGCTTGCCTCTCTGCCTACTTGTGATCTCTCTCTCTGGCAAATAAATAAATAAAATCTTAAAAAAAAAAAAGAACATGCCCATCATCCTCAACAGGCACTGTTTGTTTATCCCATGAAAACCATTGCGGAATGAAAATGGGAGGCTTAAGGCAGACTTGTGCTGAAGCATCTCCAATTACTTCCAAAAAAGAAAGCTGCAACACCCTGCGGGAATGCTCAGGGATCTTCAGCCATTGAATCCTCTTCAGGGAGTCCTTTTGTAGATACATGATGTATTCCTGAAACTAGCATGAAAGCCTATCTGATGGCTTCACATGGGCAATGGGTCTCCTCCACCAGGCTATGTGCTTGCTCCTGTTGGCTAAAAAACAGTGAGTCCGTCCTGGGCCTAAGATTCTAGGGTGTAGGGTCTGCATTTGGTGCCTGGTCAGCGTGGAAGATGGGGAGGCCTTCTTGGTACGGTTATTGGAGATGCTAGAGGAACTCGTGTCCTCGCTGTTGAAGACTACAGGCATGTCTTTGGCATGGTTGCGGGTGTTCACTGGGAGCTTTCACTGGGTGGCCCTTTTCCTGTTCACAAGGGTCCTGATTGGGTCAGAGGACCATGCACATATGCGGAGCATGGAGTTCCTCGCCTGAGGCTTGGTTTTAGTCCTGAATATTTCTTGACATTTCGGGGGTAAGATGGAATTGTGGATGCTTTCCCTTCTCAGGAGTGCAGAGTGCTGGTGGTGACAGTCCTGGCCAAAGACTATAAATTCGGCCAAGGAGAAGGTGACACGAACTCACTTAGAAAACTATCTTGGTGAAATACGAGGCGGCTCCCACAGTTTGGGAGGGCTCTGGCACCTCCTGGCTAATCCATGACTATTAAAGCCATGTGGAGTGACTAGACATGGTTTGGGGAGGAGTGGTTGCTAAGAGGTGAAAACTGTGACGTCATAGAAGCTGACTTCACTTAAGCAGCAATCCCTTTCTCATGAGCTATGAGTCCTATGGCTTTAATAGGAAGCCCTGTGAAGGACCAAAGAAGAGCCCTGATGGCCTGCTCATGAACTCAGGTGGTCTTTTCTATTTCTCTCCCACTTCACCTTTCTATACAAAGAGAAAAAAACATGACATTCGGTCTACCATCATTTCAGCCAACATTTCTCCACAGATAGCCAAGGGATCCTATTTCCACTGCAATGTCTAGAGATCTCAATCTAAAGGGAGGCCTCTTGGGTATCAGGAGATCTCTGGGAGTTTTGACATCCTATGGGTGAGACCGTACTTTTGTAGGGTCTTCTCCTAATTTGTTCTAGGGAGAAGGTCCTGCCCTTGGTGTTTGGTCAGATTGGAAGATAAGGAAGGAATAAGGGAAGGAAAGTCACATTACAAGGAAACATGCTAGGGCATGGATGCATTGTGCTATCCATGTTCTGATCTCCTGGTATTCTGAAACACCAGTCCTAAGGGAGGAGGCTTCTGTCTAGCTGACATTACCTGAAACACATTTCCAAAGGCTTCAAGGAGAGTGACATTTTGCATGATCGCTACCCCTGAAAGAAGAGTACTGGACAGCACACCTGTCATCATCAGTTAACGTTACGTGCCGAGGTCATGGGGAGAGCCATGTTGACCAACTCTCTTAATTCAGAGGAAAAGGAACTGCCTAAATCGGTGCTCTGCCATGCCAACTCTATCAGAACTGTGGAAGGAGCCGAGATGCCCTTCAGTAGGCTACTGGATACAGGAGGCGTGGTCCGTCCAGGGCAGAGATTATACCTCCGACATGAAGTGAGATGAAGCCCCGATACTCACCTTGACAGGATTGACATAGATCTGTGTTATTTTCAATGAAATAAGAAGGATTTCAAGGGATATATCATATGGGTTCACTCATATGTGGCCCATGAGGAGTACCATGGACATGAGTAAAAGCAAGGGAAAATGGAAAGAGAAGAAGTCAGAAAGGGAGACAAACCAGGAGAGACTCAGGACTCTGGGAACCAAGCTGAGGGTTACAGAAATTTGAGACATGCCAGGAATGAGGGAACTGGTTCATGGTATGGAGGTGGTGTGGCATATATGCTGTTGATGAGCACTCGGTGGTATATGCAACTAAAGAATCAGGGAACACTATCTCACAAAAGTATGAGGGAATGAAAGGCTGGCTTCCTGAACAAAAGAAAAAGTATTGAAAAGAAAGAAAAACAGGCCGTTTCCCATGTCAATGAAGAAAGAACGAGGCAAGAAATGAAGTATTATTTTATTATCTTACTGATTAAAATGGTATACAATTGGTTTCTATGAGGTCCTAATCTGAATTGTGTCTTTGGATATTGCAAATTAGATTCTTCCCTCTTCCTACTTTTTGGGGATAGATGAGAAGAACTGGCATTGCCTTCATTAAATATCTCAGAGTGCTGAGTAAGAAATTGGTTTGACCTGGCTTTTTGGGTGTTGGGGGGTGTTTGAGGAATTCTTCAAACACTTTTGTCATTACCTGAGATGTTAGATGTGTATGTACATGTCCTATTCTTGGTAGTGGGTATGTGTCTTAGAATCTATCCTTTTCTCTCAGGTCTTGCATTTGCTGGCACACTTGTGTGTAGGAGACTTTTAGGTTTGGTTGTTTAGGAGAGTTTACTTCTGAATGCTTTAATTACTTCTTGGTAGGTAAGAAGTTAACTTTTCCAGTTTTGTCGGTTTCTGAAGTTGATATATTTTCCTTAAGGTATTTTTTCTGAGGTCTGCTTCCATGAGTGCTACTCCTCACTTGCTCCCTAAATTCTGTGGGACTCTTTTCAGTGTGTGTTTGGGGGGACGTGGGAGGAAGGGTGTGTTTCACAAAACACTTAGATTGAGATTTTAAGAGATATGAAGCCGCTCTTCTTTAGAGCACAATTCACCTTCAAACATATTGAAACTCATGTCCCATCTCGTTCAGCCACATTTCCTGCAATGAATGTCCCATTTAATCCTCTCTTAGAAACACAGACTCTCCCTAACCTTCCATGGAACAAACACCAAATTTTGTGTCCCTGGTTAGAGTCTCATTGCGTGTCATTTTTTCTTTCTTTTTCACATATTCCTTTCCTCCCATTAGTTAGTGGTATCGGATATTATTTGTCTTTCTGTGACTGACAGATGGGCCAAAGCTCAATGCTGACCACCTTGCTGCCACATGTGGCAAGTTCCAATATTCCTTCTTGCTTATGGCTGGATAAGAGTCTGTGGTGCATTGGGAGGACAGGGAGATTGCAGAAATGTCTGGGATCTCCAGGCTTATCTTCAGCCATAAGCACAACAGGATGATGACCACATCAATGGAAACATGGTGTCAATGAACGTGAAGCCTTGAAATCAAACTCCACAGTGAAAGAGAGAAGAAGTCTCAGAGACCATGGGAGAAGGGTTTAGACATGTCTTAGGGGAGAAGTAGATGGTTGGTGCTTCAGCGGGCAAGGAGCCATGGCCTAAGACAAAGCCCCAGGATAGAGGAGCACACTGGGAACACACAAGTTGGATGCTGACCCATAGTTGTTGGCATAGAAATGGAGACTGTCTGAATGGCATGAGTGCTTGCAAATAAAGGAAATTGAGGCCCGGGTATCTCAGATCAGCATGCTTGACAGACATAGACTCCAGAGAATACCGTGTTTCTCCTGCAGAGCACACCAGCAAGCCACTGGGTGCAGACAGCCTGGAAACCATGATCAGAAACAATACTTGTTGACATAGTGGTATGATTATTGTTTCTTGCTATGCACTCTCCGTGGAGATGCCTTGATGTGGCAAAAGAATCTTGGGGCTCTACCACCGTCATCATAAACCCCGAGCTAGTGGCCACAGACAGGATGGTGTGGACATTAGCTGCCTCATCTGCAATCACGTAGTCCCAACCCTAGAAATCTGTTGGGACTACCTTTCTCAGGCCACATTGCTTAGTACAAGGAGAACAGACTCTACATGGGGACTAGAAGAAAGCCCTTCCCAGATCCTCTATCTTGACCACAGCATTCAGCAGGCCTTAGTAAGTTTGAGTGGGTTGAAAGCCTCCTTTCAAAGGCACATCAGAGCCTTCCAAGCTAAACCTCACCATATTTGGTTCATACAGGACCTTACCCATTTAAGTTCTTCCCACATTAACTGCCTGACATTGAGCACATCTATCAAGTACATCCTGAACCATATGCCCTGGTGACCATCTAGGGGGACTCGAACCCCCTGACCATCTAGGGGGCCTTGACCCCCCGTCCGCCAAGGGGGACTCGAATCCCATGTCGATCTACCAACAGAGGAATGGGGCATCCCTGCATCCACTCCAGCCCTGGGGAGCATATCTGAGTCCACCTTGTCCCCAGTGGCCATACCTTGGGAGTTCCAACCAGACAGACGAACAAGATTCCAACACCTCCGGAGGTTTTTCCCATAAATACTGATGCTGGCTCAGTTCTCGTTGTTTGATCCCGGGCGAGCCCCAATGTTAGAGTCCATGATCAAAGAAACAAGACTGACACAAAGCGAAAATCAAGCAAAACTTTATTTCACGCTAAGCATCGAAAATGAAACCGACCTATTGGGGCCATTTCTTACATAGAGGCGAAGACGATGAGGATGCCGCTCCCGATGACAAAGAAGCGAGGATGAAGAGGACGAGAACTCTAACGACACAGACTCTGCTCTTCTAGGTCTGCTACAATAAGCACTCATAGATATTCATTGCAGACATGGATTTCCCGAAGTCCATTGTCATGTTACATCATTATTCCTTTTCTCCTTTGCTTCACTTCTTTTTTTTAACCAGTATTTGTATTCCATGTACTTCATTGGATCCTCTGGTTCTGCCAGCTTCCTGAACTTTGCATCCATCCTGCCAACAAATCTTTTCATAATGGCCTCTTCATTTTATTTAATTATATTTATCACCTTTAACTCTGTGGTCCGAGAGTCCCTGGTTCCTTCTAGGTTTATCTGATCCAGAATGAGTATCTTGGTGCTGCTTAAATCCTCCACCTGGCATGTGACATGTATAGGTTTCACTTCAATTTCTTAGCCATGACCAGTTCCTGTTCCTTTGCCTCAGCAGCAATTGATTCTTCCATCATGGCCTTAGTTCAGGTATCAGTATTCTTCTCTGCATTAGAAAAGCACCTTCTATTTTCAAACCTGAGAGTAATATCTTTAGGATGAAAATGTCATGGAGTGCCACTGGCTGACCCTTGATGGAGTGTCTGGTATATGTGGCATGCCCAATGGTTTGCGTTGTGGCTGTCCACTCTATTCTGGGCCAGTCCTCTGCAGAGGCACTCATTGCCTGCTCTTTGGAGTGTTTGGTGTCTGGACCGAATATTGTGAGGTTTATCTTGGTGGGCTCATGTGTGCCTATGAAAGGAGACTTTCAACCCACTCAAACTTACTAAAGCCTCCTGACCTCTGAAGCACCAACCATCCACTTCTCCTGAAAGACATGTCTATACCCTTCTCCCATGGTCTCTGCGACTTCTCTCTTTCACCGTGGAGTTTGATATCAAGGCTTCAGGTTCATTGAAGCCATGGTTCTAGTGATGTGGTCATTTTCCTGTTGTGCTGATGGCTGAAGACAAGCCTGGTGCTCCCAGACATTTCTGCAATCTCCCTGTCCTCCCAATGCACCACAGACCTTACCCAGCCATAAGCAAGAAGGAATCTTGAAACTTTCCACATGTGGCAGAAACGTGGTGAGCATTGTGCTGCGTCCCATCTGTCAATCACAGAACGACAAATAACAAACGATTTCACTCTCTCCTGGAAGGAAAGGAACATGTGAAAAAGCAAGAAAAAAAGACACGCAATGAGACTAACTGGGCACACAAAATTTGGTGTTTGTTCCATAGCAGGTTAAGGAGATTCTGTGTTTCTAAAAGAGGATTAAATGGGACATTCATTGCAGGAAATGTGGCCAAACGAGATGGAACATGAGTTTCAATATGATTGAAGGTGAATTGTGGTCCAATGAAAAGCGGCTTCATATCTCTTAAAATATCATTCTAAGCGTTTTGTGAAACACACCCTCCCTCCCATCTCCCCCCCCACACACACCACACACTTAAAAGGTCACACAGAATTTAGGGAGCAAGTGAGGAGTGGCATTCATGGAAACAAACCTCAGAGAAAATACTTTAAGGAAAAAAAACTATCAACGTCAGAAACAGACAAAACTGGAAAAGTTAACTTCTTACCTACCAAGAATTAATTAAAGCATTCAGGACTAAACTCTCCTAAACAACCTAACTTACAAGTCCCCTACACACAAGTTTGCCCGCAAATCTCATACTTGTGAGAAAAGGATAATTTCCAAGACACATACCCACTACCAAGACTAGGTCATGAACATACACATCTGATGTCTCAGGTAATGAAGAATGTGTTTGAAGTATTCCTCAAACACCTCCCACCACCCATAAACCCCGATCAAATCAATTTGCTGGTCAACACTCTAAGACATTTAATGAAGGCAAATTCGGTTCTTCTCATCTATTCCCAAAATGTTGGAAGAGGGAAGAATACAATTTGCAATGTCCAAAGACCCAATTCAGATAAGGACCTCATAGGAAACCAATTGCATTTAATCAGTAAGATAATAAAACTATACTTCATTACTTTCCTATTTCTTTCTTCATTTACATGGGAAATGGCCTGTTTTTCTTTCTTTTCAATACTTTTTCTTTTGTTCAGGAAGACAGTCTTTCTTCCCTCCTACATTTGTTAGATAATGTTCCCTGATTCTTTAGTTGCATATACCACTGAGTGCTTATCAACAGCATATATGCCACACCACCTCCATACCATGAACCAGTTCCCTCATTCCTGGCATGTCTCATCCTTCTGTAACCCTCAGCTTGGTTCCCAGAGACCTGAGTCTCTCCTGGTTTGTCTCCCTGTCTGACTTCTTCTCTTTCCGTTTTCCCTTGCTTTTACTCATGTCCGTGGTACTCCTCATGGTCCACATATATGTGAAGCCATATGATATTTTCCTTGGACTCCTTACGTTTTCATTGAGAATAACCCAGCCCTTTGTCACTCATGTCAAGGCAAGTATTGAGGCTTCATCGCAGGCCTCTGCCTGCCCACCCGAAGGATACTCTGCCCATCACATATGCACAAACCCTCCAGATTGAGCAACAACTGCAATGTCCCTGAGCCCACCCCAAATTTGTTGGCCGCCTTGGAAAAAAGATGCATTTGGAACTATGCCAGACAACTACCTCCAGGCAGACAACCAGGTCAATGGCCCTGAGTCAGAAATGCAATCTGACATAACCCTAGGACATCAACGGAACCCTAGCTTACGTTTGCTGGCATCTGTCTCCAGAGGCAAACTTGGAATACCTACATACGGTCCAACACTTGATCCCTGAGCCACAAAACAGAAAATCTCCTGTCCCCAGAAGTCAACCTGGCTCTTGGGATCTGCGACCAACTCTCAGGGAGGAGAGAATCCTGCATGGCGCCTGAGACCCCGCCACATTCTAAGGTCTCCTTGGACACAAACCAGCATCATTACCCATCACAATGAGGCTCCCTGTCATCTAAGCCACCTGACCACATTCCCCCACAGCGACCAGATCAAAGCGGACTTGTTCCTGGGCTGGAATTGTAAGCGGAGCTAGTTTTTCCAGGCATCCATGTGGTGACTTCTGCTATGACATCTTTCCATACAGGGGAACCTGGTGCCATCCAAACAGAGCCCCCTGTCCCATGGAAGGAAAGCTTGCTGTTTGAAGCAGCTCACAAGCCCGAGCCTGGGAAGACCTCCATGGCCTTATGAGGCCACCACTAAATTCTTCGGCTATCATGGAGACAAAACCACCCTGAGTGACCATCTGATACGTGCCCTGACTCAGTTCTGGAGATCCCGAGTCAGACGCTGCACATTGGAGAATCCATGTGCTCTGCACTGAATGGAATGGGCACTTGTGAGTTCACAGTTCCGTCATCACCCTCTTGGCAGGCCAGTCTTCCTGATTGTTCATTTGGGAGCCACAACGCAGTCTCCTGCCTGCCCTCCAGAAAGAAAAGGGCCCTAGGTGTCTGCACAGAATCCCCATGTAAGGATTAAACTGCACGGACCTCGATGGCACCCCAATGTCCTAGGCCACCTTGTGCACTAATGCTCTGACTGACAGAGCCCCAGCCCTGACCTCCATCAGACCCCCAGGTAACAAGCCCCATATCCTGCATGTGGGACATGCCATGGCCAGAGACAGTCACCTCTATGAAACCTGGGTATTCAGGGGTCTGTGCCCAGACCATAGCTCAAATCCCAGCCCATGGGGGAACCTCAAGCATCAAAGAGCACTCCTCCTTCCCCATGATGGAAAAAGCTTGCTGTGGGGAAGTGGGTCTATCCCTCAGTGTGGGAGCCAGCTGCATGACCCATGAGACCACGCCCACACAGGAGGGCTACCCTGGCTACAAACAGGCATTGTGACCCTCAGCCTGAGCCCGCTTACAAACCAGCACCTTTGCTAGCTGGACCAAGAGCCGGCATATGGGGCCTGACATGCCCCTAGGCCTAAACCCTCACCCTTGGTCAGGTTCTCCAGGCACCTGGAGCCAGAAGCCAACTCGGGAATCCCAGCTATGGCAGGACCCCTGAGATGGAAAACCGCACTGTTCCCATCCCCCTGAAAGACACCAAACACTGAGAGCTGGGCAGAATCCTCACAAAGGCAGAATATCCCATGGCCCAATGAGGATACAGCTACATTCCGTGGCAAACCAAGACACAAAACCCAGAGAGAAAAGTTTGTGCTCCTGCCTCCCCATCGAACTAATTTTAGATCCCATGGTACTGCCCTCACAGTCCGTAGATCAGGCCTACCATCTCCTCGCCCCAACCATATCCCGAGTTTGTGTTTGTAGACTTTTGTCCCCAAAGCCCTGGCTGACAGTCCTTCCACGATGGTGCCACTGGAGCCACAGGGCAGGACTCTGGCTACCACCTGAAGGAAGTTCTTCCCATCACATTTACACAAACCCTCCAGATTGGGAGACACCTGCAATATCCCTGAGCCCACCCCTGAGTGGGCTTTTTATAAGAGACTGTAATGCCTGAAGTAACCGGAGTACACATCGGTCAGTCATTTCCGCTAAGGCAACCTCTTGCAGTCGAGGACAGAGAAGGGGGGGGTCTCCCAAACATTATTCATTATTTCAAATGGGGTCACCTTGCTTATATAGGGTGTACATCATACCCTGAGGAGGGCAAAAGGAAGGAGATCCATCCATCCACCGCCAGTCTCCAGAATTAGTTTTGTCAAGGTCTCTTCAAGAGTCTGGTTCATTCTCTCTACTTGCCCAGAATTCTGGGGCCAGTAGGCACAATGTAATTTCCAGTTAGTGTCCACGGCCTTGGCCAATGCCTGTGAGACTGAACTCACAAATGAAGGGCCACTGTCTGACCCAATTGCGAGAGGCATTCCAAACCTAGGAATTATTTCTTCTAGTAGCTTTTTGGCTACCACTCCTGCTGTCTCATGTTTGGCGGGAAAAACCTCTACCCAGCCTGAAAAGGTATCTACAAAACTAACATGTACTTGTGCCCATATTTTCCAGGTTTCATTTCTGTAAATTTGTGGTTCCTAAGCTCTTTCTCTTTTCCCTTTTCACATTTTAGTTCTTCCCACATGGACTGCCTGGCATTGAGCACATCTATCAACTATATCCTGAACCATATGCCCTAATTTAGAAACCTGGAACTGCTTGCCCATAAGCTCCTTGAGTTTGCGTATCCCCAAATGAGTACCCTGATATATCTGGTCTACTAACTTTTTGCCTAGTACTCGAGGAAGAATTATTTTTCCCGCTTCAGTTTTAGCCCAGTCCCCCTCATAGCCCAATTTAACCCATTTCTGTAAATACTTTAAATCTTCTTCTGAATACTTCAGTTTATTTGGTGTGGCTGGAGCCGGGAGTATAACTAGTTCTTCTACTGTTTCTCGAGCTGCTTGCTTTGCAGCTTGATCAGCTAATTGGTTTTCTTTTGATATCAGATCACTCCCCTTTTGGTGTCCCGGGCAATGCATAACGGCCACCTCTTGGGTCCCGGATAGCCTGGAGGAGAGCCAATATTTCTCCTCTGTTTTTAATTCCTTTTCCTTCTGCTGTTAATAGGCCCCTTTCTTTATAAATAGCCCATGTATATGGAGAGTAGCAAAGGTGTACCTGCTGTCTGTATAGATGGACACAACCTGCAGCGTGAGTGACCATCAAACACGTGCCCTGACTCAGGTGCTGGATATCTGGAGTCAGAAGCTGCACATTGTAAATGCCATGTGCTCAGCACTGAACTGAACTGGCGCTTCTGTGTTCAGAATTCTGTCCTTACCCAACTGGCCCACCAGTCCTCCAGATTATTCATTTGGGAGCAACAAGACAGTCTTCTGCCCTCTAGAAAGAAGTAGGGCCCAAGGTTTCTGCCCAGAATCCTCACGTGAGGATCAACCTGAAGGGACCTCAATGGCATCCCAATATCTGTGGTCACTCTGTGCAGTAATGCTCTGTCTGACACAGTCTGAGTCTCGACCTCCCATTAGCCCCCCAGGTAATGGGACCCATTACCTTCTGGTGGGACTTGCCGAGGCCAGAGACTGTCATTTCTACCCAACTCAGACCATAGCTTAAATTCTTGATTATGGGGGAACATCAAGCATAAAAGAGCACTCCTCCTTTGCCACGAAGGGAAAAGCTTGCTGTGGGGATGGGGGTCAAACCTTCAGAGTGGGAGCCAGCAGCATGGCCCATTAGACCACGCCCACCCAGGAGGGCTGCCCTGGACCCAAACAGGCATTGTGACCCTCAGGATGAACCCACTTTCAAACCAGCCCCCTTGCTAGCTGGACCAGGAGCCCGCATATCGCGCCTGACATGCCCCTAGGCCCAAAACCTCATCCTCGGTCGTGATCTTCATGCGCCTGAACCCAGAAGCCGACTCCGAATAACCGCTATGGCTGGACCTCTGAGATGGAAAACAGCACTCTTCCCTTCCCCCGAAAGACACCAAACCCTTGGGAGCTGGGCAGAATCCTCACAGAAACAGAATCTCCATTGGCCCCATGAGGCTACTGCTACAATTTGAGGCCAACCAAGACAACAACGCAGGCAGAAAGGCCTGTGCTCCTGACTCCATGTCACCCTCATTTCAGATCCTGCAGCACTGCCCTACAGTCCCTAGATCGGGCTTGCCATAACCTCGCCCAAAATCCTATCACGAGTTTATGTTTGCGGGCTTTTTTTACTGAAGCCATGGCCTACAGGACCTCCAGGATGGGGCATTTGGAGGCAAAGCAAAGGACTCTGAATACCCACCCAAAGGAAACTCTGCCCATCACATTTGGAAACGCCCACCAGATGGGGAGTCAACTGCAATGCCCCTAAGCCCACCACAAATTCGTTGGCTGCCTTGGAAAAAAGGCACATTAGGACATACACCAGACACCTACCTCCAGGCAGACACCCAGGTTAATGTCCATGAGTCAAAAGAAGCAATCTGACATACCCCTAGGATCTCAACAGAAGCCTAGCTAGGGTTGCAGGCATCTGCCTCCAGAGGCAAACTCTGGAATACCTACATATGGTCCAACATTTGATCACTGAGCCACAACACAAAACACCTCCTGTCCCCAGAAGGCATCCTGGCTCTTGGGAATTGCGTCCAACCCTCAGGGGAGGAGAATCTTATATGGCACCTAAGCTCCCGCCACATTCTAAGGTCTCCCTGGACAAAAGCAAGCCTTGTGACCCATCAGAATGAGGCCCCCTGTCATCTCAGCCCCCTGTGCACTTTGCACCTGAGCCACCAGGTCCAAACAGCCTTGTTCCTGGTCTGGAAGGGTAAGCGGAGCTGAGCTTTCCAGGCATCCATGTGGGGACTTCTGCTACAATGTCTTTCCCAATGGGGGACCCAGCTGCCATCTAAACCGACTCCTCCTGTCCCACAGGAGGAATGGTTGCTTTTCGGAGCAGAACAAAAGCCCCAGACTGGGAAGACATCCATGGCCTCATGAGGCCACCCCTCCACCCGTCGGCCATCATATACACAAACTCCAGCGAGGGCAACCATCTGACACGTGCCCTGACACAGATGCTAGACATCTCGAGTCAGACTCTGCACATTGCAAATGCAAGGTGCTTGGCACTGAATGGAACTGGCGCCTTTGCATACAGAATTTCGTCCTCAATTCGTGGCCTTCCAGCCCTCCAGATTGTTCATTCGGGAACTCCAATGCAGTCTTCTGCCTGCCCTCCAGAAAGAAGAAGCTCCCTAGGGGTCGGCTCAGAATCCCCAAGTGAGGATCAATCTGCACGGACCTCGAAGGAACCCCAATAGCCTTGGTCACCCTGCGCACTAATGTTCTGTCTGACACAGCCTGACCCCCGACCTCCCATCAGTCCCCCAGATTGCAGCCACTCCATCCTGAAGGGTGGACCTGCCATGGCTAGGGACTGTCATCTCTACCCAACCTGTGTTGTCAGGCGTCTGTGCCCAGACCAGAGCTCAAATCACGACCTATGGGCGAACCTCAAGCAATAAAGAGCACTCCTCTTTCCCCATGACGGGAAAAGCTTGCTGTGGGGATGAGGGTTTAACACTCAGAGTGGGAGCCAGTTGTATGGCCCATGAGACCACACCCACACAAGAGGGCCGCCCTGGCCACAAACAGGCATTGTGACTCTCAGCCTGAGCCCGCTTTCAAACCAGCCACCTCGCTAGCTGGACCAGGAGCCCGCATATCGGGCGTAACATGCTCCTAGGCCCAAATCCTCACCCTCGGTCGGGTTCGCCAGGCTCCCGGATCTAGAAGCTGACTCTGGAATCCCTGCTATGGAGGGACCCCTGAGCCGGAAAACTGCACTTTTCCCTTCCCCCGAAAGACACCAACCTCTTGGGAGCTGGGCAGAATCCTCACAGAGGCAGAATCTCTCATGGCCCCATGAGGCCACCACTCCATTCCATGGCCAGTCGAGACACACAACCCAGACAGAACAACCTGAGGCCCCGACTCTCCGACGCCCTAATTTCAGATCCCGAGGCACTGCCCACAAGATCTGTAGATCGGGCCTGCCAACACCTCGCCCCTCACTCTAACCCGAGTTTGTGTTTGCAGAATTTTGTCCCCTAATTCCTGGCTGACAGGCCCTCCAAGATGGGGCATCTTTAGCCTTTGCGCAGGACTCTGCCTGCCCTCTCATAGGAAACTCTGCCCATCACAGTTGCACAAACCCGCCAGATTGGGAAACACCTGCAAGGCCCCTGAGCCCACCCAATTTCGATGGCTGCTCTAGGCAGAAATACACAGTCTGACACATGCAGACACCTA
The DNA here is from genome assembly GCF_922984935.1 of Meles meles. Classification (NCBI taxonomy): domain Eukaryota; kingdom Metazoa; phylum Chordata; class Mammalia; order Carnivora; family Mustelidae; genus Meles; species Meles meles. The sequence continues at coordinate 736,627 of NW_025721116.1, read as the reverse complement.
CCTCCAGGCAGAAACCCAGGTCAATGGCCCTGAATCAAAAGATCGAAACTGACATGCCCCTAGGACCTCAATGGAACCCTAGCTAAGGTTTGCAGCCATCTGTCCCCAGAGGCAGGTTCTGGCATACCTCTTATGGTCCAATGCTTGGTCCCTCAGCCATTAAACAGAACACCTCCTGTCCCCAGAAGGCAACCTGGCTCATGGGATCTGAGTCCAGCCCTCATGATAGTTGAATCCTGCATGGCGCCTGAGCTCCCACCACATTCTAAGGTCTCCCTGGACACAAGCCATCATGGAGACCAATCAGCACGAGGCTCCCTGTGAACTAAGCACCCTGGGCCCTTTCCCCCAGAGACACCAGATCAAAACTACCTTGTTCCTGGACTGAAAGTGTAAGCTGAGCTGGGCTTTCCAGACATCTATGTGGTGAGCTCTGCTTCCATGTCTTTCCATATGTGGTACCATGGAGCCATCAATATGAACTCCCCATGTCCCACAGAAGGAAAGTTTGCTGTTTGGAGCAGCTCACAAGCCCCAGCCTGGGAAAACATCCTTGGCCTCATGGTCTCCATTCATTGGGCATAATGGACAAAACTCCAGCATGAGCAAACATTCAACACTCTCCCTGTTTCAGGTGCTGGGGAACTCCAATCAGATGTTGCACATTGTAACTGCCATGTGCTCGGTGATGAGCTGAACAGGTGCTTGTGCGTTCAGACTTACGTCCTCACCCGTCTCGCCTGCTAGCCCTCCATATTGGGAATTCTGGAACCACAAATCACAGTCTCTGTCTGCCCTCCGGAAAGATGAACGGTCCTATGGGTCTGCCCAGAATCCCCAGGTGAGTACCAAACCGCACGGCCCTAGAAGGAACCCCAATATCCAGCCCACACTGTGCACTAATGCTGTGTTTGACACAGCCTGAGCCCGGACCCCAGGCATCCCCCCAGGTAGCGTGCGCCATCTCCTGCAAGTGGGGCGGGCTATGGCCCCAGGCAGTCATCTCTACCCAACCTGGGTATTCAGGCATCTGGACCAAGACGATAACTCAAATCCCAACCTATGGGGGAACCTCAAGCACAAAAGAGCACTTCTCCTTCCCCATGGCCAGAAAAGCTTGCTGTGGGAATGGGGTTTTAATAATCAGAGTGGGAGCCAGCTGCACGGCCCACGAGACCACACCCAAACAGGAGGGCCGCCCTGGCCACAAACAGGCATTGTGACTCTCAGTCTCAGCAAACTTTCAAACCAGTCCCCTCGCTAACTAGACCAGGTGCCCGCATATTGGGCCTCCATGCCCCTAGGCACAAATCCTCACGCTTGTTTGGGTTCTTCAGGCGCCCACACCAGAGGCCCACTCTGGAATCACTGCTATGGCAGTACCTCTTAGATGGAAAACAGCACTCTTCCCTTCATCCAGAAAGACTCCAAAACCTTGGGAGTCATGCAAAATCTGCACAGAGGGAGAACCTCCCAAGGACTCATGAGGCCAAACCTCCATTCCGTGGCAAACCCAGACACACAACCCAGACAGAAAAGCCTCCTCTCCTGCCTCCCCATCGCCTTAATTTCCGATCCTGATGTACTGCCCTTACGGTCTGCAGATCGGGCCTGCCATCACCTTGCCCTTACACTAACCCCAATTTGTGTTTGCAGACTTTTGTCCCCAAAGACCTGGCCGACAGGCCAACCATGATGGGGAGTCACCTGCAACAGGCCTCTGATAGGGCCTCAGGAGCCATGACACAGGACGCTACTGACACTCCTGAAGGAAATTCTGCCCGTCACATTGGACAAACCCTCCAGATTGGGAGACACCTGCAAGGACCCTGAGCCCACTCAATTTCGTTGGCCGCTCTGGACAGAAATGCACAGTCTGACACAAGCCAGACACTGACATCCAGGAAGACACCCAGGTCAATGGCCATGAGTCAGAAGATTTAAACTGACATGACCCTAGGACCTCAACGGAACCCAAGCTAAGGTTTGCAGACATCTGTCAACAGAGGCAGGTTCTGGAATACCTACACCTGATTCAACGTTTGGTCTCTGATCCAGAAAACAGAACACCTCCTGTTCCCAAAAGTCAACCTAGCTCTTGGGAGCCACGTCCAACCCTCAGGGAAGGAGAATCCTGCATGGCGCCTGAGCCCCCGCCATATTCTAAGGTCTCCCTGGACACAAGCCAGGATTTTGACCCTATAGCATGAGGCTCCCTGTTAACTCAGCCTCCTCGGCACTTGCCCCAGAGTCACCAGATCGAAACTGTCTTGTTCTTGGGCTGAAAGGATAAGCTGAGCTTGGATTTCTGGAAATTTATGTGGTGAGCTCTGCTACCATGTCTTTCCAATTGGGGGACCCCGGAGCCATTAAAACAGACTCCCCCTGTCCCACAGAAGGAAAGCTTGCTGTTCGGAGCAGCTCAAAAGCCCCAGCCTGGGAAAATTTCCATGGCTTCATCCACCCCTCCATTCATCTGCCATCATGGACACAAACTCCAGAGTGAGCAAAGATTTGACACTCGCTCTGACTCAGGTGCTGGAGATCTCGAGTCAAACACTGTACATTGGAACTGCCATGTGCTCGACACTGAACTGAACCGGCGCTTCTGCGTTCAGACTTCCATCCTCACCCTCCTGGCCCGAAACCCTCCTGATTGGGAATTCTGGAGCCACAACGCAGCCTTCTTCCTGCCCTCCAGAAAGAAGAAGGGCCCTATAAGCTGCCAAGAATCCCCATGTGAGGATCAATCAGCATGTTCTTAGTCAGAACCACAATATCGAGGCCACAATATGCACTAATGCTCTGTGTGACACAGCCTGATCCCCAACTTCCAGTCAGCCCCCCAGGTACCGGGCACCATCTCCTGCAGCCTGGACCAGCCAGGGCCTGAAGCTCTGATCTCTACCAACCTGGGTGTTCAGGCATCTGTGCATAGACCATAACTCAAATCCCGCCTATGGGGGAACCTCAAGTAGTAAAATCACTCCTCCTTCCCCACAGCCGGAAAATCTTGCTGTGGGGATGGGGGTCCAAACCTCAGTGTGGGAGCCAGCTGCACGGCCCATGAGACCACGCCCACCCACGAGTGCCGCCCTGGGCACAAACAGGCATTGTGACCATCAGCCTGAGCCTGCTTTCAAACAAGGCCCCTAGCTAGCTGGACCAGGAGCCGGCATATCTGGCATGCCATGCCCCTAAGCCCAACGCTCACCCTTGGTTGGGTTCTCCAGGCGCCCGGACCCAGAAGCCGACTCTGGAATCCCTGCTAAGGAGGGACCCCTGAGACAGAAATCATCTCTCTTCCCTTCATCCAAAAAGACACCGAAACCTTGGCAGCCTTGCAATATCCCCCCAGAGGCAGAATCTCGCATGGGCCCATGAGGCCACCCCTCCATTCTGTGGCCTTACAAATGACAAAAAAAAAGAATAGATATGGTTAAATATCAAATGATGATCCTTTTCAAAACATTAAAATTTTAGAAAATGTAGAGAACCTCTGGAGTAGTTACAGCATTTACCCAAATGTAACCCAAGGTTTATCATTGATTTAGCAGTACTTCCTGAGTAACTTAGCATATCAGGGAATAGCCTTATGAGTCAAGGAGATCTCATTTACAATTCTGGGTGAGCAAAGAAAACCATTTACATTTTCTTAGAAACATCTCAATCTCTACTGAAGACTAAATATTAACCAATTGTGAAATGTTGCAATAGCAGTTAAGCACAAAACATGTTTACCAACAGATTTCAAAAGCACAAACCTAGTTCCGGCAACCAGCGCCCTAGCACTTCATCCCATTTGTCATCCAAGCAAAACTTCAAAGCTTCAGGTTACCAAAGACTCTAAAAGCTACTTTAACAATTACCCATTAAAACCCAGAGACATACAATTAACCACCAGTTCATTCATCTCTTTGCTAACAGATTTCATGTTCTACCTGGGCCCATTCCACTTCAGATGCCATGATTTAGCGCCAGCAAGGTGGAAGGCCTAGGCAGTCCACGTCGGGCCCGAGAAGGCAAGGAATTCCCCGAAAGAAAGGGAGTTTCGGCAGCTGCTTGGGAATATTCCTTAAAGTCTCTGTCCCAAGTTAGACGAAACCCAGTTGGCTCCAGTTATAGCCCTTAACACACGAAATGAGTGAGGACGAAGCCCCACACCTATTATGAGGAACAGAGAGACGGAAGTCAGAGTCCCCTTACTCTCTGCCTGTCCCATTCCCAGAAACACAACAAACAACACAACAGACAACCAAAAGACAAGACAAAGACAACTGCAGGCCTAGCGGTCCTGCCACCGTTGGGGATTTTCTAGGGAGACTCAAACCCCCTGACCACCTTGGGGGACTTCAAACCCTGATGACCGCCTCGGGGGACGTGAACACCCGAAAACTGCCTAGGTGGATTTCTGAGTGTTGGACGAAGCTCCCCAGAACCAGGTTGCCTTCTCAGGACAGGAGGTTTTCTGTTTTGTGGCTCAGGGATCAAGTGTTGGGCCATATGTAGGTATTCCAGAGATTGCCTCTGGAGACAGATGCCTGCAATCCTACATGAGGGTTGCGTTGAGGTCCTAAGTGTATGTCAGATTACACATTCTAACTCAGGGCCATTGACCTGGGTGTCTGCCTGGAGGTAGATGTCTGGCATGGGTCCGACTGCGCATTTTCCCAAGGTGGCCAACAAATTTGGTGTGGGTACAGGGGCATTGAATTTGTCTCCCAATCTGGAGTGTTTTTGCAAATGTGACAGGCAGAGTTCCGTTTGGGTGGGCAGGCAAAATCCTGCACTGTGGCTCCAGAGGCCCCATCCTGGATGGCCTGTCAGTCAGGGCTTTGGGGACAAAAGTCTGCAAACACAAACTCGGGATAGGGTTCTGGGCGAGGAGATGTCCAGCCCGATCAGCGGACCTTAAGGGCAGTACTGCAGGTTCTGAAATAAGGGTGACGGGGTGGCGGGAGCGCAGGCATTTCTTTCTGGGTAGTGGGTCTCGGTTGGCCACAGAATGTAGCGCTAGCCTCATGGGACCATGGGAGATTCTGCCATTGTAAGGATTCTGCCTGGCTCCCAAGGGTTTGCTGTCTTTCAGCGGGAACTGAAGAGTGCTGTTTTCCGTCTCAGGGTTCCCTCCATAGCAGGGGTTTCAGAGTCGTCTTCTGGGTCCAGTCTCCTGGAGAACACATCCAATGATGAGGATTTGGGCCTAGGGGCATATCAGGCCAGATATGCGGGCTCCTGGTCTAGCTAGCGAGGGGCTGGTTTGAAAGCGGGCTCAGGATTAGGCTCACAATGCCTGTTTTTGTCCAGGGCCACCCTCCAAGGTGGTAGTGCTCTCATGTGGCATGCAGCTGGCTCCCACTCTGAGGGTTAGACCCCCATTCCCACAGCAAGCTTTTCCCATTGTGGGGCAGGAGGAGTGCTCTTTGATCTTGAGGTTCCCCCATACGCTGGGATTTGTGCTATGGTCTGGGCACAGAAGCCTGAAAACGCAGGTTTGTATAGATGACACTCTCTGGCCTTGGCACATCCCACCTGCAGGATATGGGGCCTGCTACCTGGGGGGCTGATGGGAGGTCAGGGCTCACGCTGTGTCAGACAGAGCATTAGTTCACAGGGCAGCCTAGGACATTGGGGTGCCCTAGAGGACCGTGCAGATTGATCCTCATGTGGGGATTCTGGGCAGACCCCTAGGACCCTTCTTCTTTCTGGACGGCAGGCAGAAGACAGCGTTGTGTTTCCTGAATGAACAGTCTACTGGGCGTGTGGTCCACGAGGGTGATGACAGAATCTGAACTCATAAGCTCCTGTTCAGTTCAGTGCCGAGCACATGGTATTAAAAATGTGCAGCGTCTGACTCGGAATCTCTAGCAACTGAGTCAGGGCAAGTGTCAGATGTTCGCTCACGCTGGAGTTTGTGTCCATGATGGCCGACGAATGGAGGGTTGGCCTCATGTGGCCATAGAGGGCATCCCAGGCCTGGGCTTGTGAGCTGTTATGTAGGCTCCTCATAAAACTTGTGAGGGGGCTTGTTTGAAATCGTCTCAGGACTAGGGTCACAATGCCTCTTTGTGACCAGGGCAGCTCTCATGGTGAGTGAGGTCTCATGGGTCATGCAGCTGGCTCCAACTCTGAGGGTTTGACACCACCCGCCAGCAAGTTTTTCCTGACTTAGGGAATCAGGAGTGCTTTTTTGTGCTTAGGTTCCCCCATAGCCTGGGATTTGAGCTAAGGTCTGGGCACAGATGCCTGAACACCCAGGTAGGGTAGAGATGACCGCCTCAGGTCATGGCTGCTCCCCCCTGCAGGATAAGTGGTCTTCTACCTGTGTGGCTGACTGGACATCGTGGCTCAGGCAGAGTCATATAGAGCATCAGTGCACAGCGCAGCCAAGATGTTGGTGTGCCGTCGAGGGCCATGCAGTTTGATCTTCACGTGGGGATTCTGGTCAGACCCAATGGGCCCTTCTTCATTTTGGAAGGCAGTTCGAAGTCTGGGTTATGGCTCAAGAATTCCAAATCTGATGGGCATGCGGGCCAGGAGGTTGATGATGGAATTCTGAATGCACCAGTGCCAGTTCAGTTCAGTGCAGAGCGCATGGCAGTTCTAATATGCAGCATCTGAATGGAAATCTCCAGCACCTGAGTCAGGGCAAGGGTCAGATGGTCGCTCATGCTGGTGTTTGTGTCCGTGATGGCTGATGAATGGAGGGGTGGCCTCAAGAGGCCATGTCATATTCTGCCTCTGTTTGGAATTTGCATGACTCCCAGTTTTGGTGTCTTTCTGGATGAAGGGAAGAGAGTTGTTTTTGTCTCAGTGTTCCTGCCATAGAAGGCATTCCAGAGTCGGCTTCTGGGTTCGGGCACCTGGAGAACCTGACTGAGGGTGAGGATTTGGGTCTAGAGGCATGGTAGGTCTGATATGCGGGCTCTTGGTCCATCTGGGGGGGGTGCTGATTTGAAAGCAGGCTCAGGCTGATTGTCACAATGCCTGTTTGTGCCCATGGCGGACTTGCTGGGTGGGCGTGGTCTCATGGGCCATGCAGCTGGCTCCCACTCTGAGGGTATGACTCCTATCCCCACAGCAAGGTTTTCCATCCATGGGGAAGGAGAAGTGCTCTTTTGTGCTTGAGGATTCCCCCATATGCCAGGATTTGAGTTATGGTCTCGGCACTGATCCTTGAACATCCAGGTTAGGTAGACATGACAGCCAAGGGCCATGGCAGTCCCATCTGCAGGAGATGGCACCTGCTACCTGGTTCGGGAAGGAGGTCGGGGCTCAGGCTGTGTCAGACAGAGCATTAGTGCACAATGTGTCCTGCAAAATGGGGTTCCGTAAATGGCCGTGCTGTTTGATCCTCACATGGGGATTCTGAGAATCCCCATAGGGCCCTTCTTTCCGGAGGGCAGGAAGAGGGCTGTTTTTTTGGCTCTAGAATTCCCAATCTGGTGTGCTTGCTGGCCAGATGGGTGAGAATGGAAGTCGGAAAGTACAAGCACCAGTTCCGTTCCGTGCCGAGCACACGGCATTTCCAATGTGCAGCGTCTGACTCGAGATCTCCAGCACCTGAGTCAGGCGAGTTTTGGATGGTCGCTCACGCTGCAGTTTGTATCTATGATGCTAAATGAATGGAAGGGTGACCTCATGAGGCCATGAAGGTTTTCCAAGGCTGGGGCTTGTGAGCTGTTCCAAACAGCAAGCTTTCCTTCTGCAGGATAGGGGGAGATCGTTTGGATGGCTCCATGGTCCCCCATAAGGAAAGACATGGTAGCAGAGCTCACCACATAGATGTCTGAAAAATCCAGTTCAGCTTATCCTTTCATCCCAGGAACAAGGCAGTTTCGATCTTGTGGCTCTGGGACAATTGCCCTGGGGATGATTTGACAGGGAGATTCATGCTGATGGGTCACCATGCTGGCTTGTGTCCCAGGAGACCTTACAATATGGCGGGAGCTCAGGCGCCATGCAGGATTCTCCTCCCCTGAGGGTTGGACGCATCTTCCAAGAGCTAGCTTGACTTCTGGGGATACGAGCTGCTCTGATTTTTGGATCAGGGACCCAGCGTTGGAACATATGTAGGTAGTAATGTAGGGAGCTGGTTAGCCAAAGGAACTTACTTTTAAATCCTGGATATAGGGGCGCCTGGATGGCTCAGTGGGTTAAGTCCTCTGCCTTCGGCTCAGGTCATGATCCCAGGGTCCTGGGATCAAGCCTCGCATCGGGCTCTCTGCTCAGCAGGGAGCCTGATTCCTCCTCTCTCTCTGCCTGCCTCTCTGACTACTTGTGATCTCTGTCTGTCAAATAAATAAATAAAATCTCTAAGAAATAAAAAAAAATAAACAAACCCCAGATATACGGGTGGGCCAGGCCAGATTGTTGTATCCAATCAGTGAGGTGTGCATATATTAACTGTGGTGAGTTGAAATCTCATTGGCCACCTGTTGTGGGCTGGGCTCAACCACCTCTATAAAGGTTAGTCTGTGAGGCTGGCCCGGGGGGGGGGGTGGCTGGAAGCAGTAGGAGGAGTTAGAAAAGCCTAGAGAAGTAGGAGGATTTAGAATAGCCATTAGAGAAGTAGGAGGAGTTAGAATAGCCATTAGAGTAGTAGGAGGAGTTGGAGTAGCCGTTAGAGTAGCCATTGGGAGCCATTAGTGTAATAGTATGAGTGATATCATCGGGGTTGTCATGAGCCTCGGAGCTTCAGGATCATTGGGAACATCGGGAGCTTCATTGCTGGGAGCAACACCGCCTGCCATGAGTGGCCTCGAATCCCTGAGCAGCAGTGCCGCCAGTTATCTGCCATGCCATGGTCCGGCTGTGACCACCTTCCTGTCCCAAGCTGCGGCCTTGCCAGAGCAGCGTCATTCCAGGGAACTGCCTCGTCGGCATGCTGCCTCGTCGGAATGTGGCCTGGTCTGGAGTGGCCTCTTCATCATCAGTTGTGGACTTCGTCCAGTGGGTGTCCTTATCCAGATCAGCCTAGTCTGGGGAGCTACCTGGTCTGGAGTGGTCTCATCCAGACCGTCCTCATTCACAGCATCCTCGTCTGAAGCAGCCCTGTTGAAGTGGCTTCATAGGGAGCAGAGTCTGCTCGTCAGGGTTGTCGTCCTCGTCATCCTCGCCTCTTTGTCATCGGGAGCAGCAACCTCGTCGTCGTCACCTCTACGTAAGAAATGGCCCCGATCGATCAGTTTGATTTTCGATGCTTGGCGTGAAATAAAGCTTTGCTTGATTTTCACTTTGTGTCAGTCTCATTCCTTGGTCACAGACCCTAACATTGGGGGCGTGCCAGGGATCAAAAATGAGAACTGAGACAGCATAGGAATTTATGGGAAAAGCCTCCAGAGGTGTTGGAATCTTGTTCATCTTTCTGTTTGGAGCTCCAGGGTATGGCCCACCAGGACAATCTGGATGCAGCCATGCTCCCCAGTGCTGGAGTGGATGCGGGGATGCCCCATCCCTCTGCTGCTAGATGGACTTCAGTTTAGAGTCCACCTTGGCAGTCAGGGGGGTTCGAGTCCACCTAGATGGTCAGGGGGTTCGAGTCCCCGTAGACGGTCACCAGGGTTTTCGAGTCCCCCTAGGCGGTCATCGAGTGTTGGAGCCCCCGAGGGGGTTATTGGGTGTTTGAGTCCCCCTAAGCAGTCAGGGGGCTTGAGTCCCCCTAGAAAATACACACTGATGGCAGTACCACTAGGCCTGCAGTTGTCTTTGTCTTGTCTTTTTGTTGTCTGCTGTGTTGTTTGTTGTGATTGGGGGAATGGGAGAGGCAGAGGGTAAGGGGACTCTGACTTTCGTCTCTCCATTCCTCATAATAGATGTGGGGCTTCTTCCTCACTCATTTCTTGTGTTAAGGGCTATAACTGGAGGCAACTGGGTTTAGTCTAACTTGGGACAGAGACTTTAAGGAATATTCCCAAGCAGCTGCCAAAACTCCTTTTGTTTCAGGGAATTCCTTGCCTTCTCTGGCCCGACATGGACTGCAGGAAAAATAATTCTACCTCGAAGACTGGGCAAAATGTTAGTAGACCAGATACTTCAGGGTAATCATTTGGGGATACGCAAACTCAAGGAGCTTATAGGCAAGCAGTTCCAGGTTTCTAAATTAGGGCATATGGATCAGGATATAGTTGATAGATGTGCTCAATGCCAGGCAGTCCATGTGGGAAGAACTAAAATGGGAAATGGGAAAAGAGAAAGAGGTAAGGAACTAGGAATTTATTACAAAATAGATTTTACAGAAATGAAACCTGGAAAATATGGGCACAAGTACATGGTAGTTTTTGTAGATACGTTTTCAGGTTGGGTAGAGGCTTTTCCCACCAAACATGAGACAGCAGGAGTGGTAGCCAAAAAGCTACTAGAAGAAATAATTCCTAGGTTTGGGATGCCTCTCGCAATTGGGTAGGACAATGGCCCTGCATTTCTGAGTTCCATCTCACAGGCATTGGCCAAGGCCGTAGGCACTAATTGGCAACTACATTGTGCCCACCGGCTCCAGAGTTCTGGGCAAGTAGAGAGAATGAACTGGACTCTGGAAGAGACCTTGACAAAACTAATTCTGGAGATTGGATGTGGATGGGTGGATCGCCTTCTTTCTCACTCCTCAGGGCAATATGTGCAGCCTACTTAAGCAAGGTGAGCTCACTTGAAATGATTTTTGAGAGACACCCCCCACCCGTCTTCTGCTACAAGAGGTTGCCCTAGCAGAAATGACTGATCAATCTGTACTCCAGTCACTGCAGGCATTACAGTCTGTCTTAAAATAAACCCACTCAGGGATCCGGACTACCCACACTGGGATAGAGACGGAGGTGGAACCACATCCTTACCAACCTGGGGACTTGGTTTGGATACATCGCTGTCATGGGGGAAACTTGGAGCCTCGCTGGAAGGGACCATTTACTGTAAAAGTAGAGGGCACTAGGGCCTGGATTCATGCGGGTTACTTCAAACGAGGCGAGGAGAGGACGCCCCCAGAGATGGAAGCTGCAGTCGACAGACGCCACTGACCATGGACTAAAGCTAAGATAATAAACTGTGAGTTTATTGTTGCTCCTATAGTTACCTGTTTATGTAAAGTATAGGTGGGAAATTAGATGAACGTAATCAGGAAAAAAATGGAAAAGGTTAGGCAAAGTGTTGAATGGCTACCTCATCAGCCAACTGTGCACTACTGTTACTATTTGCCCCCTGTATTATAAACTCCCTAATGTCATTTGTACCAAAGGAAATTGGAGTGATAAAAATGTTAGTCTTACATGCTCAATATAACCCCCTTACAACAGGAGGACATAGAACTGGCTGAAAAGTCAAGGATTTGACTAATTTCCAAAGAAATGGGGAGAATGTAGGGGCTGGGTTAGCCCGAGGAACTTACTTGTAAACCCGGATATAGGGGCAGGACAGGCCAGATAGCCGTATCCAATCAGTGGGGGTGTGCATATAGTATCTGTTGTGATTTGAAATCTCACTGGCCACCTATGTGTGGGCTGGGATGAACCACCGCTATATAGGTTAGTCTGTGAGGCTGGCAGGGAGGGGAGAAGTAGGAGGAGTTAGAATAGCCATTAGAGAAGTCAGAGGAGTTAGAATAGCCATTAGAGTAGTAGGAGGAGTTAGAGTAGCTGGTAGAGTAGCCATTGGGACATGTTAGGGTGGTTGTAGGAATGATAGCGTTGGGGTCATCGGGGGCGTCAGAGCTTCACGATAGTCGGGAACATCGGAAGCGGCACTGCTGGGAGCTGCACCACCATGAGCAGCAGTGCCGCCAGGAGAGGCCTCACCTCCCTGTGCAGTATGCCGCCCGCGACCCGTCTCAACGCAGACATGCCACGCCCGGCCTCACTGCCCAAGCCGCAGCCTCACCAGAGCGGCGTCATTCTGAGGAGCAGCCTCGTTTGCATGTGGCCTTGTCGGAGAATGGCCTGGTCTGGAGCGGCCTCTTCATCATCATGTGCGGACTTCATCCAGCATGTAGCCTCATCCAGAGCGGCCTCATCTAGGGAGCGGCCTGGTCTGGAACGGCCTCGTCCAGAGTGGCCTTGTCCACAGCGGGCTCATCTGGGAAGCGGCCTTGTCAGAATGGTGTCATGAGGAGCAGAGTCTGTGTTGTCAGGGTGTCGTCCTCAGCATCCTCGCCTCTTTGTCATCGGGAGTGGCGTCATCAGCATCGCTATACATAAGAAACCACCCAGACCTGTTGGTTTGATTTTCGATGCTGGCATGAAATAAAGTTTTGCTTGATTTTTGTTTTGTGTAGTCTTTTTCCTTTGATCATGAACCCTAACACTCTGAAAAATTCCTCTGGGGACAGATGCCTGCAAAGCTCAGCTAGGGTTCTGTTGAGTTCCTAGGGTCATGTCAGTTTCCATCTTTGACTCAGGGCCATTCTCCTGGGTGTCTGCCTGGAGGTATGTGTCTGGCATGTGTCAGAGTGCACAATTCTGTACAGAGCGAGCAACAAAATTGGGTGGGCTCAGGGTCCTTGCAGGTGTCTCCCAATCTGGAGGGTTTGTGCAACTGTGAGGGGCAGATTTTCTTTCAGGAGGGCAGGCAGAATCCTGTGCTGTGGTTCCAGAGGCCACATCCTGTAGAGCCTGTTGGCCAGGGCTTTGGGGACAAAAGTCTGCAAACAAAAACTTGGGATAGGGTTCTAGGTGAGGTGAAGGCAGGTCCAATCTGTGGACCGTGAGGGCAGTGCCATGGGATCTAAAATGCGGGTGATGGGGAGGCGGGAGGCGGGAGCTCAGGCTTTTCTGTTGAGGTTGTGTGTCTCAGTTGGCCACAGAATGTAGCGGTAGCCTCATGGGGCCATGGGAGATTCTGCCTCTGTGAGGATTCTGCCCGGATCCAAATGTTTAGGTCTCTTTCCAGGTGAAGGGAAGAGTGCTGTTTTCCGTCTCAGGGGTCCCGCTATAGCAGGGATTACATGGTCAGCTTCTGGGTCCGGGCACCTGCAGAACCCAACCGAGGGTGAGGATTGGGGCCTTGATCTTGTGGCTGTGAGGCCTAGTGCCCAGAGGGGTGAGGTGACACGGAGTCTCATTCTGATGGGTCACAGTGCTGGCTTGTGTCCAGGGAGACCTTATAATGTGGCAGGGGCTCAGGCGCCATGCAGGATTCTCCTCCCCTGTGGGTTGGACGCAGCTCCCAAGAGCCAGGTTGCCTTCTGGTTACAGGAGGTGTTCTGTTTTGCGGCTCATGGATCAAGTGTTGGATCATATGTAGGTACACCAGAGTTTATCTGGAGGCAGATGCCTGCAAACCAAAGCGAGGTTTCCGTTGAGGTTCTAGGAGTATGTCAGGTTCCATCTTCTGACTCAGGGCCATGGACTTGTGTGTCTTCCTGGAGGTAGGTGTCTGGCATGTGTCTGAATGTGCCTTTGTTTCAAGGCGGCCAACGAATTTGGGGTGGGCTCAGGGACATTGCAGTAGTCTCCCAATTTGATGGCATTGTGCAAATGTGATGGGCAGAGTTTCCTTCGGGTGGGCAGGCAGAGTCCTGCACTGCTGCTCCAGAGGCAACATCCTGGTGGGCCTGTTGGCCAGAGTTTCCTTCGGTGGGCATTTCCGAGCTCATGGCATTTCCAATGTGCAGCGTCTGACTTGAGATCTCTAGCACCTGAGTCAGGGGACGATTCAGATGGTCGCTCATGCTGGCGTTTGTGGCCATGATGGCCAATGAATGGAGGGGAAGCCACATGAGGCCATGGAGTGTTTACCAGGCTGGGGCTTGTGTGCTGCTCTGAACAGTAAGCTTTCCTTCTGCGGGACAGAGAGAGTCCGTTTTGATGGCACAAAGGTCCACCCTATGGAAAGACGTCATAGCAGAAATCACCCCATGGATGCCTGGAAAGCCCAGCTCTGCTTACCCAATTTGAGCTGTGGACTGGGCACAGACTCCTGAATACCCAAGTTGGGTAGAGTTGACAGTCTCTGGACATGGCAGGTCCCACCTGCAGGGCATTAGGCCGGCTACCTGCCAGGCTGATGGGAGGTTGGGGCTCAGGCTCTGTCAGACAGAGCACTAGTGGACAGGGTGGCCTAGGATATTGGGGTGCTGTCGAGGTCTGTGTAGGGTAATCCTCACATGGGGATTCTGGGCTGTCGCCTAGGACCTTCATCTTTCTGGAGGGCAGGCAGAAAACTATGTTGTAGCTCCAGAGTTCCCAGTCTGGAGGGCTTGCAGACCAGGAGGGTGAAGACTGATGTCAAATGGCAGAAGCTCCAGTTCATGTCAGTGCTAAGCACAGGGAAGATCCAATGTGCAGTTTCTGACAAGAGATCTACAACTCCTGAGTCAGGGCGGGTGTCAGATGGTTGCTCATGCTGGAGTTTGTGTCCATGATGGCCGGAGAATGGAGAGGTGCCCTCATTAGGCCATGAAGGTTTTCCTAGGCTGGGGCTTGTGAGCTGCTCTGAACAGCAAGCTTTCCTTCTGCAGGAGAGGTGCCCTCATTAGGCCATGAAGGTTTTCCTAGGCTGGGGCTTGTGAGCTGCTCTGAACAGCAAGCTTTCCTTCTGCAGGACAGGTGGAGTCCTGTTTGATGGCTCCAGTTTCCCCCCATATGGAAATACATGGTAGCAGAGCTCACCACATATATGTCCGGAAAGCCCATCTCAGCTTATCCTTTCAGCCCAGGAACAAAGCCGATTCGATCTGGTGGCTCTGGGGCAAGGGCCCAGGGGCTGAGTTGACAGGGAACCTCATGCTAATGGGTCACAATGCTGGCTTGTGTCATGAGAGACCTTAGAATGTGGCGGGGGCTCAGGCGCAATGCAGGATTCTCCTCCCCTGAGGGTTAGACGCAGGTTTCAAGAGCTAGGTTGCCTTCTGGGGACAGGCAGTGTTCTGTTTTGTTGCTCAGGGTCCATGCATTGGATCATATGTAGGAATTCCAGAACCGGCCTCTGGAGGCAGATGCCTACAAGGTTAAGCCAGGGCTCTGTTGAGGTCCTAGGGTCATGTCAGTTTCCATCTTCTGACTCAGTGCCATTGACGTGGTTGACTGCCTCGAGGTACGTGTCTGTCATATGTCAGACTGCACATTTCTGTCAAGAGCGACCAATGAAATTAGGGTGGCCTCAGGGGCCTTCCTGGTGTCTCCCAGTCTAGAAGTTTTGTGCAAATATGATGGCCAGAGTATTCTTTGAGATGACAGGCAGAGTCCTGTGCTGTGGCTCTTATGCCCCATTCTAGAGGGCTTGTCAGCCAGGGCTTTGGGGACAAAAGTCTGGACACAAACTCAGGTTCGGTGGCAGGGGGAGGTGATGGCAGGCCCGATCTGCAGACAATGAGGGCAGTTCCTCGGGATCTGAAATGAGGGTGATGGGGAGGCGGGAGCGCTGGCTTTTCAGTATGGGTTGTGTGTTTTGGTTAGTAACGGAATGGAGGGGTGGCCTTATTTGTCCATGGGAGATTCTGCCTCTGTGGGGATTATGCAAGGCTCCCAAGGTTTTGGTGAATTTCTGGAAGAAGGGAAGAGAGCTGTTTTCCGTCTCAGGAGCCCGCCATAGCAGGGATTCCATGGTGGGCTTCTGGGTCCGGGCGCCTTGAGAAGGTGCCCTCACCGAGGGTGAGGATTTGAACCTAAGGGCATTGCAGTCCTGATATGCATGCACCTGGTCGAGCAAGTGATGGGGCTTGTTTGAAAGCAGGCTCAAGCTGAGGGTCACAATGCCTGTTTGTGTCCAGGGCGGACCTCCTGGGTGGGCCTGCTGGCATGGTCTATGAAGCTGGCTCCCACTCTGATGGTGTGACCCCCATCTCCACAGCAAGCTGTTCCAGCCATGGGGAAGGAGGAGTGCTCCTTTGTACTTGAAGTTCCCCCATAGGCCTGGATTTGATATATGGTCTAGGCACAGATGCCTGAACACCCAGGTTGGGTAGACATGACAGCCAAGGGCCATGGCCGGTCCCACAGGCAGGAGATGGCACCCGCTAACTTGGGGGCTGACTGAAGGTCGGGGCTCAGGCTGTGTCACACAGAGCATTAGTGCACAGTCGGCCTGGTTATTGGGGTTCCGTCTAGGGCCATGCAGGTTGATCCTCACATGGGGATCCTGGGCAAACCCAGTGGACACTTCTTCTTTTTGGGGGGCAGGCAGAAGGCTGCATTGTGGCTCTAGAATTCCCAATCTGGAGGACTTGGTGGTCCGGAGGGTGAGGATGGAAGTCTGCACACACAAGCACTGTTTCTGTTCAGTGCCGAGCACACGGTAGGTGTTCACACAGCACCTGTGTGAAGGCGAGTGTCGGATGTTCGTTCACACTGGAGATTGTGTGCATGATGCTAGATGAATGGAAGGGTGGCCTCATGAGGCCATGGAGGTATTCCCAGGCTGGAGCTTGTGAGCTGCTCTGAACAGCAAGCTGTCCTTCTGTGGGACAGGGGGAGTCCATTTTGATGTCTCCATGATTACCCATATGGAAAGACATGGTAGTAGAGCTCACCGCATAGATGTCTGGAAAGCCCAGTTCAGCTTAACCTCTCAGCCCAGGAACAAGGCAGTTTTGATCTGATGGCTCCTGGGCAAGTGCCCAGGGGGCTGAGTTGACAGGAAGCCTCATGCTGATGGGTCACCATCCTGGCTTGTGTCCAGGGAGACCTTAGAATGTGGCCGGCACTCAGGCGCCATGCAGGATTGTCCTCCCCTGAGGGTTGGACTCAGCTCCAGAGCCAGGTTGCCTTCTAGGGACAGGAGGTGTTCTGTTTTTTTTTTTTGTTTTTTTTTGGATCAGGGACCTAGTGTTGGAACATATGTAGCTACTAATGTATGGGACTGGTTAGCCAGGGGAACTTAGTTTTAAACCCCGGATATTGGGGTGGGCCTGGGCAGATTGCCTTATCTAATCAGTGGGGAGTGTATATATTAAATGTGGTGAATTGAAATCTTATTGGCCACCTGTGTGTAAGCCGGGCTCAACCACCTCTATAAAGGTTAGTCTTGAGGCTGGTGGGGGGGGGGGATAAGTAGGAGGAGTTAGAATAGCCGTTAGAGAATAGGAGGAGTTAAAATAGCCTTTAGAGAAGTAGGAGGAGTTAGATATGCCATTAGAGAAGTAGAAGGAGTTATAATAGCTGCTAGATAAGTAGAAAGAGTTAGAGTAGCCATTAGAATAGCCATTGGGAGCCAGTAGGTTAGTCGTAGGGGTGATATCGTCGGGGTCGCCGGGAGCATCGGAGCTTTGGGATCATAGGGAGCATTGGGAGCGGAATTGCAGGGAGCGCGACTGCCACGACCTGCCTCGCTGCCCCGAGCTGTGGCCTCGACAGAGTAGCATCATTCCGGGGAGCGGCCTCATCTGTGTGAGGCCTCTTGGAGTATGGCCTGGTCCGTTGTGGCCTCTTCCTCATGGGTTGCAGCCTTCGTCCGTTGTGTGGCCTCGTCCAGAGTGGCCTCAACTGCTCTGGGGAGCGGCCTTGTTGGAGTGGCGTCATGGGGAGCAGAGTCTGTGTTGTCAGGGTTGTCGTCCCCGTCATCCTCGCCTCTTTGTCATCAGGGTGGCGTCCTCGTCGTCATCGCCTCTACATAAGAAATGGCCCTGACCAGTCAGTTTCATTTTCGATTCTTGGCTTGAAATAAAGCTTTGCTTGATTTTCGCTTTGTGTCAGTCTCGTTCCTTTTGTCATGGACCCTAACATTGGGTGCTTGCCTGGGATCAAACAACGAGAATGGAGCCAGCATCAGAATTTATGGGAAAAGTCTCCGGAAGTGTTGGGATCTTGTTCGTCTGTCTGGTTGGAGCTCCTGGGTATGGCCCACCGGAAAGAAGGTGGACGCAGCTATGCTCCCCAGGGCTGCAGTGGATACGGGGATGCCCCATTTCTCTGTTGGTAGATCGACATGGGGTTCGAGTCCCCCTGGGGGGTCGGGGGAATTTCGTGTCCCCTTAGATGATTAGGGAGTTCGAGTCCTCTTAGATGGTCACCAGGGGGTTCGAGTCCCCCTAGGCGGTCACCAGGGGGTTTGAGTCCCTCTAGGCAGTCATTGGGTATATGTCCCCCTAGGTGGTAAATGGGGGTTTTGAGTCACCCGAGGCTGTCATCGGGGGTTCATTCCCCCTAGGCGGTCAGTGGGTTTGAGTACGCCTAGAAAATCCCCACCAGTGGCAGGACCGCTGGGCCTGCAGTTGTCTTTGTCTTGTGTTTTTGTTGTCTGCTCTTTGTTGTGTTTTGGAATGGGACAGACAGAGAGTAAGGGGATTCTGACTTTCTTCCCTCTGTTCCTTATAATGGATGTGGGGCTTCTTCCTCACTCATTTCCTATGTTAAGGGCTACAACTGGAGCCAACTGGGTTTAGTCTAACTTGTGGCAGAGACTTTAAGGAATATTCCCAAGCAGCTGCCAAAACTCCTTTTGTTTCAGGGAATTCCTTGTCTTCTCTGGCCTGATGTGGATTGCCTAGCCCCTCCCTCTTGCTGGCGGGAAAGCATGGCGTCTGAAGTGGAATGGACCCAGGTGGAAGATGAAATCTGTTAGCAAAGAGATGACTCAACTGATGGTTCATTGTCTGTCTCAGGGTTTTAATGGGTAATTGTTAAAGTAGCTTTCAGAGTCTTTGGTAACTTGAAGCTTTGAAATTTTGCTTAGATGACAAATGGGATGAAGTGCTAGGGCGCTGGTTGCCAGGAACTAGGTTTGTGCTTTTGAAATCTGTTGGTAAACATGTTTTGTGCTTAACTGCTATTTCAGCAGTACACAATATTTAGTCTTCACTAGAGATTGAGATGTTTCTAAGAAAATGTAAATGGTTTTCTTTGCCCACCCAGAATTGTAAATGAGATCTCTTTGACTCATAAGGCTTTTCCCTCATATGCTAAGTTACTCAGAAAGTACTACTAAATCAATGATAAACCTTGGGTTACATTTGGGTCAATGTTGTAAGTACTCCAGAGGTTTTATACATTTTCTAAAGTTTTAATGTTTTGATAAGGGTCATCATTTGATATTTAACCATATCTATTCTGAGTTTTTTGTCATTTGTAATTGTTTTAATTCTCTTGTAAGATGAATTCCACCTTAAGGAAATTTATATAGGAGACTTTTAGAACAAATACGGTTCTTTGATATGTTGAAATCCTGGAACTGCATTTCCAGAAGTAAAAGTTGCAATCGCACTAAGCCAGAATTAGTACTGTGACTCAATGTAAGAATGAGTCTCCAGGAGCTTTCCTAGAGAGGCTTATTGAATCCTATAAAATGTATAGCCCCATGGACCCTTAGACACCTGAAAAACAGGGGGCAGTGAATCTTGCTTTTGCCAGTCAGTCTGCCCCGGATATAAGGGGGAAACTTCAGGAAATTGTAGGATTTCTAGGGAAGAATCTGATTGAGCTATTGGGAATGGCAGAAAAAGTGTTTAACAACAGGGATTCACAGTAGGATGAAAAACAGACAAAATGCTGGTTAAGGTTTTGGCATTACATGAGATAAGTAGAGGATAGTAAATGGAATGAAAAGCCTAAACACAGAAAAGGCAGGTGGGAAGACATAGATTCAGATCAGTGTGATTACTATAAGGAAAATGGACACTGGGCCAGGGTGTGCCCCAAAAGGAAGATAGCAATGCTGGCCACCAGTGTAAAAATTGAAGTGGAGGGAAAGTCAATTGATTTTTTTGGTGAATACGGGAGCCCAATATTCATCATTACTTAAACCTATGGGACAACTATCTGGAGAGGAATTAGAGGTACCAAGAGCAAATGGCACAGTGAGACATAAATGGAAAACAGAAAGGACTTCCAATTTGGCCTCAGGATTAGTGAAACATCGATTTTTGGTCCTCGCTAATGCCCCATATAACTTGATGGGAAGAGATCTCCTCAACACGTTATGATCTGGCATTCCGTTCCCGAAGTAGACTTGACTGTAACCTTGTGACAAAACACTGTACAGGCAGCAGTAGATGAATACCTCCTTTACGAACCAGTCTCAAAACCAGGGGAGGCAAAGGTGGGGAGCCTTCTCCTAATCCCACAGGTCGAGTTTCCCGAAGTCTGGGCAGAAGGGAAGCCCCCTGGCTTGGTAAGGGGACAACCTCCAGTGGCAGTACAATTAAAGGTGATGGCTATGGGTATTCACGTTGGCCGCACCCCCCATCCCCGGGAAGAAAGGAAGGGTTCATAAAGCACATTAAACATGTCTGAGGAGATGCTATCCTAGTTCCTTGCAAATCTCCATGGAGCAAACCTTTGCTGCCCATAAAAAAAGGCTGATACTTGGGAGTACTGACCCGTTCAGGACTTCTGAGAAGTTAATAAACAGGTTGAAGATATCCACCCAACGGTGCCTAACCCCTATACCCTATTCTCCCTGCTGGGCCCCAAAAGAATTGTGTATACCATCTTAGATCTCAAGAATTCATTTTTCTGCATATTTTTAGCAAGGGATTCTCAATCCCTTTTTGCTTTTGAGTGGTCCGACCCACAGGAAGGATTCAAAGGCCAGCTCACGTGTACAAGACTTCCCAAGGATTCAATAATTCACCCATCATTATTTTTTGACGAGGCATGACGCGAGGATTCGCATGAGTACAGAACCTCCAACCCCGTAGTCACTCTGCTACAGTATGTTAATGACTTCCTAGTTGCCGCTGAGGACTATGAGTCATGTTTGTGGGGGATAAGAGCTCTCTTATGGACTCTGCAGGAAAGAGGGTATTGGGTGTCAGCAAAGAAAGCACAGCTCTTTCAGAGCCATGCCACATATCTAGGCTTTGATCACCACGAGGATGTACATTCACTGTCTGGGTCCAGCAAACAGGTGATCAACCGATAACCCGCCACACCACGTCCCAACAAATGAGGGAGTTTCTTGGATGGTCGGTTACTGTACGCTGTGGATACTGCGGTTTGCGGAGATTGCCCAACCTCCCTACGAACTGGCAAAGGGGGGGGTGCTCACTATGATAGAGTGGACAGTTGAGGCAGAAAGAGCATTTCAGGAATTGCAAACAGCTGTATTGGGTGCCCTAGCATTGGCCATCACAGATGTTATCAAGCCCTTCCACTTTATGTGGATGAAAAAGCAGGGGTGGCCAAAAGTGTTTTGAACATACTCTGGGCCTTGGCAAAGGCCAATAGCCTATCTTCGCAAGAAACTAGATCCAGTAGTGGCTGGGTTCCCCTCTTGCCTCTGCATAATTTCTGTCCCAGCCTTCTTGGTCAAGGATGCAAGTAAATTGACTTTGGGTCAAAATCTCATCTTGCCCACCACCCATGCTATCGAGGGCCTTCTTCGCCCCCCCCAGGCTGATGGATGACAAACATCTGAGTGACGGGGTATCTGGCCCTCCTCCTCAAGGACCAAGTGTGACCTTCTGGTCCCTGGCAGTGTTAAATCCATCCATGCTGCTGCCAGTGGAGCTGGCTGACCACCCACATGACTGTGGGGCGGTCCTAAACCAAGTCGCAGGAATAAGGTCAGATCTCAGATACATTCCCCTCCCAGATGCTGAGATGACTCTGTTCACAGATGGGAATAGCTACGTGGTCAATGGAAAGAGGTATGCGGGGGCTGCAGTGGTTTCTCCTAAGCAGAAAATCTGGACAGCAGACCTGCAACATGGAACTTTGCCAAAAAAAGCAGAACTGATTGCACTCACTAAGGCACTGCAGATGACCAAAGGTAAAACTGCCAATATGTATATGGACAGCAGGTACACCTTTGCTACTCTCCATAAACATTGGGCTTTTTATAAAGAAGTGGGCCTATTAACAGCACAAGGAAAAGGAATTAAAAACAGAGGAGAAATATTGGCTCGCCTCCAGGCTATGTGGGATCCAAAAGAGGTAGCAGTTATGCATTACCCGGGACACCAAAAGGAGACAGATCTGATCTCAAAAGGAAACCAATTAGCAGATCAAGCTGCAAAGCAAGCCGCTCAAGAAACCATACAAGAACGAGTTACACTCCCGGCTCCAGCCCTACCAGAAAAAACAAATTATTCAGAAGAAGATTTAAAGTATTTACAGAAATGTGTTAAATTGGTCTATGAAGGGGACTGGGCTAAGACTGAAGCAGGAAAATTAATTCTTCCTCAAAGAATGGCCAAAAAGGGGGCGCCTGGGTGGCTCAGTGGGTTAAAGCCTCTTCCTTCAGCTCAGGTCATGATCCCAGAGTACTGGGATCGAGCCCCACATCGGGCTCTCTGCTCTGCAGGGAGCCTGCTTCCTCCTCTCTCTCTGCCTGCCTCTCTGCCTAGTTGTGATTTCTCTCTGTCAAATAAATAAAAAATAAAAAAAAAAAAGAATGGCCAAAATGTTAATAGACCTAATACATCAGGGTACTCATTTGGGGATATGCAAACTCAAGGAGCTTATAGGCAAGCATTTCTAGGTTCCTATTTGGGCTTATGGTTCAGGATGTAGTTGATAGATGTGGTCAATGCCTGGCAGTTAATGTAGGAAGAACTAAAATGGGAAGAGGGAAAAGAGAAAAAGGTAAAGAACCAGGAATTTATTGGGAAATAGATTTTACAGAAATGAAACCTGGAAAATATGGCACAAGTACATGTTAGTTTTTTAGATAATTTTTCAGTCTGGGTAGAGGCTTTTCACGCCAAATAGGAGGCAGCAGCAGTGGTAGCCAAAAAGCTACTAGAAGAAATAATTCCTAGGTTGGGCTGCCTCTTGCAATCGGGTCGGACATTGGCCCTGCATTTGTGAGTTCAGTCTCACAGGCATTGGCCAAAGCCGTGGACACTAATTGGAAACTACATTGTGCCTACCGGCCCCAGAGTTCTGGGCAAGGAAAGAGAATGAACCGGACTCTTAAAGAGACCTTGACAAAACTAATTCTGGAGACTGGCGGTGGATGGGTGGATCTCCTTCCACCCTATTTAAGCAAGGTGACCCCAATTGAAATGATTTTTGGGAGACAACCCCACCCCGTTCTCGACTACAAGAAGTTGCCCTAGCAGAAATGACTGATCAGTCTGTACTCCATTCACTGCAGACATTACAGTCTGTCTTAAAAAATGCCCACTCAGGGATCTGGACTGCCCACACTGGAATGGAGACGGAGGTGGAAACACATCCTTACCTACCCGGGGACTTATTTTCAGTATTTCACTATCAATGGAGAAACTGATTAGCCTGAAGAACTATAAACCCCAGATATATAGGCAGGCCAGGCCAGATAGCCATATCCAATCAGTGGGGTGTGCATATATTAACTGTGGTGAGTCAAAATCTCATTGTACACCTGTGTGTGGGCCGGGATCAACCACCTTACTAAAGGTTAGTCTGTGAGGCTGGGAGCAGGGAGACCTAGGAGGATTTAGAATAGCTGTTGGAGAAGTAGGAGGAGTTAGAATAGGTGTTAGAGATGTAGGAGGAGTTAGAATATCCATTGGAGAAGTAGGAGGAGTTAGAATAGGTGTTAGAGATGTAGGAGGAGTTAGAATATCCATTGGAGAAGTAGGAGGAGTTAGAATAGCCGTCAGAGGAATAGGAGGAGTTCCAGTAGCCATTAGAGAAATAGGAGGAGTTAGATTAGTCGTTAGAGAAGTAGGAAGAGTTAGAATAACCATTAGAATAACACAATAGCCATTAGAGTAGCCATTGGGAGCCCTTAAGGTAATCGTAGGAGTGATAGCATCGTGGTCCTCGGGAGCAGCGCTGGTCCAAGCCATGGCCCCACCGCCATTGGCCTCGCTGCCCCGAGCTGCGACCTCGCTGGAGTGGACAGGCTGAAGCGGCCTCGCCAGAGCAGTGTCATTCCAGGGAGCAGCCTCGTTGGCATGCAGCCTCATCGTCGAGGGGCCTCATCCAGAGCAGCTTCTTCATCGTCGGGAGCAGGCTTTTCCAGAGCGGCCTCTTCATTGAAGGGAGTGGCCTCATCAGGCGTGTGGCATCATCTGAGGAGCGGCCTCCTCTGGGGAGTGGCCATGTCGGAGTGGCCACATGGGGAGCAGAGTCTGTGTCGTCAGCATTGTCACCCTCATCATCCTCGCCTCTTTGTCATCGGGAGCGGCGTCCTCGTCATCTTCGCCTCTACGTAAGAGATGGCCTCGACAGGTCTGTGTGATTTCTGATGCTCGGCATGTAATAAAGCTTTTCTTGATTTTCACTTTGTGTCAGTCTCGTTCCTTTGATCATGGACCCTAACAGCTATTTTGCATCTCAGGGGTCCCACCATAGCAGAGATTTCAGAGTCGGCGGCCGGGTACTGTGTGCGTGGAGAACACGTCCGAGGGTTAGGATTTGGGCCTAGGGGCATGTTATGTCCAATATGCTGGCTCCTGGTCCAGCTAGTGAGGGGGCTGGTCTGAAATCAGGCTCTGGCTTAGTGTCGCAATGCCTGTATGAGGCCAGGGCATCCTTGCTGAGTGGGCATGGTCTCATGGGCCATGCAGCTGGCTCCCACTGTGAGGGTAGACTCCCATACCCACAGCAAGCTTTTACCCTCATGGGTTTGGAGGAGTGCTCTTTTATTCTTGAGGTTCCACCATAGCCCGCGATTTGAGCTAAGGTCTGGGCACAGATGCCTGAATACCCAGGTTGGCTAGAGATGACAGTTTCTTTGCTGACACCCAATACCCTTTTTTCTGCACAGGCTGTAAGGGAGCTCTTGTCCCCCGCAAGCATGACTCATAATCCTCAGCGGCTATCAGCAAGTCATCAACATACTGTAACAGAGTGACTCCTGGGTTGGAGGTTCTGTACTCACGCAGATCCTTGTGCAGTGCCTCGTCAAAAAATAATAACTCCCCACAAGGTTGGTACTCCCAATCTCGGTCTTTTTGATGGGCAGCAAAGGTGTGTTCCATGGAGATTTGCAAGGAACTAGGATCCCATCTCCTTGGAGGCAGTTAATGTGTTTTCTGATGCCTTCCTTTGCTTCCTGGGGAAGGGGGTACTGCCGAATGCGAATAGCCATAGCCATCGCCTTTAATTGTACCACCACTGGAGGTTGTTCCTTGGTCAAACCAGGGGGCTTCCCTTATGCCCAGACAGTCTCCAAGAGACTAATTAAATCCTGAGGGAAGACAGAAATGAATTTGTGTTGGGTCTTCCAGTTATAGATGTTGGAAGAGGAGAAAGGGATATAGCTTAGGTGGGGGTGCCTTCTCCCATCCGGTAGAGCAACTTCATGGAGAAGCAGCATTGGCGCTGACAGTACTGGTGAAGTAAAGGGAGGATGAGGGGGAAGGAGGAAAGGGGAAGGATAAGGGCGGTCTATCTGCTTGGTGGTCCCATAGGTTGATCCCGACCGCGTATGAGATGGATTGGTAAATGCAACTCTGGATAGAGAGTCAGATTTAGGGGACAGATAAGAGGGGGGATTCCACATTCTCCACATCTAATAGAGGTAGTACGGTCTTCTTTCCTGGGTCCCCCTCATTTGTCTATTCTGGTGTTGGTGCTCTGACCTGCCTTAGAGGAAGAGAGATGGTTTTATTAGCAGGGGGAAGGTGGGACTTGAGCCATGATGGTGGCTCTTCTATCAGAAATCGCCAGGCCATAATGTATGGTATTTGGTCTCGATGTAGATCGACGACCTCACTCAGGATCGAAGAGATCTGAGCCAAGGCAAATGTTCTGTCTGGCCGCCACCCTGTAGAGAAAGTGGGCCACTCTAATTGCCAGAGGTTTTTTTTTTTTTTTTTTTTTAGTTTTCCCGGGTAAACCTTGTCACCTGACTAAGATTCTTTACCTTGAAAATCCTTGAAATGTTCGAGAACAAGACCTAGGGGTATCACAGGTCCCTTACTCCCTGCTTGTCCCATTCTCCAAATACAACAAACAACACAACAGACAATAAAAAAACAAGGCAGAGACAACAATAGGCCCAGGATCCCCATCCAGAACCTGCTGCTGGTGGGGACTTCCTTGGTCCCCTACAAACACAACAAACCACACAACAGACAACAAAAGATCGAGGCAAGGAAAACTGCAGGTCCAAAGATTCTTACCCAGAAGGTGCCACTGGTGGGGGCTTTCTTCACCACCCAACTGTCTAGGGAGACTCGAACGGGCCAACTGTCTAGGGGAACTCGAACCCCCATACACCTAGGGGGGCTCTAGCCCCCTGTCGATCTACCAGCAGAGGGATAGGTCGTCCCACATCCACTCCAGCCCTGGGGAGCATGGCTGCATCCTGCTTCTCCCCAGTGGGCTATACACTGGAGCTCCGCAACCAGACAGAGAGACAAGATCTCAATAGAGGCTTTTTCCAGAAATTCTAATGCTGGCTCAGTTCTTGTCGTTTGATCCTGGAACGAGCGCCCAATGTTGGGGTCCGTGATCACAGGAACAAGTCTGACAGAAAGCGAAAATCAAGCAATGCTTTATTTCACGAAGTGCATCAGAAAAAAAAAAAAAAAAACAGATCAGTAGGCGCCCGAGCCTTGCTGGGGGCCACCGCCTCCTTGACCTGGGGTCCCTCCTGGAGGCTCCCTGCCTCACCCTCACTGTACCACAGGCCACTTCCTGGGACTAGGCCACTCCTGACGAGGCCGCTAACTATGAGGCCACTGCCAACAAGGCTGCTCCCCGGACGAGGCCGCTCCCCGGACAGCGGCGCTCCCTGGGACAAGGCCGCTGCAGATGAGGCCGATACCCAATGGTCTAGTGACAGTGCCACTGCTTGGGCGGTGCCGCTGCTTGGAGCGAGGCCACTGCAGATGAGGTTGCTTCCCGGGATGAGGTTCCTAGCAATGCCGCTCCTGACAAGGCCGCTCCCAGCGGTGCCGCTACTTGCGTCAACGAGGTTCCCAACAATGCCGCTCCTAAAAAGGCCACTCCCGGTGGCGTCGCTGCTCGGGGTGGCGAGGCTCCCAGCAATGCTGCTCCCGATGCTCCCGATGACAAAAAGGGCGGTCACTCTCCATAACCCCGATACTACCACTCCTACCACTACACTAACGGCTCCCAATGGCACCCCTAAAGGATACTTTAATGGCTCCTGCTACACCCTACTCTAACAATTCCTGCTACCCCTTCCCCACCCTCAAGGACCACTCTTTATTGAGGTGGTTGAGCCCGGCCAAGACACAGGTGACCAATGGGATTGCAACTCAACTCAGTAAATATATGAATGCCCCACTGATTGGACATATTCATCTAGCTAACCTGGCCTGTCCTGACAGATGGGGCCTCTGGAGCCACAGCGCAGGACTCTGCCTGCCCACCCAAAGGAAATTTTGCCCATCACATGTGAACAAACCCTCCAAATTGGGAGACATCTGCAATGCCCCTGAGCCCACCCCAAATTCATTTTCCGCCTTGGAAAAAAGGCACATTCGGACACATGCCAGACACCTACCTCCAGGCAGACACCCAGGTCAATGGCCCTGAGTCAGAAGATGGAACCTGACATACCTCTAGGACCTCAATGGAAACCTACCTTAGTTTTGCAGCCATCTGCCGCCAGAGACAAACTCTGCAATACCTATCTATGGTCCAACACTTGATCCCTGAACCACAAAACAGAATACCTCTCACCTAGAAGGCAACCTGTCTCTTGGGAGCTGCGTCCAACCCTCAGGGGAGGAGATACCTGCATGGCGCCGGAGCCCCCATCACATTCTAACTTCTCCCTGGACACAAGCCAGCATTGTGACCCATCAGAATGAGGCTCCCTGTCACCTCAGCACCCTGGACATTTTGCCCCAGAACCACCAGATCAAAATGGCCTTGTTCCTGGGTTGGAATGGTAAGCAGAACTGGGCTTTCCAGGCATCCATGCCTTGACTTCTGCTATGACGTCTTTCCATACAGAGAACCCAGGTTCCATCAAAACTGACTCCCTTGTCCCGCAGAAGGAAAGCTTGCTGATCGGAGTAGCTCACAAGCCCCAGCCTGGGACGACTTCCATGGCCTCATAAGGCCACCCCTCCATTAATTGGCCATCATGGACACAAACTCCAGCATGATTGTGCATCTGACACGTGCCCTGACTCAGGTGCTGGAGCCAGAACTCATACACTGCACATTGGAAATGCCATGTGCTCTGCATTGAATGGAACGGGCACTTGTGCATTCAGAATTCCATCCTCAGCCACCTGGCCGTGCAGCCTTCCAGATTGTTCATTCCAGAACCCCAATGCAGTCTTCTGCCTGCCCTCCAGAAAGAAGAAGGGCCCTCGGGGTCTGCCAGAATCCCCACGTGAGGATCAACTGCTCAGAACTCAAAGGCACCCCAGTGGCCTAGGCTGCCCTGTGCACTAATGCTCTGTCTGACACAGCTTAATCCCTGACTTCCCAACAGCCCCCCAGGTAGCGGGCCCCATATCCTGCATGTGTGACATGTCAAGAGCAGAGACTCTCATCTCTACCCAACCTGGGTATTCAGGCGGCTGTGTCCAGACCATAACTCAAATCCCAGCCTATGGGGTAACCTCAAGCATCAATGAGCACTCCTCCTACCCCATGAAGGGAAATGCTTGCTGTGAGGATGGAGGTCTAACTCTCAGAGTGGGAGCTAGCTGCATGTCCCATGAGACCACGCCCACCCAGGAGAGATGCCCTGGCCACAAACAGGAATTGTAACCCTTAGTCTGAGCCCACTTTCAAAACAGACCCCTCGATATCTGGGCCAGGAGCCCGCATATCTGGCTTGACATGCCCCTAGGCCCAAATCCTCACCCTTGGTTGGCTTCCCCAGGTGCCTGGATCCAGAAGCTTACTCTGGAATTCCAGCTATGGCGGGACCCCTGACACGGAAAACCACAATCTTCCCTTCCCCCGACAGACAACAAACCCTTGGGCGCCGGGCAGAATCCTCACAAAGGCAGAATCTCTCATGGCCACAGAATCTCTCCGTGGCCAACCCAGACACACAACCCAGACAGAAAATCCTGCGCTCCCGCCTCCCTGTCACACTAACTTCCAATCCCGAGGCACTGCCATCACGGTCTGCAGAACGGGCCTGCCATCACCTCGCTCCTCGTTCTAACCCGAGTTTCTGTTTGCAAACTTTTGTCCCCAAAGCCCTGGCCGGCGGGCCCTCCAGGATGAGGCGTATGGAACCTCTGTGAAGGACTCTGCCTACCCTCCCATAGGAAACTCTGCCCGTCACAGTTGCACCAATCTCCAGATTGACAGACACCTGCAAGGCCCATGAGCCCATCTAATTTCGTTGTCTGCTCTGGACAGAAATTCAGTCTGACAAATGCCAGACACCTACACCCAGGCAGACACCCAGGTCAATGGCTCTGAGTCAGAAGATGCAATCTGACATGCCCCTAGGACCTCAACGGATCCCTAACAGATTTGCAGGCATCTGTCCCCAGAGGCAGGTTCTGGAACACCTACATATGTTCCAAACTTTGGTCACTGAGCTACAAAACAGAACACCTCCTTTCCCTAGAAGGCCACCTGGCTCCTGGGAGCTGCATCCTGCCCTCACAGGAGGAGAATCCTGCAAGGCGCCTGAGCACCCACCACATTCTAAGGCCTCCCTGGACACGAGCCAGGATTTTGAGCCTATCCCATGAGGCTCCCTGTCAACTCAGCCCCCTGGGCACTTTTCTCAGAGCCACCAGATCAAAATTGTCTTGTTGCTGGTTTGAATGGATAAGCTGAGCTTGACTTTCCAGAAATCTATGTGGTGAGCTCTGCTACCATGTCTTTCCATATGGTGGACCCTGGAGCCATTAAAATGGACTGCCCCTGTCCCACAGAAGGAAAGCTTGCTGTTCGGAGCAGCTCAAAAGCCCCAGCCTGGGAAAAAATCAATGGCTTCATGAGGCCACCCCTCTATTCATCTGGCATCATGGACACAAACTCCAGCATTAGCGATAATCTGACACTCACCCTGACTCAGGTGCTGGAGATCTCGTGTCAGGGGCTGTACATTGGAACTGCCATGTGCTCAGCACTGAACTGAACCGGCGCTTCTGTGTTCAGACTTCCATCAATACCCGTTTGGCCTGAAAGCCCAAGAGACTGGGAATTCTGGAGCCACAATGCATCCTATCGCCTGCCCTTCAGAAAGAAGGAAAGCCCTATGGGTCTGCCGAGAATCCCCATGTGATTATCAACCTGCACGGCCCTAGTCGGATCCACAATATCCAGGCAGAACTGTGCACTAATGCTCTGTGTGACACAGCATGAGTCCCGACCTACAGTCAGCACCCCAGGTAGTGGGCGCCATCCCCTACAGGTGGGACCGGCCATAGCCCCAGTCTGTCATCTCTACTCAACCTGGATGTTCAGGCATCTGTGCCCCCACCATACCTCAAATCCCGCCTATGGGGGAACTTCAAGCAGAAAAGAGCACTCCTCCATCCCCATGGCCAGAAAAGCTTGCTGTGGGCATGGGGGTCCAAACCTCAGTGTGGGAGCCAGCTTCATGTCCCATGAGACCAGGCCCACCCAGGAGTGCCGCCCTGGGCACAAAGAGGCATTCTGACCATCAGTCTGAGCCTGCTTTCAAAAAAGCCCCCCCCCCAGCTGGACCAGGAGCCTGCATATCAGGCCTGCCATGCCCCAAAGCCCAATGCTCACCCTTGGTCGGGTTCTCCAGGTGCCCGGACCCAGAAGCTCACTCTGGAATCCCTGCTATGGAGGACCCCTGAGATGGAAAACATCTCTCTTCCCTTCATTCAGAGAGACAATGAAACCTTTGGAGCTGTGCAAAATCCTCTCAGAGGCAGTATCTCCCATGGATCCATAAGGCCACGCCTCCATTCCATGGCCTACCGAGACACACAGCCCAGAAAGAAAAGCCTGCACTCCTGCCTCCCCATCGCTCTAACTTCAGATTCTGAGGCTCTGCCCTCACGGTCTGCAGACTTGGCTTGCCATCACCTCGCCCCTCACCCTAATTCCAGTTTGTATTTGCAGACTTTTGTCCATAAAACCCTGGCCAACATCCCCTCCAGGATGGGGCCTCTCAGATACAGGACAGGATTCTGCCTGCCTTCCCAAATGAAACTCAGCCCGTCACATTTCCACAAACCCTCCAGATTGGGAGACACCTGCAAGGCCCCTGAGCCCACCCAGTTTCCTTGGCCGCTCTGGACAGAAATGCACAGTCTGACACATGACAGATATGTACCTCCAGGCAGACACCAAAGTCAATGGTCCTGAGTCAGAAGATGGAAAATGGCATGCCCATAGGACCACAACAGAGCCCTAGCTGGCAGGCATCTGTTCCTAGAGGAAGGTGATGGAGTGCAAGGGTCCATGATCAATGTTACGAGACTACACAAAGCGAAAATCAATCAAAGCTTTATTTCATGCCAAGCATTGACAATCAAACCGACAGTTTGGGGCCATTTCTTATGTCTAGTGACGACAACGAGGACCCCGCTCCTGATGACAAAGACACGTGGACGATGAGGACGACAACCCTGATGACAGACTCTCCTCCCCATGACGCAACTCTGACAAGGCCACTCCCCAGACGAGTCCACTGTGGACGAGGCTACAAGCTGATAAAGAGGACTGATGATAAAGAGGCCGCTCCGGACCAGGCCACTCTCCAACGAGGCTGCATGCCAATGATGCGGCTCCCAGCAATGACGCCACTCTGGCGAGACTGCGCCTTGGGGCAGCGAGGCCAATCTCGATGGGGCCATGGTGAGGTGGGTCGCGGGCTGCGCTGATGCTCGGAATGGAGAGTCTGTACGTGGTGGCACTGCTGCTTGGGGTGGGCAGCTCCCAACAATGTCTCTCCTGATGCTCCCGATGATCTTGAAGTTCTGACGCTCCAGACGACCCCGACGCTATCACTCCTATGACTACCCTAACGGCTCCCAATGGCTACTCTAATGGCTACTCTAACTCTTCCTACTACTCTAAGGGCTATTCTAACTCCTCCTACTTCTCTAATGGCTATTCTAACTCCTCCTACATCTCTAATGGCTATACTAACTCCTCCTACTTCTCTAATGGCTATTCTAAATCCTCCTAATACTCCACCCCCAGCCTCACAGACAAACCTTTATAGAGGTGGTTGAGCCCGGCCCACAGACAGGTGGACAATGAGATTTCAACTCACCACAGTTAATATATGTGCACCCAACTGATTGGATATGGCTATCTGGCATGTCCCACCCCTATATCTGGGGTTTACAAATTTCTCTGGCTAACCAGGCCCCTATAGTCCCCCCTTTTCTTAGGAAATTAGTCTAATCCTTGAATTTTCAGCCAGTTCTATGTTCTCCTGTTGTAAAGGGGTTATACTGAGCATGTAACACGAACTTTTTAATCGCTCCAATTTTCTTTCGTACAAATGACATTAGGGAGTTTATAATTCAGGGGCCAAAAAGTAACAGTAGTGCACAGTCAGCTGATGAGTGAGCCATTCAACGCTTTGTATAACCTTTTCCATTTTTTTACTAATTCTGTTCATCTAATTTCCCACCTATACTTTACATGAACAGGTAACAATAGGAGCAACAATA
The DNA here is from genome assembly GCF_922984935.1 of Meles meles. Lineage (NCBI taxonomy): Eukaryota > Metazoa > Chordata > Mammalia > Carnivora > Mustelidae > Meles > Meles meles. Next base: position 704,265 of record NW_025721116.1, on the reverse strand, counting down.
AACTCAGTTTTTTTTTAGTTTTAGCTTTAGTCCATGGTGAGCGGGATCTGTCAACTGTAGCTTCCATCCCTGGGGGGCATCCTTGTCCTTGGCTCGTTTGATGTGACCCACATGATTCCAGCCTCTAATGCTCTCTACATTTACAGTAAATCGTCCCTTCCAGTGAGGCTCCAATTTCCCCCTTCATAGCGATGTATCCAAACCAAGTCCCCTAGGTTGGTAAGGATGTGGTTCCACCACTGTCTCTGTCCAAGTATGGGCAGTCTGGATCCCTGAGTGGGCTTTTTTTTTTAGGACAGACTAATGCCTGAAGTGACTGGAGTACAGAGTGATCAGATATTTCTGCTAGGACAACCTCTTGTAGTTGAGGACAGAGAAGGGGGTCACCCAAACATTATTTCAAATAGGTTCACCTTGCTTAGAATGCCCTGAGGAGGGATGAAGAAAGGATATCCACCCATCTACCGCCAGTCTCCAGAATTAGTTTTGTCAAAGTCTCCTTAAGAGTCTGGTTCATTCTTTCTCTTTGCCCGGAAATCTGGGGCCGGTAAGCACAATGTAGTTTCCAATTAGTGCCCATGGCCTTGGCCAATGCCTGTGAGACGGAACTCACATATGCAGGGCCATTGTCTGACCCGAATGCAAGAGGCAGCCCAAACCTAGGAATTATTTCCTCCAGTAGCTTTTTGGCTACCACTTGTACTGTATCATGTTTGGCAGGAAAAGCATCTACGCAGTCTGAAAATGTATATACAAAAACGAACATGGACTTGTGCCCATATTTTCTAGGTTTCATTTCTGTAAAATCTATTTCTCAATAAATTCCTGGTTCCTTACCTGTTTCTCTTTTCCCTCTTCCCATTTTAGTTCTTCCCACTTTAACTGCCAGGCATTGACCACATCTATCAACTATATCCTGAAACATAAGCCCTAATTTAGAAACCTGGAACTGCTTGTCTATAAGCTCCTTGAGTTTCATGTCCCGAAATGAGTAGCCTGATGTATCTGGTCTACTAACTTTTTGCCTCATCTTCGAGGACGAATTATTTTTCCTGCTTCAGTCTTAGCCCAGTCCCCTTCATATTCCAATTTAACCCATCTCTGTAAATCTTCTTCTGAATTGTTCATTTTTTTCTGGTATGGCCTGAGCTGGGAGTGTAACCAGTTCTTGCACTGTTTCTCAGGCTGCTTTCTTTGTGGCTTGATCTGCTATAGGTTTCCTTTTGAAAGCAGTGCAGTCTCCATTTGGTGTCCCAGGCAATGCATAAGAGCCACCTCTTATGTCCCAAATAGCCTGGAGGAAAGCCAATATTTCTCCTCTGATTTTAATTCCTTTTCCTTCTGCTGTTAATAGACCCTTTCTTTATAAGTAGCCCCATGAATATGGAAAGTAACAAAGGCATACCTGCTGTCCATATAGATATTGGCGGTTTTACCTTTGGCCATCTGCAGTGCCTTAGTGAGTGCAATCAGTTCCGCTTTTTGTGCTGAAGTTCCATATAGCAGGGATGCTGTCCATAGTTTCTGCTCAGGAGAAACCACCGCAGCCCCCACATACCTCTATCCATTGACCATATGACACCTCCCATCTGTGAACATAGTCATCTTGGCATCCGGGACGGGAATGTCTCTGAGATCTGGCCTCATTCCTGCAACTTGGGTTTGGACCTCCCCCAGTCGTGTGGGTGGTCAGCCAGCTGCTCTGACAGCAGCGTGGCTGAATTTAGCACTGCCATGAACCGGAAGGTCACACTTGGTCCGTTGAGAAGGAGGACCTGATGTCTGGTCACTCAGGCGTTTGTCATCCATTGATCTAGTGGAGTCCGGAGAAGGTCCTCAATAGCATGGGTGGTGCTCTAGATTAGATTTTGACCTAAATTCAATTTACTTGCATCCTTGACCAGGGGGGCCGTGACAGCAATTATGCAGATGCAAGAGGGGAATCCAGTCACTACTGGATCTAGTTTCTTGCTAAGATAGGCTACTGACATTTGCCAAGGCCCCAGATTCTGAGTCAAAACTCCTTTGGCCACGCCTGCATTTTTTATCCACATACAAATGGAAGGGCTTAGTAACATCTGAGATGGCCAATGCACTCAGTACAGCTGTTTGTAATTCCCGAAATGCTCCTTCTGCCTCAGCTGTCCACTCTATCATTGTGAGCTCCTCCTTTTGCCAATTAGTTGGGAGGTTGGGCAATCTCCTCTAACTGCAGTATCCACAGCCAAAAGAAGCCCACCATCCTAGAAACTCCCTGAATTATCGGGACGTTGTGGGGCGGGGGTATCGCATGATCACCTGGATCATGTTTCCTAGATGAGTGAACGCACTCCCTCGTGGAGATCAAAGCTTAGATATGTGGCATGGCTCTGACAGAGCTGTGCTTTCTTTGCTGACACCCGATACCCTTTTTCCTGCAGAGTCTGGAAGAGAGCTCTCCTCCCCTGAATACATGATTCATAGATCTCAGCGGCTACAGCCAGTCATCAACATACTGTACCAGAGTGACTACTGGGTTGGAGATTCTGTACTCAAGCAAATCCTCGTGTAGTGCCTCGTCAAAAAATAATAGTGGGTGAATTATTGAATCCTTGGAGAAGTCTTTTACAGGTGAGCTGGCATTGGAATCCTTCCTGTGGGTCGGACCACTCAAAAGCAAAAAGGGGTTGAAGTTCCCTTGCTAAAGCTATGCAGAAAAATACATCCTTGATATATAAGATGGTATAAACAGTTCTTCTGGGACCCAGGAGGGAGAGTAGGGTATAGGGGTTAGTCACCGTTGGGTAGATATCTTCAATCTGTTTATTAACTTCCCACAAGTCCTAACGGGTCAGTACTCCCCAGTATTTGCCTTTTTGACGGGCAGCAAAGGTGTGCTCCATGGAAATTTGCAAGGAACTAGGATCGCGTCTCCTCAGAGGTGGTTAATGTGCTTTTTGATCCCTTCCTTTGCTTCCTGGAGAAGGGAGTGATGCCGGTCGTGAACAGAAGTAGCCATCACCTTTAATTGTACCACCACTGGAGGTTGTCCCCTGGCCAAGCCAGGGTGCTTCCTTCTGCCCAGACCTCAAGAAACTCGACCTGGAGGATTTGGAGTAGGCTCCCCAACATTGGCTCCTCTGGTTTTGAGGATGGCTTGTAAAGGAAGTATTGATCTACTGTTGCCATAAGCACCAGTACAGTGGGTTGTCTCAAAGTTACAGTCATGTCTACTTCTGAGAACTGAATGACAGCTCATTACTTGTGGAGGAGATCACTTCCCATCAAGATATATGGGGCATTATGGAGGAACAAAAATCGATGTTTCACTACTCCCAAGGCCAAATTTAAAGTCCTTTCTGTTGTCCATTTATGTCTCATGCTGCCATTTGCTCCTGTACCCAAACTTCCTCTCCAGATAGTTTTTCCATAAGTTAAAGTAACGATGAAAATTGGGCTCCCGTGTCGACGAAATAAATCAATTGATTTCCCTCCACTTCAATTTTTACTCTCGTGGCCAGCATTGCCATCTTCCTTTTGCGGCACTCCCTCGTCCAGTGTCCTTTATCCTTACAGTAAGCACACTGATCTGAATCTAAGTCTTCCCACCTGCCTTCTCTATGCTTAAGCTTTTTATTCCATTTACTATCCCCTGGCTATCTCATGTCATGCCAAAACCTTAACCAGCTTTTTGTCTTTTTTTCATCCTCCTGTGCATCCATGTTGTTAAACACTTTTTCTGCTATTCCCAATAGCTCAATCAGATTCTTCCCTTCAAATCCTTCAATTTCCTGGAGTCTCCTCCTTATATCCAGGGCTGACTGACTGGCAAAAGCAAGATTCACTGCCCCCTGATTTTCGGGTGCCTCAGGGTCGATCAGGCTATACATTTTATAGGCTTCAATGAGCCTTTCTAGGAAAGCTCCTGGAATCTCATTCTTACCTTGAGTCACCGTACTAATTCTGGCTTAGTGAGATTGCAACTTTTACTTCTGGAAATGCAGTTCCAGGATTTCAACATATCAAAGAACCGTATTTGTTCTAAAAGTCTCCTATATAAATTTCCTTAAGGTGGAATTCATCTTACAAGAGAATTAAAACAATTACAAATGACAAAAAACTCAGAATAGATATGGTTAAATATCAAATGATGACCCTTATCAAAACATTAAAACTTTAGAAAATGTATAGAACCTCTGGAGTACTTACAGCATTGACCCAAATGTAACCCAAGGTTTATCATTGATTTAGTAGTACTTTCTGAGTAACTTAGCATATGAGGGAAAAGCCTTATGAGTCAAAGAGATCTCATTTACAATTCTGGGTGGGCAAAGAAAACCATTTACATTTTCTTAGAAACATCTCAATCTCTAGTGAAGACTAAATATTGTGTACTGCTGAAATAGCAGTTAAGCACAAAACATGTTTACCAACAGATTTCAAAAGCACAAACCTAGTTCCTGGCAACCAGCACCCTAGCACTTCATCCATTTGTCATCCAAGCAAAACTTCAAAGCTTTAGGTTACCAAAAACTCTGAAAGCTACTTTAACAATTACCCATTAAAACCCTGAGACAGACAATGAACCATCAGTTGAGTCATCTCTTTGCTAACAGATTTCATCTTCCACCTGGGCCTATTCCACTTCAGATGCCATGCTTTCCCTCCAGCAAGGGGGAGTGGCTAGGCAATCCACATCGGGCCAGAGAAGGCAAGGAATTCCCTGATACAAAGGGAGTTTTGGCAGCTGCTTGGGAATATTCCTTAAAGTCTCTGCCACAAGTTAGACTAACCCCAGTTGGCTCCAATTATAGCCCTTAACACAGGAAAGGAGTGAGGAAGAAGCCCCCCATCTATTATGAGGAACAAAGAGACAAAAGTCAGAATCCCCTTGCTCTCTGCCTGTCCCATTCTGCCAACACAACAAACAACACAACAGACAACAAAAACACAAGACAAAGACAACTGCGGGCCCAGCAGTCCTGCCATTGGTGGGGGATTTTCTAGGGGGACTCAGACCCCCTGACCGCCTAAGGGAACTCGAACCCCCAATGACTGCTTTGGGGGACTCGAACCCCCGATGACCACCTAGGGGGATGTGAACCCTCTGACTGCTTAGGGGGAAACAAACCCCCTGGTCACCACATAGGGGGACTCGAACCCCCTGGTAACAGTCTAGGGGGACTCGAATTCCCTGACCATCTAGGGAGACCTGAACCACCCCGACTGCCAAGGGGAACTTGAACCTCATGTTGATCTACCAACAGAGAAATGGGGCATCCCCACATCCCCTTCAGCCTGGGAAGCATAGCTGTGTCCATCTTCTTCCTGGTGTCCATACACAGGAGCTCCAACCAGACAGACGAACAAGATCCCAACACCTCCAAACACTTTTCCCATAAATTCTGATCCTGGCTCAGTTCCCGTTGTTGGATCCCAGGCGAGCCTCCTGTGATAGGGTCCATGATCAAAAGAACGAGACTGACAGAAAGCAAAAATTAAACAAAGGTTAATTTCAGGCCAAGCATCGAAAATGAAACCGACATGTTGGGGCCATTTCTTACATAGAAGTGATGACGACGAGGATGCAACTCCTGGTGACAAAGAGGCAAGGATGACGAGGATGACAACCGTGATGACATAGACTCTGCTCCCCATGGCTCCACTCCAACAAGGCCACTCCCCAGACGGGGCCACTCTGGATGAGGCCAAATGCTGGATGAAGGCCGCAACTGATGATGAAGGGGCTTCTCCAGACTAGGCCACTCTCCAACGAGGCTACACGCCAACTAGGTCACTCCCCGGAATGACACCACTCTGGCGAGGCCACAGCTCTGGTCAGCGAATCAGGTCACGGCACGGCCATGGCGAGGCCGGTCATGGGTGGCACTTCTGCTCAGGGAGGCGAGGCCAATCGTGGCAGTACCGCTCCCAGCAATACCACTCCCAATGCTCGCGATGATCCTGAAGCTCTGATGCTCCTGACAAACCCGAAGCTATCATGCCTACAACTACCCTAAAATCTCCCAATGTCTACTCGAATGGCTACTCTAACTCCTTCTACTACTCTAACAGCTATTCTAACTCCTTCTACTTCTCTAATGGCAATTCTAACTCCTTCTATTCTCTAATGGCTATTCTAACTCATCTTACTTATTCCCCCCACCCCCGCAAGCCTCACAGACTAAGCTTTAACAGGGGATTGAGCCCGGCCCACACACAGGAGGCTAATGAGATTTCAATTCACCACATTTAATATATCCATGTCCCACTGTTTGGATAAGGCAATCTGGCCAGGCCCGCCCCAATATCAGGGGTTTACCACTAAGTTCCTCTGGCTAATCAGCCCCCTACATTAGTACCTACATATCTTCCACCACTAGGTACGTGATCCAAAAAGCAGAACAACTCCTGTCCCCAGAAGGCAAACTGGCTCTTGGGGACTGCGTCCAAACCTCAGTGGAGGAGAATCCTGCATGGCACCTGAGCTCCCGCCACATTCTAAGGTCTCCCTGGACACAAGCCAGCATGGTGACCCATCAGCATGAGGATTCCTGTCAACACTGCCCCCTGGGCACTTGCCCAAGAGCCATCAGATCTAAGCTGCCTTTTTCCTGAGCTGAAAGGATAAGCGGAGCGGGCTTTCCAGACATCTATGCAGTGAGCTCTGCTACCATGTGTTTCCATATGGGGGACCATGGAGCCATTAAAACGGACTCTCCCTGTCCTGAAGACGAAAATCTTTCTGTTCAGAGCAGTGGACAAGCCCCAGCCTGGGAAAACTGCCATGGCCTCATGAGGACACTCTTCCATTCATCTAGCTTCATGCACACAAACTCTAGCGTGAGCGATAATCTGACACTCGTCCTGACTCAGGTGCTGGAGATCTCGAGTTATATGCTGCACATTGGAAATACCATGGGCTCTGCACTGAACAGAAACAGCGCTTGTGCGTGCAGACTTCCGTCCTCACCCTCCTGTCCAACAAGCCCTCCAGATTGGGTATTCTAGAGCCACAATGCAGCCTTCTACCTGCCCTCCATAAAGAAGAAGGATCCTATGGGTCAGCCCAGAATCCCCATGTGAGGATCTACCTGCACGTCCCTAGACGGAACCCCAATATCCAGGCCAACTGTGCACTAATGCTCTGTGTGACAGAGCCTGAGTCCTGACCTCCAGTCTGCCCCCCTGGTAGCAGGTGCCATCTCCTGCAGTTGGGACCGGCCATGGCCCTAGTATGTCATGTATACCCAACATGGGTGTTCAGGCATATGGGCCCAGACCATATCTCAAATCCCGGCCTATGGGAAGCTCAAGCACAAAGGAGCACGCCTCCATCCCAATGGATAGAAAAGCTTCCTGTGTAGATGTGGGTCACACCCTCTTAGTGGGAGCCAGTTGCATGGCCCATGAGAACATGCCCACCCTTGAGGTACACTCTGGGCACAAACAGGCATTGTGACCATTAGCCTGAACCTACTTTCAAAGAAGCCCCCTCGGTAGCTGTACCAGGAGCTCGCATTTCGGGCCTTCCATGCCCCTAGGCCCAAATCCTCACCCTCAGTCCTTTTCTCCAGGTGCCTAGACCCAGAAGCCGACTCTGGAATCCCTGCTATGGCAGGACCCCAGAGAAGGAAAACAGCTCTCCTCCCTTCATCCAGAAAGACACCAAAACCTTGGGAGCCATGCAAAATCCCCACCGAGGCAGAATCTCCCATGGACCATGAGGCCACCACTCCATTCCAAGGCCAACAGAGACACACAACCCAGACAGAAGACCCTGAGCTCCCGCCTCCCCATCGAACTAATTTCAGATCTCGAGGCACTGCCCTCATGGTCCGTAGATCGGGCCTGCCATCACCTCAACCCTGACCCTAAACCGAGATTGTGTTTTCAGAATTTTGTCCCCAAAGTCCTGGCCCACAGGCCCTCCAGGATGGGGCCTCTTGAGCCTCAGCACAGGACTCTCCTGCCCTTCCAAAGGATATTATGCTTGTCACAGTTGCACAAACTCTCAAGATTGGGAGACACCAGCAAGGACCCTGAGCTCACCCAATTTCGTTGGCCGCTCTAGTCAGAAATGCACAGTCTGACACATGCCACACACCTACTTCCAGGCAGACACTCAGGTCAATGGCCCTAAGTCAGAAGAGGAAACTGACATGCCACTAGGATCTCAATGGAATCTTAGCTTAGGTTTGCAGGCATCTGTCCCCAGAGGAATGGTTGGAGTACTTACCTGTGTTCCTACACTAGGTCCCTTATACAAAAAACAGCACATCTCCTGTCCCCAGAATGCAATCTGGCTCTAAGGAGCTGCATAAAACCCTAGGAGTGGAGAATTCTGCATGACGCTGGAGCCTCCGCCACATACTTAGGTCTCATGGGACACAAGCCAGCATTGTGATCCATCAGCTTGAGGCTCCCTGTCAACACAGCCCCCTGGGCAATTCGTCCCAGAGCCACCAGATCGAAACTGCCTTGTTCCTGGACTGCAAGTGTAATCTGAGCTGGGATTTCCAGGCGTACATGTGGTGAGATCTGCTACCAAGTCTTTCTATATGTAGGACCCTGAATCCATCAAAACGGACTCCCCTTGTCCCGCAGAAGGAAATCTTGCTGTTTGGAGCAGTTCACAGTCCTAGCCTGCAAAAACCTCCCTGGAATCTTGAGGCTCCCTCAATCCCCTCCATTCGTTGGCCATCATGGACACAAACTCCAGAGTGAGTGAACGTCCAACACTCTCCCTGACTTGTGTCCTAGATATCTCTAGTCAGACGCTGAGCATTGGAAATACCAGGCGCTCGTCACTGAACTGAACCAGTGCTTGTGCATTCATATTTCTGTCCTCAACTTCAGGGCCAGCAAGCCCTCCAGATTGTGAACTCTGGAGAGACAACACGGCCTTTTGCATGCCTTCCATAAAGAAGAAGGGCCCTATGTGTTTGTCCAGAATCCCCAAGAGAGGATCCAAATGCATGGCCCTCGATGGCACCCCAATGTCCTAGGCCACCCTCTACACTAATGCTCTGTCTGACACAGCCTGAGCCCTGACCTCCCATCAGCCCCCCAGGTAGTGGGCCCCATATCCTGCAGGTTGGATGTGCCAAGGCCAGAGACTGTCATTTCTACCCAACCTGGGTGTTCAGGCATTTGTGCAGAGACCATGACTCAAATCTCAGCCTAAGGGGGAATCATAAGCACAAAAGAACAATCCTCTTTCCCCACGGCAGGAAAACCTTGCAGTGGGGATGGTGTCAAACCCTCAGTGTAGGAGCCATCTGCACGGCCCATCAGACCACGCCCACATATTAAGATGGCTCAGGCCACTAACAGGCATTTTGACCCTCAACCTGAGCCCGGTTACAAACAAGAGCCCCCATAGCAGGCCTGCCATGTCCCTATCTCATTCTCCAGAAGCACGAACCCATAAGCCGTCTCTGGGATCCCTGATATGGCCCAACCCCTGAGACGAAATCAGGACTCTTTCCTTCCCCTCTATAGACACCAAACCCTTGGGAGCTGGACAGAATCCCGACAGAGGCAGAATCTCCCATGGCCCCATGAATCCAACCCTCATTTCGTGGCCATCAGAGACACACAACCCAGACAGAAAAGCCTGCACTCCTGCCTCCCAGCACAACTAATTTCAGATCCCAGGGCACTGCCCTCACGGTCCACAGATCAGTACTGCCATCACCTCAACTCCCACCCTAACCTTAGTTTGTGTTTGCAGACTTTTGTCTCCAAAGCCCTGGTTGACAGCCCCTCCAGGACGGAGCCTCTGGAGCCAAAGCACAGGACCCTGCCTGCCATCCCGAAGGAAACTGCTCGTCACAGCTGCACAAACCCTCCAGATTGGGAGACAACTGCAATGACCCTGAGCCCACCCCAATTTCGTAGTGCACTCTGGAAAAAAAGGGGATTCTGTCACACGCCAGATACCTACCACCAAGCAGACACCCTGGTAAATGACCCAGGGTCAGATGGTGGAACCTGACATGCCCTTAGGACTTAAACAGAACCCTAGCTTAAGTTTACAGGCATCTGTCCCCAGAGGCAAGTTCCAATATACCTTCATATGTTCCAGCAGTTGGTCCCTCTCCACATAAAAGAATACCTCCTATCCCCAGAAGACAACCTGGCTCTCAGGAGCTGGGTCCAACCCTCGGGTGGAAGAATGCTGCATGGCACCTGAGCCTCTGACACATTCTAAGGTCTCACTGGACACAAGCCAGCATGTGACCCATCATCATGAGGCTCCCTGTCAACTCAGCCCCAAGGGTTCATAGCGCAGAGCCACCAGATTGAAACTGCCTTGTTCCTGGGCTGCAAGGGTAAGCTGAGGTGGGCTTTCCAGGCATCTATGTGGTGAGCTCCTCTACCAAGTCTTTCCATATGGGGGAGCCACGAGCCATCAGAATGGACTCCTCCTATCCCAGAGAAGGAAAGTTTGCTTTTCGGAGCAGCTCACAGGCCCCAGCCTGGGAAAATCTCCATGGCCTCATGAGTCCACCCCTCCCTTCATCGGGCATCATGGACACAAACTCCAGCGTGAGCAACCATTCGACACTCACCCTGACTCAGGTGCTGGAGATCTTGAGTCAGACACTGCATATTGGAAATGCCATGTACTCAGCAGCATAGTGAACCAGCGCTTGGGCATTCAGATTTCCGTCCTCAACCTCTTGGGCTCCAAGCCCTCCAAATTGGACATTCTGGAGCCACAACGCAGCCTCCTGCCTTCCCTCCAGAAAGACGACGTGCCCTTTTGGTCTGCCTAGAATACCCATGTGAGGATCAACTTGCACGGCCCTCCAGGGAACAGAAATATCCAGGATGCACTATGCAGAAATGCTCTCTCTGACACAGCCTGAGCTCCGACCTCCAGTCAGCTCCCCAGGTTGGGGGTGCCATCTCCTGCAGGTGGGACCATCCATGGCTCGATGCTGTCATCTTTACCCAGTCTGGGTATTCAGGCATCAGTGTCCCGAACGTAGCTCAAATCCTGGTCTATGGGGGAACCTCAAACAAAATATATCACTCCTCTTTCCCATTTCCAGAAAAGCTTGTTGTGGGGATGGGGGTCAAATCCTCAGAATGGGAGCCAGCTGCATGGCCCATGAGACCACGTCTAACCAGGAGCTCGCTCTGGGCAGAACCAGGCATTGTGACCATCAGCCTGAGCCTGCTTTCAAACAAGCCCACTCCAGAGCTGGACCAGGAGCCCGCATATTGGTCCTGCCATGACCCTAGGCCCAAAATCGCACCCTCGGGCAGGTTGTCCAGGTGGCTGGATGCAGAAGCTGACTCTGGAATCCCTGCTATGGTGGCAACCGTGAGACTGAAAACTGTTATCTTCCCTTCATCTAGAAATACATCAAAACCTTGGGAGCCATGCAAAATCCCCACAGAGGTAGAATCTCCCATGGACCCATCAGGCCACCTCTCCATTCCATGGCCAACCAGGACAAACAACCCAGACAGAATAGCCTGTGCTCCCGCCTCCCTGTTGCCCTAATTTCAGATGTGGAGGCACTGCCCTCACGGTCTGCAGATCGGGCCTGCCATCACCTCACCCCCAAACATATCCTGAGTATGTGTTTGCAACTTTTGTCCCCAAAGCCCTGGCTGAAAGGGCCTCCAGGATGGCGCCTCTGGAGCCACAGTACAGGTCTCTGCTTGTCCACCCATAGGAAGCTCAGCCCGTCACATTGCACAAACCCTCCAGATTGGGAGACACCTGCAATGCCCCTGAGCCCCCAAATTCATTGGCCGCCTTGGAAAAAAGGCGCATTTGGCACATGCCAGACACCTAAATCCAGGCAGACACTCAGACAATGGCCCTCAGTCAGAAGATGGAACCGGACATACCCCTAGGACCACAACAGAACCCTAGCTTAGGTTTGCTAGCATCTGTCTGCAGTGGCAATCTCTTGAATACCTACATATGGTCTAACACTTGTTCCCTGAGGAACAAAACAGAACACCTAATGTCCCCAGAAGGCAACCTGGCTCTTGCGAGGTGTGTCCAACCCTCAGGGGAGGAGAATCCTGCATGGCTCCTGAGGCCCCGCCACATTCTAAGGTCTCCCTGGACACAAGCCAGCATTGTGACTCATCAGAATGAGGCTCCCTGTAACCTCAGCCCCCTGGGTACTATACCCCAGAGCCACCAGATCAAAACGGGCTTGTTTCTGGGCTGGAAGGCAAAGCGGAACTGGGTTTTCCATGCATCCATGCGGTGACTTCTACTACGACGTCTTTCTCTATGGAGAACCCTGGTGTCATCAAAACGACCTCCCCCTGTCCCACAGAAGGAAAGTTTGCTGTTCGGAGCAGCTCACAGGCCCCAGCCCAGGAATATCTCCATGACCTCATGAGACCTCCCCTCCATTCTTCGGCCATCATGGACAAAAACTCCAGGGTGAGTGACCATCTGACATGTGCCCTGACTCACATGCGGGAGATCTCGAGTCAGAGGCTGCACATTTGAAATGTCATGTGCTCGGCAATGAACGGAATTGGTGCTTGTGCGTTCAGAATTTGGTCCCCACCCTCCTGGCCTGCCAGCCTTCCAGATTGTACATTTAGGAGCTCCAACACAGTCTTCTTCCTGCCCTCCAGAAAGAAGAAGTGCCCTAGGAGTCTTCACAGAATCCCCACGTGAGGATGACCCTGCATGGACCTCGACGGCATCCCAATATCCATGCTGCCCTGTGCACTAATGCTCTGTCTGACACAGCGTGAGCCCCGACCTCCCATCAGGTTCCTAGATAGTGGACACTATTTAATGCACATGGGATATGCCAAGGCCAGAGACTTTCATCTCTACGCAACTTGGGTTTTCAGGGATCTGTGCCAAGACCATAGCTCAAATCCCAGGTTATGGGGGAACCTCAAGCATCAAAGAGCACTGCTCCTTCCCCACGATGGTAAAAGCTTGCTGTGGGGATCGGTTATAACCCTCAGAGTGGGAGTCAGCTGCATGGCCCATTAGACCACGACCACCAAAGAAGGCCGCCCTGGCCACAAACAGGCATTGCGACCCTAAGCCTGAGCCCTCTTTCAAACCAGCCCCCTCGCTAGCTGGACCAGGGGCCCGCGTATCGGGCCTCACATGCCCCAAGGCCCAAATCCTCACCCTCGGTTGGGTTCTCCAGGCGCCCGTACCCAAAAGCCGACTCTGGAATCCCTGCAATGGAGGGAAACCTGAGACGGAAACATCATTCTTCCCTTCAACTGAAAGACACCAAACCCTTGGGAGCAGAGCAGAATCCTCACAGAGGCAGAATCTCCCATGGCCCCATGAGACTACTGATTCTTCCGTGGCCAACCAAGACACACAAACAAGACAGAAATATCTGTGCTCCTGCCTCCCCGTCGACCCCATTTTAGATACCAGGATACTGCCCTCCCGGTCTGCAGATCAGGCCTGCCATCACATCACCCCTAAACCTTAGCCGAGTTGGTATTTGCAGACTTTTGTCCCCAAAGCCCAGGCTGACAGGCCCTCCAGGATGAGCCTTCTGGAGTCACAGTGCAGGACTCTGCCTGCACACTTGATGCAAGCTCTGCCCATCACATTTGTAAAAACCCTCCAGATTGGGAGACCTCTACAATGCCCGTGAGTGAACCCCAAATTCGTTGGCCGCCTTGGAAAAAAGGTGCCTTCAGACACAGGCCAGACACATACGTCCAGGCAGACACCTAAGTCCATGGCCCTGAGTCAGAGATGGTACGGAATTACTCCTAGGACCTCACGGAACCCTAGCATAGGTTTTCACGCATCTGCCTCCAGAGGCAAACTCTGGAATAACTACATATGTTCCAAGACTTGAATCCTGAGTCACAAAACAGAGCACCTCCTGTCCCCAGAAGGCAACCTGGCTCTTAGGAGCTGCGTCCAACCCTCAGGGAAGGAGAATCCTGCATGGCGTCTGAGTCACCGCCACATTCTAAGGTCTCCCTGGACACAAGCCAGCCTTATGACCCATCAGAATGAGGATCCCTGTCACCTCAGCAACCTGGGCCCTTTGCCACAGAGACACCAGATTGAAACGGAATTGTTCCTGGGCTGGAAGGCTAAGTAGAGCTGGGCTTTATAGAGATCCATGCGGTGACTTCTGCTACAACGATTTCCATATGGGGTACCCTTGTGCCATTCAAACAGACTCCCCCTGTCCCGCAGAACGAAAGCTTGCTGTTCAGAGCATCTCACAAGCCCCAGCCTGGGAAGACGTTCATGGCCTCATGAGGCCACCCCTCCACTTGTTGGCCTTAATGGACACAAACTCCAGCATGAGCGACCATCTGACATGTGCCCTGACTCAGGTGCAGGAGATCTTGAGTCAGAAGCTACACATGGGAAATGCCAGGTGCTCGGCACTGAAAGGAACTGGCGCTTGTGCCTTCAGAATTCCGTCCACAGCCTACTGTCCCGCCAGCCCTCCAGGTTGTTCATTCAGGAGCCAAAACACAGTCTTCTTCCTGCCCTCCAGAAAGAAGAAGCGCCCTAGGGATCTGCCAGAATCCCCACGTGAGGATCAACCTTCAAGGAACTCGATGGCCCCCCAGTGTCCTAGGCCACACAGTATACTAATGCTCTGTTTGACAGAGCTTGAGCCCCGATCTCCCAATCCACCCCAAGTAGCGGGCCCCATATCCTGCAGGTGGGACGTACCAAGGCCAGAGACTTTCATCTTTACCCAACCTGGGTATTCAGGCGTCTTTGTCCAGAACATAGCTAAAATCCTGGGCTATGGGGGAACCACAAGCATCGATGAGTAATCCTCCTTCCCCACAAGGGGGAAAAGCTTGCTGTGGGGATGGGAGTCTAACCCTCAGAGTGGGAACCAGCTGCATGGCCCATGAGACCACGCCCACCCAGAAGGGGTGCCCTGGCCACAGAGAGGCATTGTGACCCTTAGCCTGAGCCCGTTTTCAAAACAGCCCCCTTGCTAGTTGGACCAGGAGCCCACAAATCGGGCGTGACATGCCCCAAGGCCCAAATCCTCACCCTTGGTCGGGTTCTCTGGGCACCCAGATCTAGAAGTTGACTCTAGAATCCCTGCTATGGCGGGACCCCTGAGATGGAAAACTGCAAGCTTCCCTTTCCCCTGAAAGACAGCAACACCTTGCGAGTTGGGCAGAATCCTCACAGAGGCAGAATCTCTCATGGTCACATGAGGCCACCACTCCATTCCATGGCCAGTCGAGACACACAACCCAGACAGAAAAGCCTGCGAACCTGACTCCACGGCTCCCTAATTTCAGATCCCAAGGCACTGCCCTCAAGGTCTGCAGATCGGGGCTGCCATCACCTCGCCCCTCACTCTAACCCGAGTTTGTGTTTGCAGACTTTTGTCCCAAAGCCCTGGCCTACAGGTCCTCCAGGATGGGGTGTCTTGAGCCTCTGAGCAGGATTCTGCCTGCCCTCCCATAGGAAACTCTGCCCGACAGAGTTGTACAAACCCTCCAGATTGGGAGACACCTGCAAGGCCCCTGAGTCCACCCAAATTCGATGGCCGCTCTAGACAGAAATATACAGTCTGACACATGCAGACACCTACCTCCAGGCAGACACCCAGGTCAATGGCCCTGAATCAGAAGATGGAAACTGACATGCCCCTAGGACCTCCACGGAACCCTAGCTAAGTTTGCAGGTATCTGTCCCCAGAGGCAGGTTCTGGAATACCTCATATGGTCCAATGCTTGGTCCCTAAGCCAAAAAACAAAACTCCTCCAGTCCCCAGAAGTCAACCTGGCTCTTGGGAGCCGCATCCAGGCCTCATGGTTGGGGAATCCTGCATGGCGCTGTAGCCCCCACCACATTCTAAGGTCTCCCTGGACACAAGCCAGCACGGTGACCGATCATCACGAGGCTCCCCATGAACTCAGCACTCTGGGCACTTGCCATAGAGCCACCAGATCAAAACTGCCTTGTTCCTGGACTGAAAATATAAGCTGAACTCAGCTTTCCAGACATCTTTATGGTGAGCTATGCTACCATGTCTTTCCAGATGTGGAACCATGGAGCCATCAATATGAACTCTACGTATCCTGCAGAAGGAAAGTTTGTTGTTCAGAGCAGCTCAGAAGCCCCAGCCTGGGAAACCTCCATGGCCTCATGAGGCCACCCCTCCATTCATTGGGCATCATGGATAAAACTCCAGCGTGAGCGAACATCCAACACTCTCCCCGATTCAGGTGCTGGGAATCTCCAATTAGACGCTGCACATTGTAACTGCCATGTGCTCGGTGATGAACTGAACAGGCGCTTGTTTGTTCACAGTTACGTCCTCAACCGTCTCGCCTGCTAGCCCTCCAGATTGGGAATTCTGGAGCCACAACTCATCCTACTGCCCACCCTTCAGAAAGAAGGAGGGTCCTACGGGTATGCTGAGAAACCCCAGGTGAGTATCAACTTGCACGTCCCTAGTCGGAACCACAAAATCCAGGCCACACTGTGAACTAATGCTCTGTGTGACACAGTCTGAGGCCCGACTGCAGTCAGCCCCCCAGTTCGCAGGAGACATCACCTGCAGGTGGGACTGGCCATGGCCCCAGGCTGTCATCTCTACCCAACCTGGGTGTTCAGGCATCTGTGCCCCAGTTATAGCTCAAATCAAGGCCTATTGGGGAACCTCAAGCACAAAAGAGCACTCCTCCTTCCCCACAGCCAGAAGGATTTGCTGTGGAGATGGGGGTCAAAGCCTCTGAGTGGCAGCCAGTTGCATGGCCCACCCAGGAGGTCCACCATGGACAAAAAAAAAACAGGCATTGTGACCATCAGTCTGAGCCTACTTTCAAAGAAGCCCCCTCAGTAGCTGGACCAGGATCCCACATTGGTCCTGCCATGCCCGTAGGCTCAAATCCTCACCCTCAGTCAGGTTCTCCAGGCACCCGTACCCAGAAGCCGACTCTGGAATCCCTGCTATGGCGGGACCCATGAGAAGGAAAACAGCTCTCTTCTCTTCATCCAGAAAGACAACAAAACCTTGGGAGCTGTGCAAAATACACACTGAGGCAGAAACTCCCATGGACCAATGAGGCCACCCATCCTTTCCATGCAAACCGAGACACACAACCCAGACAGAAAAGCCTGCGCTCCTGCTCCCCAAGGCCCTAATTTCAGATCCCGAGGCACTGCCCTCATGGTCTGCAGAGCGGGCCTGCCATCACGTCGACCCTCATCCTAACCCCTGTATGTGTTTGCAGACTTTTGTCCCCAAATCCCTGGCCAACAGGCTGTCTAGGATGGGGCCTCTGGAGCCAGAGCACATGACTCTGCCTGCCTACCCGAAGGATTCTCTGCCTATCACATTTGCACAAACCCTCCAGATTGGGAGACAACTGCAAGGTCCCTGAGCACAGCCAATTTCTATGGCTGCTCTGGACATGGATGTGCAGTCTGACACATGGGAGACACCTACCTCCAAGCAGACACCCAGGTCAATGACCCTGAGTCAGAAGAAGCAAACGGACTGACATGCCCCTAGGCCTCCACAGAACCCTAGCTGAGGTTTGCAGGCATCTGTTTCCAGAGGAAGTTTCTGGAATACCTACATATGGTCCAACACTTGATTCCTTAGCACAAAACAGAACACCTCCTGTCCCCAGGAGGGTACCTGGCTCTTGGGAGCTGCGACCAATGCACAGAGGAGGAGAATCCTGCATGGCGCCTGAGCCCCCGCCACATTCTAAGCTATCGCTGGACAAAAGGCAGCATTGTGACCCATCAGCAGGAGGACCCCTGTCGACCAGCCTCCTGGGCACTTGCCCCCGAGTGACCAGATGGAAACAGCCTTGTTCCTGGGATGAAAGGATAAGCTGAGCTGGGCTTTCCAGACATCTATGAGGTCTGCTAACATGTCTTTCCTTATCCGGGACCCTGGAGCCATCAAAACGGACCCCCCCCCCCCCCGTCCCGCAGAAGGAAATCTTGATGTTCGGAGCAGCTCACAATCCCCAGCCTGGAAAAACCTCCATGGCCTCAAGAGGCTACCCCTCCATTCATCGGACATCATGGACACAAACTCCAGCGTCAACAACCATCCGACATTTGCCCTAACTCAGGTGCTGGAGATCTCCTGTCAGATGCTGCACATTGGAACTGCCATGTGCTCGGCACTGAACTAAACCGGCGCTTCTGCTTTCATAAATCCGTCCTCACCTTCCTGTGCTGCAACCTCTCCAGATTGTTCATTCTGGAGCCACAACACAGTCATCTGCCCTACCTCCAGAAAGCAGGAGGGCCCTAGGGGACAGCCCAGAATCCCCACGTGAGGAATAACCTGTCCGGAACTCTATGGCACCCCAATAACCTAGGCCACACTGTGCACTAAGGCTCTGTCTGACACAGCCTGAGCCCCAATATCCCATCAGCCCCCTAGGCAATGGCCCCATATCCTGAAGGTGGGACCTGCCATGGCCAGGGACCCTCATCTTTACACAACCTGTGTATTCATGTGTCTGTGCCCAGACCATAGCTCAAATCCTGGTCTATGGGGGCAACCTCAAGCATAAAACAACACTCCTCCTTCACCGCGATGGGAAAAGTTTGCTGTGGGCATGGGACTCTAAAGCTCAGACTGGGAGCCACCTGCAAGGCCCATGAGACCATGCCCACCCAGGAGGGCTGCCCAGGACACAAAAACGCATTTGACCCTCAGCCTGAGCCTGCTTTCAAGCCACCCCATCACAAGCTGGAAAAGTAGCCCGCATATCGGGCCTGAAATGCCCCTAGGCCTAAATCCTCACCCTCAGTTGTGTTCTCCAGGAGCCCGGACCCAGAAGCCAACTCTGGAATCCCTGCTATGGTGGGACCCTGGAGACAGAAAACAGCACTCTTCCCTTCTCCTCAAAAGACAACAAACCCTTGGGAGCTGTGCAGAATACTTACAAGGCAGAATCTCCCATGGCCCCATGAGGTTACCACTACATTCCATGGCCAACCGAGACACACAACCGAGAGAGAAAAGCCTGCCTCCCAATCGCCCTAATTTCAGATCCTACAGCACTGCCCTTTCGGTCTGATGATCGGGCCTGCCATCTCTTCCCCCGGAACCCAATCCCGAGTTTGTGTTTGCAGAATTTTGTCCCCAAAGCCCTGGCCAACAAGCCTTCCAGGATGGGGCCTCTGGTGCCACAGCACAGGATTCTGCCAGCCCACACGAAGGAAACTCTGCCTGTCACATTTGCACAAACCCTCCAGATTGGGAGATATTCAAGGCCCCTGAGCCCAGCCCAAATCTGCTGGAGGCCTTGGAAAAAAGGCGTATCCAGACCCATGCCAGACACCTACCTACAGGCAGACTCCCAAGTCAATGGCCCTGAGTCAGAAGATGGAACCGAACATACTCCTAGGACATCAACGGAACCCTCACTTAGGTTTGCAAGCATCTGCTTCCAGAGGCAAACTCTGGGATACCGACATATGTTGCAACACTTGATCTCTGAGCCACAAAACAGAACATCTCCTGTCCCCAGAAGGTGACCTGGCTCTTGGGATCTGCGTCCAACACTCAGGGGAGGAGAATCCTGCAATTCTCCTGAGCCCTGCCACATTCTAACGTCTCCCTAGACAAAAGCCAGCATTGTGACTCATCAGAATGAGGCTCCGGGTCACCATTGCCCCCTGGGCACTTTGTCTCGGAGCCAACAGATCACTACTTTTTTACTGGCCAAGAATCTAAGCGAAGCTGTGCTTTCCAGGCATCCATGCGGTGACTTCTGCTAAGATGTCTTTCCATATGGGGGACCCTGGTGCCATCCAAACGGACTCCCCCTGTCCCGCAGAAGGAAAGCATGCTGTTTGGAGCAGCTCACAAGCCCCAGCCTGGGAAGACCTCCATGGCCTCATGAGGCCACCCCTCCACCCGTCAGCCATCATGGACACAAACTCCAGCGTGGGCAACCATCTGACATGTGCCCTGACTCAGGTGCTGGAGATCTGGACTCAGACGCTGCACATTGGAAATGACATGTGCTCGACACTGAAGTGAACCATCACTTGTGCATTCAGAATTCCATCCTCACCCTCTTGCCCACCAGTCCTCTAGATTTTTCATTCAGAAGCCACACCGCAGTCTTCTTCCTGCCCTCCAGAAAGAAGAAGGGCCCTAGGGGTCTGCACAGATCCCCACATGAGGATCAAACTGCACAGACCTCGACGGACCCCAATGTCCTAGGCCGCCTTGATCACTAGTGCTCTGTCTGACACAGCCTGGGACAAGACCTCCCATCACCCCAGAAGGTAGCGGGCCCCATATCCTGCAGGTGGGACGTGCCAAGGCCAGAGACTGTCATCTCTACCCAACCTGGGTATTCAGCTGTCTTTGCCCAGACCATAGCACAAATCCCGGCCTATAAGGGAACCTGAAGCATCAAAGAGCACTCCTCCTGCCCCAATACGGGAAAATCTTGCTGTGGGGATGGGTGTCTAACCCTCAGAGTGGTAGCCACCTGCATGGCCATGACAGAAAGCCCCCCACGGAGGGTGGCCCTGGACAAAAACAGGCATTGTGAGCCTCCTCCTGAGCAGGCTTTCAAATCAGCCCCCTTGCTAGCTGGACCAGGAGCCTACATATCGGGTGTGACATGCTCCTAGGCCCAAATCCTAACTTTTGGTCCAGTTCTCCTGGAACCTGGATCCATGTGCTGACTCGGAATCCCTGAAATGGCTTGACTCCTGAGAAGGAAAACAGCACTCTTCCCTTCTTCCTGAAAGACATCAAACCCTTGGGAGCCATGCAGAATCTTCACAGAGGCAGAATCTCCCATGGCCCCATGAGGCTACCACAACAATCTGTATCCAACCGAGACAAACAACCCAGACAGAAAAGTCTGTGCTAACGCCTCCCCATCACCCTCATTTCAGATCCCATGGCACTGCCCTCACTGTCCGCAGATTGGGCCTACCATCACCTCGCCACTAGCCCTATCCCGAGTTTGTGTTTGCAGAATTTTATCCTGGAAGCCCTGGCCGACAGGCACAACAGGATGTTGCCTGTGGAGCTGCAGCACAGGACTCTGCAGCCCATCCAAAGGAAACTCTGCCCATCACATTTGCACAATCCCTTCAGATTGGGAGACTACGGCAATGCCCCTGAGCCCACACCAAATTCCTTGGCCGACTTGAAAAAAGGCACATTCGGATACATGCCAGACACCTACCTACAGGCAGAGACCCAGGTTAATGGCCCTGAGTCAGAAGATGGAACCGGACATACACTTAGGACCTGAACGGAACACTCGCTTAGGTTTGTAGGCATCTGCCTCCAGATGCAAACTCTGGAATACCTACATATGTTCCAACACTTGGTCCCTGATCCATAAAATACAATACCTCCTGTCCTGAGAAGGCAACCTGGCTCTTGGGAGCTGCGTCCAACCCTCAGGGGAGGAGATTCCTGCATGTCGCCTGAGTCCCAGCCACATTCTAAGGTCTCCCTGGAGACAAGTCAGCCTGTGACCCATAAGAATGAAGATCCCTGTCATCTCAGCCCGATGGGTATTTTGCCCCAGAGCCACCAGATCAATAAGGCCTTGTTCCTGGACTGGAATGGTAAGCAGAGCTGGGCTTTTCAGGCACCCATGTGGTTATTTCTGCTACAATGTCTTTCCATGTGGTGGACACTGATGCCATCAGAATGGACT
The DNA here is from genome assembly GCF_922984935.1 of Meles meles. Taxonomy (NCBI): domain Eukaryota; kingdom Metazoa; phylum Chordata; class Mammalia; order Carnivora; family Mustelidae; genus Meles; species Meles meles. The sequence goes on along the minus strand of NW_025721116.1, from coordinate 682,626 downwards.
CCCCCTGTCCCGCAGAAGGAAAGCTTGCTGTTCGGAGCAGCTCACAAGCCCCAGCCAGGGAAGACTTCAGTGTCCTCATGAGTCCACCCCTCCACTCCTCGGCCATCATGGACACAATCTCCAGCATGAGCGACCATCTGAAACATGCCCTGACTCAGGTGTTGGAGATCTCGAGTCAGATGCTGCACATTGGAAATGCCATGTGCTCTGCACTGAATGGAACGGGTACTTGTGCATTCAGAATTCCGTCCTCACCATCCTGGCCCACCAGCCCTCCATATTGCTCCTTTGGGAGCGACAATGCTGTCTTCTGCCTGTGCTCCCGAAAGAAGAAGGGCCCTAGGGGTATGCCCAGAATCCCCACGTGAGGATAACCCTGCTGGAAACTCGATGGCACCTGAATGTCCTAGGCTGCCCAATGCACTAATGCTCTGTCTGACACGGCCTGAACCCCGACCTCACATCAGGCTCCTAGGTAGCGGGCACTATATACTGCATGTGGGATATGCCAAGGCCAGAGACTGCCATCTCTACCTAACCTGGGTATTCATGTGTCTGTGCTCAGACCATAGCTCAAATTCCGGCCTATGGGGGAACCTCAAGCATCAAAGAGCACTCCTCCTTCCCCACGATGGGAAAAGCTTGCTGTGGGGTAGTGGGTCTAACCCTCAGAGTGGGATGCAGCTGCATGGCCCATGAGATCACGCCCACCAAGGAGGGCGGCACTGGACACAAACAGGCATTCTGAGGCTCATCCTGAGCATGTTTTCAAACCAGCCCCCTCGCTAGCTGGACCAGGAGCCCGCATATAGGGGGTGATATGTCTCTAGGCCAACATCCTCACCCTGGGTCGGGTTCTCCAGGCGCCCAGACCCAGAAGCTGACTCCGAATCCCTGCTATGCTGGGACCTGTGAGACGGAAAACAGCACTGTTCACTTCCCCCGGAAGACATCGAGCCTTTGGGAGCCGGGCAGAATCCTCACAGAGGCAGAATCCCCCATGGCCCCAAGAGGCTAGCGCTACATTCCATGGCCAACGAGAAACACAACCCAGAGAGAAAAGCCTGCGCTCCGACCTCACGTCACCCTCATTTCAGATCCCGCAGCACAGACTATATGGTCTCCTAATGGGGATGGCTATCTCCTTGCCCAGAAACCTATCCCGAGTTTGTATTTGCAGAATTTTGTAGCCAGATTCCAGACCGACAGGCACTCCACGATGGTGCCTCTGGTCCCACAGCGCAGGACTCTGCCGGCCCACCCGAAGGAAGCTCTGCACAACACATTTGCCCAAACCCTCCTGATTGGAGGAAACCTGTAATGTCCATGAGCCCACCCCAAATTCTTTGGCCGCATTGGAGAAAGGGGGTATTCGGACACATGCCAGACACCTACCTCCAGGCAGACACCCAGGTCAATTTCCCTGAGTCAGAAGATGGAACCTGACATACCTCTAGGGCCTCAATGGAACCTTAGCTTAGATTTGATGGCATCTGTCTCTGGAAGCAAACTTTGGAATACCTACAAATGGTCCCACACTTCATTGCTGAGCCACAAAACAGAACACCTCCTGTCCCAGAAGGCAACCTGTCTCTTGGGAGCTGCGTCCAACCCTCAGGGGAGGAGAGAATCCTGCATGGCTCCTGAAACCCGCCACATTCTAAGGTCTCTGTAGACACAAGCCAGCATTGTTAGCCAACAGAATGAGGCTCCCTCTCACCTCACAACCTGGGCACGTTTCACAACAGCCATCATATCGAGATGGCCTTGTTCATGGGCGGGAATGGTTAGCAGAGCTGGGCTTTCCAGGCATCCATGCGGTGACTTCTGCTACGAAGTCTTTCCATACGGGGGACTCTGGTGCCATGCAAATGGATTCCCCGTGTCCCGCAGAAGGAAAGCTTGCTGTTCGGAGCAGTTCACAGGCCCCAGCCTGGGAAGACCTCCATGGCCTCATGAGGTCACCCCTCCATTCATCGGCAATCATGGAGACAAAGTCCAGCGTGAGCGAACACCTAACATGTGCTATGACTCAGGTGCTCGAGATCTCGATTCAGATGCTGCACATTGGAAATGCCATGTGCTCTTCTGCACTGAACGGAACAGGCACTTGTGCGTTCAGAATTCCGTCCACATCCTCCCGGTCCACCAGCCTTGCAGATTGTTCATTCGGGAGTGACAACGCAGTCTTCTGCCTGCCCTCCAGTAAGAAGAAGTGCCCTAGGGTTCTGCCCATAATCCCCATGTGAGGATCAACCTGCACGGACCTCGACGGCACTCCAATGTCCGAGGTCGCTCTATGCACTAAGGCTCTGTCTGACACAGCCTGAGCCCCAAACTCTCATCAGCCCCCCAGATAGGGGGCCCCATATCCTGCATGTGGGACGTGCCATGGCCAGAGACTGTCACCTATATCCAACCTGGGTAGTCAGGCGTCTGAGCCCAGACCATAGCTCCAATTCCTGCCAATGGGGGAACCTCAAGCATCAAAGAGCACTCCTCCTTCCCCATGATGGGAAAAGCTTGCTGTGGAGAAGTGGGTCTAACCCTCAGAGTGGGAGCCAGTTGCATGGCCCATGAGACCACGCCCACTCAGGAGGGCTTCCATGGCCTCAAACAGGCATTGTGTCCCTCGGCCTGAGCCTGTTTTCAAACCAGGGCCCTCGCTAGCTGGAACAGCAACTATGTATTGAGTCTTACATGTCCCTTGGCCCAAATCCTCACCCTCCGTCAGGTTCTACAGGCACACGGACCCAGAAGTCAACTCTGGAATTCCACTTGGCAGGACACCTGAGACAGAAAACAGCACTGTTTTCTCCCCCCACCCCCAAGACACCAAACCCTTGGGAGCCGGGCAGAATCCTCACAAAGGTAGAATCTCCCATGGCCCCATGAGGATACCGCTACATTCCGTGGCCAACAGAGCCACACAACCCAGACAGAAAAGCCTGAACTCCCGCCTCCCCGTCGTCCTCATTTCAGATCCCGCAGCACGGCCATCAGATCTGCAGATCGGGCCGGCCATCACCTCGCCCAGAACCCTATCCTGAATTTGTGTTTGCAGACTTTTGTCCCCAAAGCCTTGGGCAACAGGCCATCCAGGATGAGGCCTCCGGAGCCACAGTGCAGGAATCTAACTGTGTACCTGAAGTAATCTCTGCTGTCCACACTGGCACAAACCCTGCCGATTGGGAGACACCTGAAATGACTCTGAGCCCACCCAAATTCTTTGGCCGCCTTGGCCAAATTCTTTGGAGCATTTGGAAACATGCCAGACACCTACATCCAGGCAGACACCCAATTCCATGGACCTGAGTAAGAAGATGGAACCTGAAATACCCCTAGTACGTCAACAGATCCCTAGCATATGTTTGCAGGCATTGACCTCCAGATGCAAACTCTGGAATACCAACATATGGTCCAACCCTTGATCCACAAAACAGAACACCTCCTGTCCCCAGAAGGCAACCTGGCTCTTGGGATCTGCGTCCAAACCTCAGGGGAGGAGAATCTTGCATGGCGCCTGAGCCCCTGCCACATTCTAAGGTCTCCCTGGACACAAGCCAGCATTGTGACCCATCAGAATGAGGCTCCCTATCACCTTGGCCCCTGGAAACTTTGCACCAGAGCCACCAGATCGAAAAGACCTTGTTCCTGGGCTGTAAGATTAGTGGAGCTGGGCTTTCCAGGCATCCATGCAGTGACTTCTGCTATGACGTCATTCCATACGGGGGACCTGCTACCATCCAAATGGACTCCCCCTGTCCCGCAGAAGGAAATCTTGCTGTTCGGAGCAGCTCACATACCCCAGCCTGAGAAGACCTCCATGGCCTCATGAGGCCACCACTTAACTCGTCAGCCATGATGGACACAACTCCAGCGTGAGCGACCATCTGACACGTACCTTGACCCAGGTGCTGGAGATCTCAAGTCAGATGCTACACATTGGAAATGCCATGGGCTCGGCATTGAACAGAACCGGAACTTGTGCATTCAGAATTCCGTCCTCACCCTCCTGGGCCACCAGCCTTCCAGATTGTTCATTCAGGAGCCACAACACAGGTTTCTGCCTGCCGCCCAGAAATAAGAAGGGCCCAAGTGGTCTGCCCAAAATCCCTGCATGAGGATCAACCTGCATGGACCTCAACGGCACCCCAATGCCTAGGCTGCCCTGTGCACTAATGCTCTGCCTGACACAGCCTGAGCCCCGACCTACCATCATCCCCCCAGGTAGTGGGCCCCATATCCTGCACGTGGGATGTGCCAAGGCCAGAGACTGTCACATATAACCAACCTGGGTTTTCAGGGGTCTGTGCCCAGACCATAGCCCACATTCTGGGCTGGGAGGAACCTCAAGCATCAAAGAGCACTCCTTCTTCCCTACCACGGGAAAGGCTTGCTGTGGCGATGAGGGTCTAACCTCAGAGTGGGAGCCAGCTGCATTTCCATGAGACCACGCCAGCACAGGAGGGCTGCCCTGGCCATAAACAGGCATTCTGACCATCAGCCTGAGCCTGCTTTCAAACAAGCCCCTCACTAGCTGGACCAGGAGCCCGCATATGGGGCCTGACATGCCCCTAGGCCCAGATCCCTACCCTCGGTCGGGGTCTCCAGATGCCGGGATCCAGAAGCTGACTCTGGAATCCCTGCTATTGCGGGACCCCTGAGACATAAACCAGCACTCTTCCCTTCCCCCAGAAGGACACAAAACCATTGGGAGCCTTGCAAAATCCTCACAGAGGCAGAATCTCCCATGGCCCCAGGAGGCTACCACTACATTCCGTGGCCAACCGAGACACAGAACTCACACAGAAAAGCCTGCACTCCCGCCTCCCCATGGACTTCATTTCAGATACCACGACACTGCCCTCACGGTCTGCAGAAGGGCCTGCCATCACCTCGCCCCTAACCCTATCCTGAGTTTTTGTTTGCAGAATTTTGTCCCCAAATACCGGACTGACAGGCACTCCATGATGGGGCCTCTGTTCCCAAAGCACAGGACTCGGCCAGCCTACCCGAAGGAAGCTCTGCCCATCACATTTGCAAAAACACTCCCGATTGGAGTAAACATGCAATGCCCATGAGGCCACCCCAAATTCTTTGGCCGCATTGGAGAAAGGGGGCTTTCCGACACATGCCAGACACCTACCTCCAGGCAGACACCCAGGTCAATTTCCCTAAGTCAGAAGATGGAACCTGACATACCCGTAGGACTACAATGGAACCCTAGCTTAGTTTTTACGGCATTGTCTCCAGAGGCAAAATATGGAATACCTACATATGGTCCCACACTTCATCACTGAGCCACAAAACAGAACACATCCTGTCCCAGAAGGCAACCTGGCTCTTGGGAGCTGCGTCCAACCCTCAGGGGAGGAGAGAATCCTGCATGGAGCCTGAGACCCGCCACAATCTAAGGTCTCTCTGGACACAAGCCAGCATTGTTAGCCATCAGAATGAGGCTCCCTGTCACCTCAGCAACCTGGGCACACTGCACAACAGCCATCATATCGAAACAGATTTGTTCCTGGGCTGGAATGGTAAGCGGATCTGGGCTTTCCAGGCATCCATGCAGTGACTTCTGCTACGACGTCTTTCCATACGGGGAACCTGGTGTCATGCAAATGGACTCCCCATGTCCCACAGAAGGAAACCTTGCTGTTCTGAGAAGTTCACAGTCCCCAGCCTGGGAAGACCTCCATGGCCTCATGAGGTCACCCCTCCATTCATCGGCAATCACGGAGACAATGTCCAGCATGAGGTAACACCTGACACGTGCCCTGACTCAGGTGCTCAAGATCTCGAGTCAGATGCTGCACATTGGAAATGCTGGAACGGGCACTTGTGCATTCAGAATTCCGTCCTCATCCTACCGGTCCGCGAGCCTACCAAATTGTTCATTCGGGAGTGACAACGCAGTCTTCTGCCTGCCCTCCAGTAAGAAGAGGTGCCCTAGGGTTCTGCCCAGAATCCCCACGTGAGGATCAACCTGCACGGACCTCGACGGCAACCCAATGTCCTAGGCCACCCTGTGAACTAATGGTCTGTCTGACACAGCCTGAGCCCCAAACTCTCATCAGTCCCCAGGTATGGGGCCCCATATCCTGCACGTGGGACGTGCCAAGGCTAGAGACTGTTACCTATATCCAGACTGGGTAGTTAAGCGTCTGAGCCAGACCATAGCTCCAATTCCTGCCTATGGGGGAACCTCAAGCATCAAAGAGCACTCCTCCTTCCCCACGATGGGATAAGCTTGCTGTGGGGAAGTGGGTCTAACCCTCAGAGTGGAAGCCAGCTGCATGGTCCATGAGACCACGCCCACACAGGAGGGCTGCCCTGGCCACAAACAGGCATTGTGACCCTCATCCAGAGCTCTTTTCAAAGAAGCCCCCTCGCAGGCTGGACCAGCAGCCCGCATATTAAGTCTTGCATTCCCTAAGCCCACATCCTCACCCTTGGTCGGGTTCTCCATGCGTCAGGACCCAGAAGCCGACTCTGGAATCCCTGCTATGTCGGGACCCCTCAGACAGATATCAGCACTCTTCCCTTCCCCCTGAAAGACACCAAATCCTTGGGAGCTGGGCAGAATCCTCACAGAGGCAGAATCTCCCATGGCCCCATGAGGATACCGCAACATTCCTTGGCCAACCAAGACACAACCCAGACAGAAAAGCCTGTGCTCCCGCCTCCGTGTTGCCCACATTTCATATCCTGTGGCACTGCCCTACTGGTCTACAGATCGGGCCTGCCTTCACTTCGCCCAGAACCCTATCCCAAGTTTGTAATTGCAGACTTTTGTCCAAAAAGCCCTGGCCGACAGGCCCTCCTGGATGGGGCCTCTGGAGCCACAGAGCAGGACTCTGCCAGCCCACCTGAAGGAAGCTCTGTCCGTCATATTTGCACAAACCCTCCAGATTGGGAGACACCTGCAATGCCCCTGAGCCCACGCAAAATTTGTTGGGCGAATTGGAATAAAGGCGCGTTCAGACACAGGCCAGACACCTACTTCCAGGCAGACACCCAGGTTAATGTCCCTGAGGCAGAAGATAGAACCTGACATACCCCTAGGACCTAAACGGAACCATAGCTTAGTTTTGCAGGCATCTATGTCCAGAGGCAAACTCTGGAATACCTATATATGGTCCAACACTTGATCCCTGAGCCCCAAAACAGAACACCTCCTGTACCCTGAAGGCATCCTGGCCCTTGGGGGCTGCGTCCAGTCCTCAGGGGAGGAGAATCCTGTATGGCGCCTGAGTCCCCGCCACATTCTAAGGTTTACCTGGACACAAACCAGCATTGTGACCCTCCGAATGAGGCTCCCCGTCACCTCAGACCCCTGGGCCCTTTCCCCAGAGACACCAGATCAAAACGGACTTGTTCCTGGGCTGGAAGGGTAAGTGGAGCTGGCTTTCCAGCCATCCATTCAGTGACTTTTGCAACGACGATTTCCATATGGGTGACACAGCTGCCATCCATATGGACTCCACCTGTCCCACAGAACGTAACCTTGCTGTTCGGAGCAGCTCACAAGACCCAGCCTGGGAAGACCTCCATGGCCTCATGAGGTCACCCCTCCATTTGTCGGCCATCATGGACACAAACTCCAAGGTGAGCAACCACCTGACACGTGCCCTGATTCAGGTGCAGGAGATCTCGAGTCAGACAATATACATTGGAAATGACAGGTGCTCCGCACTGAACAGAACCGGCACTTGTGCCTTCAGAATTCTGTCTTCACCCTTCTGGGTTGCAAGCCCTCCAGATTGTTCATTCGGGAGCCCCAACACAGGATTATGACTGCCCTCCTGAAAGAAGAAGAGCCCTGGGTGTCTGCCCAGAATCTACAAGTGAGGATCAACCTCCACGGACCTTGAAGTCACCCAATTGTCCTAGGCCGCCCTGTGTACTAATGCTCTGTCTGACACAGCCTGAGTAACGACCTCCCATCAGCCCCCCAGGTAGCGGGACCCTTATCCTGCACGTGGGACATGCCAAGGGCAGAGACTGTCATCTCTGCCCAACCTGGGTATTCATGCATCTGTGTCCAGACCATAGCTCCAATTCCGGCCTCTGGGGGAACCACAAGCATCAATGAGTACTCCTCCTTCCCCACGATGGGCAAAGCTTCCTTTATGGATGGGAGTCTAACCCTCAGAGTGGGAGCCAGCTGCATGGCCCATGAGACCACACCCGCCCAGGAGGGTTGCTCTGGCCAAAAACAGGCATTTTGACCCTTATCCTGAGCCCGCTTTCAAAATAGCACCTTTGCTAGCTGGACTATGAACCCGCGTATTGGGCGTGACATGCTCTAGGCCCCAATCCTCACCCTCAGTCGGATTCTCTTGGCGTGCCACCCAGAAGCCATCTCTGGAATCCCAGCTATGGCGGGAAAACTGAGATGAAAACAGCACTCTTCCCTTTCCCCCGAAAGACACCAAAACCTTGGGAGCCGGGCAGAATCCTCACAGAGGCAGAATCTCCCATGGACCCATGAGGCTACTGCTACATTCTGTGGCCAACCTAGACACACAACCCAGATAAAAAGCCTGCACTCCCGACTTCCCTTTGCCCTCATTTCAGATCCCGTGTTACTGACCTCATTGTCCTCATATTGGGCCTGCCATAACCTCGCCCCTAAATATATACAGATTTTGTGCTTACAGACTTTTGTCCCCAAAGCCCTGACTGAGAGGGCCTCCATGATGGTGTCTCTGGAGCAACAAGGTAGGACTCTTCATGCCAACCCATAGGACGCTCTGCCCGTCACACTAGCACAAACCTGCCAGATTGGGAGACAACTGCAATGCCCCTGAGCCCACCCCAAATTCTTAAGCCGCCTTGGAAAAAAAGCATGCTGGAGATCTCGAGTCAGACCCTGCATATTGGAAATGCCACATGCTCGGCACTGAACAGAACTGGCGCTTGTGCCTTCAGAATTAAGTCCACTGCCTCCTGGCCCACCAGTCCTCTAGACTGTTCATTCAGGAGCCATAATGCAGTCTTCTGCCTGCACCCCAGAAAGAAGAAGGGCCCTAGGGGACTGCCCAGAATCCCCACGTGAGGTTCAACCTACATGGACCTCGACGGCCCCCCAAAGTCCTAGGCCGCCCTGTATACTAATGCTCTCTTTGACACAGCTTGAGCTCCGGCCTCCCAACAGGCCCACAGGTAGCGGGTCAAATTTCCTGCAGGTGGGACATGCCAAGGCCAGAGACTTTCATCTCTACCCCACCTGGGTATACAGGAGTCTGTGTCCAGACCATAGCTCAAATCCCGGCCTATGGGGGAACCACAAGCATCAATGAGTACTCCTCCTTCCCCACGATGGGAAAAGCTTCCTGTATGGATGGGAGCCTAACCCTCATAGTGGGTGCAAGCTGAATGTCCCATGAGACCACGCCTACCCAGGAGGGTTGCCCTGGCTACAAACAGGCATTGTGACCCTTAGCCTGATCCTGCTTTAAATAGCACCCTCACTAGCTGGACCATGAGCCCGCATATCGGGTGTGACAAGTCCCTAAGCCCAAATCCTCACCCTCGGTCGGGTTCTCCGGGCGCACGGATCTAGAAGCTGACTCTGGATTTCCTGCTATGGCGTGACCCCTGAGATAGAAAACCAAAATCTTCCCTTCCCCCTGAAAGACACCAACCCCTTGGGAGCCGAGCAGAATCCTCACAGAGGCAGAATCTCTCATGGCCACATGAGGCCACCACTCCATTCCATGGCCAGTCGAGACACACAACCCAGACAGAAAACCTGTGATCCCGATTCCCCATCGCCCTAATGTCAGATCCCAAGGCACTGCCCTCAAGGTCTGAGGATTGGGACTGCCATCACCTCGCCCCCTCGCCCCTCACTCTAACCCGAGTTTGTGTTTGCAGAGTTTTGTCCCCTAGCCGTGGCGGGCAGGCCCTCCAGGATGGGGCATCTGAGCCTCTGCGCAGGACTCTGCCTGCCCTCCTGTAGGAATCACTGCCCGTCACAATTGCACAAACCCTCCAGATTGGGAGACACCTGCAAGGACCCTGAGCCCACCCAATTTCGATTGCCACTCTACACAGAAATACACAGTCTGACACATGCAGAAACCTACCTCCAGGCAGACACCCAGGTCAATGGCCCTGAATCAGAAGATGGAAACTGGGTGCTTGGGTGGCTCAGTGGGTTAAGCCGCTGCCTTTGGCTCGGGTCATGATCTCAGGGTCCTGGGATCGAGTCCCACATCGGGCTCTCTGCTCAGCAGGGAGCCTGCTTCCCTCTCTCTCTCTCTCTGCCTGCCTCTCTGCCAACTTGTGATCTCTCCCTGCCAAATAAATAAATAAAATCATTAAAAAAAAGAAGATGGAAACTGACATGACCCTAGGACCTCAACGGAACCCTAGCTTAGCTTTTCAGGCATCTGTCCCCAGAGGCAGGTTCTGGAATACCTCATATGGTCCAATGCTTGGTCCCTGAGCCACAATACAGGACACCTGCTGTCCCCAGAAGGCAACTTGACTCTTAGGGGCTGCGTCCAACCCTCATAGTAGGGGAATCCTGCATGGCGCCATAGCCCCCACCACATTCTAAGGTCTCCCTGGACACAAGCCAGCATGGTGACTGATCAGCATGAGGTTCCATGTGAATTCAGCACCCTGGCACTTGCCCCAGATCCACCAGGTCAAAACTGCCTTGTTCCTAGACTGAAAGTATAAGCCGAGCTTTGTTTTCCAGACATCTATGCGGTGAGCTTTGCTACCATGTCTTTCCATATGTGGGACCATGGAGCCATCAATATGAACTCCCAGTCCCGCAGAAGGCAAGTTTGCTGTTCAGAGCAGCTCACAAGCCCCAGCCTGGGAAAACCTCCATGACCTAATGTGGCCACCCCTCCATTCATTGGGCATCATGTACAAAACTCCAGCATGAGCGAATATCCGACACTCTCCCTAATTCAGGTGCTGGGGATCTCCAATTAGATACTGCACATTGTAACTGCCATGTGCTCGGCGATTAACTGTACAGGTGCTTGTGCGTTCAGACTTACATCCTCACCTGTCTTGCCTGCTAGCCCTCCATATGGGGAATTCTGGAGTCACAAATCGCAGCCTTCTGACTGCCCTCCGGAAAGATGAAGGGTCATGTGGTTCTGCCCAGATTCAACCTGCACGGCCCTAGACGGAACCCCAATATCCAGGCCACACTGTGCACTAATGCTCTGTTTGACACAGCCTGAGCCCCGACTTCCAGTCAGCCCCCCAGTTAGCGGGAGCCATCTCCTGCAAGTGGGACAGGCTATGGCGCCAGGCTGTCATCTCTACATAATCTGGGTATTCAGGCATCTGCACCCAGACAATAACAAAAGTCCCGACCTGTGGGGGAACCTCAAGCCCCAAAGAGCACACCTCCTTCCCCATGGCCAGAAAAGCTTGTGTGGGGAAGGGGGTCAAACCCTCAGAGTGGGAGCCAGCTGCATAGCCCATGACACCAGACCCACCGAGGAGGTCCACCCTGGGCACAAACAGGCATTGTGGCCATCATCCTGAGCCTACTATCAAACAAACCCCCTCACAAGCCTGCCCAGGTGCGCGCATATCAGGACTGCCATGCCCCTAGACCCAAATCCTCATGCTCGGTCGCGTACTCCAGGCGCCCAGACCCAGAAGCCGGTTCTGGAATTCCTGATATGACGGGGCACCTGAGATGGAAAACAGCACTCTTCCCTTCATCCAGAAAGACTCCAAAACTATGGGAGTCATGCAAAGTCCGCACAGGTTGCGAACCTCCCATGGACCCATGAGGCCAACCCTCCATTCCGGGGGAAACCCAGACACACAACCCAGACAGAAAAGCCTGCACTCCATCCTCCCAGTCGCCCTAATTTCTGATCACGAGGCACTCCCCTTATGGTCTGCAGATCGGGCCTGCCATCACCTCGCCCTCACTCTAAACCGAGTTTGTGTTTGCAGAGTTTTGTCCCCAAAGCCCTGGCCGACAGGCCCTCCATGATTGGGCCTCGGGAGCTATGACACAGGACTCTGTCTTCCCTCCCGAAGGAAACTCTGCCTGTCACATTTGCACAAACCCTCCAGATTGGGAGACTCCTGCAAGGCCCCTGAGCTCACCCAATTTCGTTGGCCACTCTGGACAGAAATGCACAGTCTGACACATGCCAGACACCTACTTCCAGGCAGACACCCAGCACAATGGCCCTGAGTCAGAAGATTTAAACTGACATGCTCCTAGGACCTCAACGGAAACCTAACTGAGATTTGCAGGCATCTGTCCCCAGAGGCAGGTTCTGGAATACCTGCATATGGTCCAACGCTTGGTCCCTGAGCCACAAAACAGAACTCCTCCAGTCCCCAGAACACCACCTGGCTCTTGGGAGCTGCGTCCTGCCCTCACGGGAGGAGAATCCTGCACCCTGAGCCCTCAGCACATTCTAAGTTCTCCCTGGGCAAAAGCCAGCATTGTGACCCATCCACATGAGAGTCCCTGTCAAATCAGCACCCTGGGCACTTGCCCCAGAGCCAAGAGAATGAAACTGCCTTGTTCATGGGCTGAAAGGAAAAGCTGAGCTGGGCTTTCCAGACAGGTATACAGTTAGTCCTGATAACATGTCTTTCCATATGGGGAACTCTGGTCCCATCAAAATGGACTCCCCCTGTGCTGCAGAGGGAAAGCTTGCTCTATGGAACAGCTCACACACCCCAGCCTGGGAAAACCTCCATGGCCTCATTAGGCCACCCCTCCATTCATCAGGCATCATGGACGCAAACTCCATCATGAGCGAACATCCGACACTCACCCTGACTCAGGTGCTGAAGATATCGAGTCAAACACTGAACATTGGAACTTCCATGCGGTCGGCTCTGAACTGAACCGGCGTTTGTGCATTCAGATTCCCGACTCACTCACCTGGCCTGCAAGCATCCAGATTGGGAACTCTAGATCCAAAAGGCAGCCTTCTGCATGACCTCCAGAAAGAAGGGCCCTATTGGTCTGCCCAGAATCCCCATGTTTGGATCAAACTAGGGCCCAAGACAGAACCCCAATATCCAGGCCGCACTGTACACTAATGCTTTCTCCGACACAGCCTAATCCCCGACCTCCAATCAGGCCAGAGGTAGCGGGTGCCATCTCTTGCAGGTGGGACCGGCCATGGCCTGAGGCTGTCATCTCTACCGAAACTGGGTGTTCAGGCGTCGGTGCCCAGACCATAGCTCCAATCCTGGCCAACAGGGAACCTTAAGCAAAAATTACAACTCCTCCTTCCTCACAACTGGAAAACCTTGCTGTGGGGATGGGGGTCAATCCCTCAGAATGGGAGACAGCTACATGACCCTGTCGCCTACACTTAGATCCTGAGGCACTGCCCTCACGGTCTGCAGATCGGACCTGCCATCACTTCCCCACTCAACCTAACCCGAGTTTGAATTTGCTGACTTTTTTCCTCAAAGCGCTGGCCGAAAGGCTCTCCAGATGGGGCCTCTGGAGCCACAGCCGAGGACTCTTCCTGCCCTCCCGAAGGAAACTCTGCCCTTCACAGTTGCACAAATCCTCCAGTTTGGGAAACACCTGCAATGCACTTGAGCCCACCCCAAATTCATTGGCCGCCATGAATAAAAGGCGCATTCATATACATGAAAGACAGTGACCTCCAAGCAGACATCCAGGTCAAAGGCCCTGAATCAGAAGATGGAACCTGGCATGCCCCTAGGACCTCAACGGAACACTAGCTTAGGTTTGTAGGCATCTGACTCCAGAGGGAATGTCTGGAATATCTACATAAGTTCTAACGTATGATCCCTGAGCCACAAAACAGAACACCTCCTGTCCCCAGAAGGCAACCTGGCTCTTGGGAGCTGCGTCCACCTTCAGGGGAGGAAAATCCTGCATGGCGCCTAGCCTCTGCCACATTCTAAGGTCTCCCTGGACACAAGCCTGCAATGTGACCCATCAGAATGAGGCTACCTGTCACCTCAGCTCCCTGGGTACTTTACCCCAGAGCCACTAGATCATAACCGCCTTATTCCTGGGCTGGAAGTGAAAGCAGAGCTAGGCTTTACAGGCAACTATGCAGAGACTTCTGCTATGTCGTCTTTCCATATGGTGGATGCTGGTACCATCAAAACAGACCCCCCTGTCCCACTAAAGGAAAGCTTGCTGTTCAGAGAAATTCACAAGCCCCAGCCTTGGAAGACCTCCATGGCCTCATGAGGCCACCCCTCCATTCCTCGGACATCATGGACGCAAACTCCAGCGTGAGCGACCATCTGACACATGCCCTGACTCAGGTGCTGGAGATCTCGAGTCAGACGCTGCACATTGGAAATGTCATGTGCTCGACACTGAATGGAAACGGCCTTGTGCATTCAGAATTCCGTCCTCACCCTCCTGGCCCACCAGCCCTCCAGATTGTTCATTTGGGCGCCAAAAAGCCATCCTCTGCCTGCCCTCCAGAAGGAAGAGGGACCCTAGGGATCTGCTCTGAATCCCCACGTGAAGATCAACCTGCAAGGACCCTGATGGCACCAGAATATCCTAGGACACCCTGTGCACTAATGCTCTGTCAGATTCAGCCTGAGCCCCGACCTCCCATCAGCAACGAGGTAGCTGGCCCCATATCGTGCATGTGGGACATGCCAAGGCCAGAGACTGTCATCTCTATGCAACCTGGGTATTCAGACATCTGTGTCCAGACCATAGCTCAAATTCCAGCCTATAGGGCAACCTCAAGCATCAAAGAGCACTCCTCCTTGCCCATGATGTGAAAAGCTTGCTGTAGGGATGGGGGTCTAACCCTCAGAGTGGGAGGCAGCTGCATGGCCCATGAGACCACACCCACACAGGAGGGCTGCCTTGGCCACAAACAGACATGGTGACCCTCAGCCTGAGCCGGCTTTCAAACCAGCCCCCTCGCTAGCTGGTAAACCAGCCCCCTCGTTAGCTGGACCAGGAGATCGCATATCTGGCCTGACATGCCCCGAGGCCCAAATCCTCACCCTCGATCAGGTTCTCCAGATGCCTGGACCCAGAAGCCAACTCTGGAATCCCTGCTATCACGGGACCCCTGAGATGGAAAACAACACACTTCTCTTCCCCCAAAAGTCACCAAAGCCTTGGGAGCCAGGCAGAATCCTCACAAAGGCAAAATATCCGAAGGACCCATGGACCCATGAGGCTACTGCTACATTCCATGGTCAACCTAGACACCCAACCAGAGAGAAAAGTCTGCCGCCTGCCCGTCCTTCTCATTTGAGATTTTGTGGCACTGCCCTCATACTCCACAGATCGGTTCTGTCATCACCTCGCCCAGAACCCTATCCTGAGTTTGTGCTTGCAGAATTTTGTCCCCAAAGCCCTGGTCAACAGGCCCTCCAGGATGGGGCCTCAGGAGCCACAGCGCAGGACTCTGTATACCCACCTCAAGGAAACTCTGCCAGTCACATTTGCACAAACCCTCCAGATTGGGAGACACCGCAATGCCCCTGAGCCCACACCAAATTCCTTGGCCGCCTTGGAAAAATGCGCATTCAGACACATGCCAGAGAGCTACCACCAGGCACACACCCAGGTCAATGGCCCTAAGTCAGAAGATGGAACCAGACATACCCCTCGGACCTCAACGGAACCCTACCTTAGGTTTGCAGGCATCTGCCTCCAGAGTTAAACTCTTGCTTACGAACATATGGTCCAACACTTGACCCCTGAGCCACAAAACAGAACACCTCCTGTCCCCAGAAGGCAACCTGGCTCTTGGGAACTGTGTCCAGCCCTCAGGGGAGGGGAATCCTGTGTGGTGGCTGAGCCCCCACCACACTCTAAGGTCTCCCTGGACACAAGCCAGCCTTGTGTCCCATCAGAATGAGGCTCCGTGTTACCTCAACCCATGGGCACTTTGCCCCCAAGCCAACAGATCAAAACGGCCTTGTTCCTGGGCTGGAAGTGTAAGCAGAGCTGGGTTTTCCAGCCATCCATGTGGTGACTTCTGCTATGACGTCTTTCCATAGGGTGGACCCTGGTGCCATACAAACGGACTCCCAATGTCCCACAGAAGGAAAGCTTGCCGTTCAGAGAAGCTCACACGTCCCTGCCTGGGAAGACCTCATGGCCTCATGAGGCCACCCCTCCACTCGTCGGCCATTATGGACACAAACTGCAGCATGAGCGACCATCTTACACGTGCCCTGAATCAGGTGCTTGTAGATCTCGAGTCAGACGCCGCACATTGCAAATTCCAGGTGCTTGGCACTGAACTGGACTGGCGGTTGTGTGTTCAGAATTCTGTCCTCACTTCCTGAGCAGCAAAACCTCCAGATTGTTCATTTAGGAGCCCCAAGGCAGTCTTCTGCCTGCCCTCCAGAAAGAAGAAGGGCCCTATGGGTCTGCCGAGAATCCCCACGTGTGGCTCAACCTGCACGGACCTTGAAAACACCTCAATATTCTAGGCCGCCATGTTCACTAATGCTCTGTCTACCAAAGCCTGAGCCCCCATCTCCCATCAGCCCTGTCGGTAGAGGGCCCCATATCCTGCATGTGGGAACTGACATGGCCAGAGACTCACAACTGTACCGGACCTGTATTCAGGCGTCTGTGCCTAGACCACAACTCAAATTGAGGCCTATGGGGGAACCTCAAACATAAAAGATCACTCCTCCTTCCTCGTGAAGGGAAAAGCTAGCTGTGGGAATGGGGATCTAACACTCAGAGTGGGAGCCAGCTACATGGCCCATGAGATCACGCCCACCCAGGAGGGCTAAACTGGCTACAAACAAGCATTGTGCATCTCAGCCTGAGCCCGATTTCAAACCACCCCCTGGCTAGCTGCACCAGGAACCTCCATATCAGGCCTGACATGCCCCTAGACCCCAGTCCTCACCCTTAGTCAGGTTCCCCAAATGCCCAGCCCAGAAGCCGACTCTGGAATCCCTGCTATGGTTGGAATGCTAAGGCGGAAAAGAACACTCTTCTCTTCCACCCGAAAGACACCAAACCCTTGGGAGCCAGGCAGAATCCTCACAGAGGCAGAATCACCCATGGCCCCATGAGGCTAACACTACATTCTGTGGCCAGGCGAGACACACAAAACAGACAGAGAATCCTGTGCTCCCACTTCCCCATTGCCCTTATTTAAGATCACGTGGCGCTGCCCTCATGGTCTGCAGATCGGGCCTGCCATCACCTCGCCCCTAACCCTATCACGAATTTGTGTTTGTAGACTTTTGTCCCCAAAGCCCTGGCCGACAGACCCTCCAAGATGGGGCCTCTGGAGACATAGCACAGGACTCTTCATGCCCACTCGAAGGAAAATCTGCCCGTCACATTTGTATAAACCCTCAGATTGGGAGACAACTGCAATGCCCCCTGAGCCCACTGCAAGTTAGTGCCCACCTTGGAAAAAAGGCGCATTCTGAAATATGACAGACACCTACCTCCAGGCAGACACCCAGGTCAATGACCCTGAATCAGAAAATGGAACCTGCCCTACCCCTATGACGTCAACGGAACCCTAGCTTAGGTTTGCAGGCATCTGTCTCCAGAGGCAAACTCTAGAATAGCAACATATGGTCCAGCATTTGATCCCTGAGCCACAAGACAGAACACCTCTTGTCCACAGAAGGCAACCTGGCTCTTGGGAGCTGCGTCCAACCCTCAGGGGAGGAGAATCCTGCATGGGACCCGAGCCCCCACCACTTTCTAAGGTCTCCCTTGACACAAGACAGCATTGTTTAACATCAAAATGAGGCTCAGTGTCACCTCAGTCCCCTGGGCACTTTGCCCAAGATCCACCAGATCAAAAAGGCCTTGTTCCTGGACTGGAAGGCTAAGTGGAGCTGGGCTTTCCAGGCATCCATTTGGTGAATTTTGCTATGACATATTTCCATATGGGGGACCCTGCTGCCACCCACACGGACTCCCGCTGTCCGATGGAAAGCTTGCTGTTCGGAGCAGCTCACAAGCCCCAGTCCAGAAAGACCTCCATGGTCTCATGAGGCGACCCCTCCACAATTCGGCCATCATGGACACAAATGCCAGCGTGAGCGACCATCTGACATGTGCCCTGACTCAGGTGCTGGAGATCTTGAGTCAGACACCGCACATTGGAAATGCCATGTGCTCAGCACTGAACGGAACAGGCCCTTGTGCGTTCAAAATTCTGCCCTCACCCCCTTGGACCGCCAGGCTTCCAGATTGCTCATTTGGGAGCCACAATGCAGTCTTCTGCCTAACCTCTAGAAAGAAGAAGTGTCCTAGGTTCTTCCCAGAATCCCCACGTGAGGATAACCTTGCTGGTACCTCGAAGGCACCACAATGTCCTAGGCCACCATTTTCCCTTATGCTCTGTCTGACACAGCCTGAGCCATGACCTCCCATCAGCCCCAGAGGTAGTGGGCTCCATATCCCGCAGGTGGGATGTGCCAAGGCCAGAGACTGTCGTCTCTGCCCAGCTTGGTTATTCAGTGGTCTGTGCCCAGACCATAGCTCAAATCCCGGCCTATGGGGGAACCTCAAGCATCAAAGAGCACTCCTCCTTCCCAACAATGGGAAAAGCTTGCTGTGGGGATGGGGCTCTAACCCTCAGATTGGGAGCCAGCTGCATAGACCCTGATACCACACCCTCCCAGGAGGGCTTCCCTGGCCACAAACAGGCACTGTGGCCCTCAAACTGAGCCCACTATCAAACCAGCCCCCTCGGTAGTTGAACCAGGATCACGCATATCGGGCCTGACATGCCCCAAGGCCCAAATCCTCACCCTTTGTAGGGTTCTCCAGGTGCCTGGATGCAGAAGCCGACTCTGGAATCCCTGCTATGGCGGGAACCCAGAGACAGAAAACAGCACTCTTCCCTTCCCCCCGAAAGACACTAAACCCTTGGGAATAGGGCAGAAAGAATACTCACAGAGGCAGAATCTCCCATGGTTCCATGAGGCTACGCTACATTCCGTGGCCAGCTGAGACCACACAACCCAGATAGAAAAGCCCACAGTCCCGCCTCCCCATCCCCCTCATTTCAGATCCCAAGGCACTGCCCTCACGGTCCATAGATGGGGCCTACCATCACTTCGCCCCTAACCCTATCCAGAGTTTATGTTTGCATACTTTTGTCCCCAATGCCCTGGATGACAGGCCCTCCAGGATGGGGCCTCTGGAGCCAAAACACAGGGCTCTGCCTGCCCACCCGAAAGAAACTCTGCCATTCACTGTAGGGGCGGGCCAGGCCAGGTAGATGGAGACGGCCAATCAGTGGGGCATGCATGTATTTACTGAGGTGAGTTGCAATCCCATTGGTCACCTGTGTGTGGGCCGGGCTCAACCACCTCTCTAAAGGCTGGTCTGTTAGCCTACAGCGGGGGGTAGCAGGAGGAGTTAGAGTAGCCGGTCACAGTAGCCATTAGAGTAGCCATTAGGGGAGCCATTGGGAGCCATTATGGTAGTTGTAGGAGTGGTAGTGTTGGGGTTGTGGAGAGTGACACGCTCCTTTTCGTCATCGGAGCTTCGGGAGCATAGGGAGTGGCATTGCTGGGAACCTCACTGCCCCGAGCAGCAGCGCCGCCGCAAGCATCCTCGCCTCCTGAGGAGTGGCACTGTCACTAGACAGTTGGGGAGCGGCATCATCAGGAGTGGCCTCTTCCCGGGGAGCAGCCTAATCTGCACTGGCCTCGCCACCCGAGCAGGGGCGCTGTCACTAGACAGTCAGGAAGCGGCCTCGTCAGGAGCGGCCTTGTGCCGGGAAGCAGCCTAATCTGCAGCGGCCTCGCCTTCCCGGGCAGCCGTGCCATCCCTTGCGGCCTCGCCGCCCGAGCAGCAATGATGTCACTAGATGTTTGGGGAACGGCCTCATCAGGAGTGGCCTTGTCCCAGAGAGAGGCCCCGTCTGGAGCGGCCTCATCTGAGGAGCAGCTTCATTGGGAGCGGCCTCATTGTGAGCGGCCTCATTAGGAGCGGCCTGTGGTATAGTGAGGGTGAGGCAGGGATCCTCCAGGAAGGACCCCAGGGCAAGGAGGCGGTGGTCCCCAGCAAGGCTCAGGCATCTACCAGTCAGTTTGATTTCTAATGCATGGGGATCAGGCACCTACTGGTCAATTTGGTTTCTAATGCATGGTGGGAAATAATGCTTTGCTTGATTTTCGCTTTGTGTCAGTCTCGTTCCTTTGATCACGCACCCTAATATTGGGGGCTTGTCCGGGATCAAATGATAAGAACCGATACAGCATCGGAATTTCTGGAAAAAGCCTCTATTGAGATCTTGTCTGTCTGTCTGGTTGCGGAGCTCCTGGGTATAACCCACCGGGGAGAAGCTGGATGCGGCCATGCTCCCCAGGGCTGGAGTGGATGCAGGGACGCCCCATCCCTCTGCTGGTAGATCAACAGGGGGTTCAAGTCCCCCTGGGTGTTCGGGGGTTCAAATCCCCCTAGATGGTCGGGGGGTTTGAGTCCCCTAGGTGTACAGGGGGTTCGAGTCCCCCTAGGCGGTCAGGGGTTTGATTCCCTCTAGACAGTCGGGGTGTTTGTGTCCCCCTAGACATACAGGAGGTTCAAGTCCCCCTAGACGGTCAGGAGTTGTGAGTCCCCCTGGACGTACAGGGGGTTCAAGTACTAGATGGTCGGGGGCACCAAGAAAGTCCCCACGAGCAGCAGGTTCTGGATGGGGATCGCTGGGCCTGTGGTGGTCTCTGCATAGTTTTTTTATTGTCTGTTGTGTTGTTTGTTTTATTTGAAGAAATGGCACAAGCAGGGAGTAAGGGACCTGTGACACCCCAGGTCTTGTTCTCGAACATATCAAGGACTTCCAAGGTAAAGACACTCAGTCAGGTGACAAGGTTTACCAGGAAAAACTAAAAACACTCTGTGAATTAGGGTGACCCACATTCTCCACTGGGTGACCGACAGAAGGAACATTTGCTTTGGCTCAGATCTATTCTACCCTGAGTGAGGTCTTTGATCTACATCGAGACCAAATGCCGTACATTTTGGCCTGGCGATATCTGATAGAAGAGCCACCATCATGGCTCAAGTCCCACCTTCCCCCTGCTAATGAAACCACTTCTCTCCCTCTAAGGCAGGTCAGAGCACCAAAACCAGAACAGACAGATGGGGGGGAGCCAGGGAAGAAGACCGTTCTACCTCCATCGGATGTGGAGGATGCGGAATTTCCCCCCCTTCATCTGTTCCCTAAATCTGACTCTCAGTTCCGAGATGTCTTTACCAGTCCATCTCAGACACAGTCGTGGTCTACCTATGGGACCACCAAACAGAGAGTCCGCCCTGATCCTCCCCCTTTCCTCTATCCCACTCATCTTACCTATACCTCACAAGTACTGTCTGTGCCAGTGCTGCCTCTCCATGAAGTTGCTCTACAAGATGGGAGAGGGCAGTCCCACCTAAGCTATATTCCTTTCTCCTCTTCTGACATTTATCCCTGGAAGACCCAAAACAAATCCTTTTTTGTCTACCCTCAGGATTTAATTACTCTCTTGGAGACTGTTTTTCTTACTCACCAACCTACCTGGGTGGATATTCAACAGCTCCTTATGGCTGTCTGTAACGCAGAAGAGAGGGATCGCACCGTGTGAGAGACCCATAAGGGGATAAGCAAGAGAATTGTCAGGGACCTCGATCCCCGACAAATGGAAGACTATTGCCCAAGGTAACCCCCTGACTGGGATCCAAATTGTGACGAAGGTAAGGGGAGCTTACATTTCAACCGTCAGGCTCTACTGGAGGCCTCCGTGCAGCTGCAAGGAGATCCATAATTTTTTCTTAAATTAGTATGGTGATTCAAGGTAAGAATGAGTCTCCAGCAGCTTTCCTAGAAAGGCTATTTGAGGCCTATAAAATGTATAGCCCAATCGACTCTGAGGCACCTGAAAATCAGAGGGCAATGAATCTTGTGTTTGTTTGTCAGTCATCCCCAGATATAAGGAGGAAACTTCAGAAAATCGAAGGGTTTGAAGGGAAGAATCTGACTGAGTTAGTGGGAATAGCAGAAAAGGTCCTGAACAAGAGGGGTGCACAAGAGGATGAGAAACAGACCAAAAAAAAAAAAAAACTGGTTAAGGTTTTGGCATTACATGAGGTGGGGAGGAAACAGGTTGGGGATAGTAAATGGAAGGAAAGGCGAAAGCACAGAGAAGGCAGGTGGGAAGACTTAGATTCAGATCAGTGCACTTACTGTAAGGGAAAAGGACATTGGGCCAGGGAGAGTCCCAAAGGGGAGACAGCAATACTCGCCACCAGAGACTGAAGGGGCCATGGTTTGGAGCCCCTCTCCGAACCTCAGGTAAAAATTGAAGTGGAGGGGAAATCAGTTGATTTTTTGGTGGACAGGGGAGCCCAATATTCATCATTCCTTAAACCTATGGGAAAACTATCTGGACAAGAAGTCTGGGGACAAGGAGCAAATGGCACAGCGACAAATAAATGGACAACAGAAAGGACTTTAAATTTGGCTTCGGGAGTAGTGAAATATCAATTTTTGGTCCTCCCTAATGCCCCATATAAATTGATGGGAAGAGATCTCCTCCATAAGTTAATAGCTGGCATTCAGTTCTCGGAAGGAGACATGACTGTAACCTTGAGACAACCCATTGTACAGGTGTTTATGGCAGCAGTAGATGAATAAGTCCTTTATGAGGCTGTCTCAGATCCAGAGGAGACAAAGTGTGTGAACCTTCTCCAAATCCTACAAGTCGAGTTTACTGAGGTCTGGGCAGAAGGGAAGCCCACTGGCTTGGCCAAGGAAAAAGCTCCAGTGGTGGTAAAATTAAAGGTGATGGCTACCGCTATTCACATTTGGCAATACCCCCATCCCCGGAAAGTAAAGGAAAGGATCAGAAAACACATTAAATGCCTCCACAGAGATGGGATTCTAGTTCCTTGCAAATCTCCGTGGTACACACCTTTACTGCCCATCAAAAAGGTCGAGACTGGGGAGGACTGAACTGATGAGGACTTGCTGGAATTTAATAAATGGGTTGAAGTTTTCCAGCCGACAGTGCCTAAACCCTATACCCTACTCTCCCTCCTGGGCCCCAAAAGAACTGTGTATATTGTCTTAGATCTCAAGGATGCATTTTTCTGCAAGCTTTAGCAAGGGAATCTCAGCCCCTTTTTCGTTGAGTGGTCCGACCCACAGAAAGTGTTTCAAGGCCAACTCACCTGGACAAGATTTCCCCAAGGATTCAAGAATTCACCCAGTCTTTTTGACGAGGCCCTACACGAGGATTTGCATGAGTACAGAACCTCCAATCCAGGAGTCACTCTGGTACAGTATGTTGATGACATGCTGATAGCTGCTGCGGACTATGAGTCATGCTTGCAGGGGACAAGAGCACTCTTACAGACTCTGCAGAAAAAAGGTTATCAGGTGTCAGCAAAGAAAGCACAGCTCTGTCAGTGCCATGTCACTTATCTAGGCCTTGATCTTCATGAAGGAGTGCGTTCACTGTCTGAGTCCTGGGAACAGGTGATCACCCAATATACATGCCCCACCAAGTCCCGACAACTGAGGTTTCTTTTGCTAAGAGGATGACTAAAGAATAATTATTGAACAGCCAGAGGCCATGATCGAGATCAACAGAAAAGATTTCAAGGTACAGAAGACTTCAGAGCCATCTAAACGACATCTGTATTTTGACAGAAGTATATGTATTCTTTTTAGATGCATGTGGAATATTCACCATGATAAACAATATTCTGGATAAACTAAATCTTCATAAATGTATAAGCACTGAAGTCATGCTAAGCATTTTCATTACCAGAATTGAATTAAATTAGAAAAAAAATAACAAAGATATTTAGCAAGTCCACAAATACTTAAAAATTAAACAACTGGTATGTAATCAATCCATGAGTCAAAGAGGAAGTCTTAAATGAAATTGGAGGATATTTTCAACTGAACAAAAATGGAAATACACGATATGAATTTATAAGATACAGACACAGCAGAAGGAAAAGGAATTAAAAAGAGAGGAGAAATATTGGTTCTCCTCCAGGTTATTTGGGACCCAGAAGAGGTGGCCATTATGCATTGCCTGGGACATCAAAAGGGGACTGATCTGATTTCAAAAGGAAACCAATTAGCAGATCAAGTTGCAAAGCAAGCAGCCCAAGAAACAGTCCAGAACTGGTTACACTCCTGGCTGCAGTCCTAGCAGAAAAACTGAACTATTCAGAATAAGATTTAAAGTATTTATAGAAATGGGTTAAATTGGACTATGAAGGGGACTGGTCTAAGACTGAAGCAGGAAAAATAATTCTTCCTCGAAAACTAGGCAAAAAGTTAGTAGACCAGTTACATCAGGGTACTCATTTGGGGATACACAAACTCAAGGAGCTTATAGGCAAGCAGTTCCAGATTTCTAAATTTGTGCATGTGGTTCAGGAGGTAATTGATAGATGTGCTCAATGCCAGGCAGTTCATGTGGGAAGAACTAAAATGGGAAGAGTGAAAAGAGAAAGAGGTAAGGAACCAGAAATTTATTGGGAAATAGATTTTGCAGAAATGAAACCTGGAAAATATGGGCACACGTATATGTTAGTTTCTGTAGATACCTTTTCAGGCTGGGTAGAGGCTTTTCCCGTCAAACATGAGATGGCAGGAGTGGTAGCCAAAAAACTACTAGAAGAAATAATTCCTAGGTTTGGGCTGCCTCTCGCATTCGGGTCAGACAATGTCCCTACATTTGTGAGTTCAGTCTTACAGGCAAAGGCCAAAGCCGTGGGCACTAATTGGAAACTACATTGTGTCTACCGGCCCCAGAGTTCCGGGCAAGTAGAGAGAATGACCCGGAATCTTATAGAGACCTTGACAAAACTAATTCTGGAGACTGGCGGTGGATGGGTGGATCTCCTTCCTTACGCCCTCCTCAGGGCTAGATGTACACCCTATTTAAGCAAGGTGACCCCATTTGAAATAATGTTTGGGAGACCCCCCCCCCCCCCGTCCTCGACTACAATAAGTTGCCCTTGCAAAAATGACAGATCAGTCTGTACTCCAGTCACTGCAGGCATTACATTATGTCTTAAAAACAGCCCACTCAGAGATACGGACTCCCCACACTGGGACAGGGATGGAAGTGGAACCATATCCTTACCAACCCGGGGACTTGGTTTGGATATGTTGCTTTCAAGTGGGAAACTTGGAGCCTCGCTGGAAGGGACCATTTACTGTTATCTTGACCACCCCCACGGCAGTGAAATTAGAAGGCATTAGGGCCTGGTTTGATTCAGGTCACGTCAAACGAGCCGAGGACGAGGACGCCCCCCAGAGAGGGAAGCTGCAGCCAACAGACCCTGCTGACCATGGACTAAAGCTAAGACTACAAAAACTGTGAGTTTATTGTTGCTCCTATTGTTACCTGTTCATGTAAAGTATAGGTGGGAAATTAGATGAACAGAATTAGGAAAAAATGGTAAAGGTTATACAAAGTGTTGAATGGCTAACAAAGTGTATGTGCACTACTGTTACTTTTTGACTCCAGTATTACATGCTCAGTATAAGCCCCTTACAATAGGAGAACATAGAACTGGTTGAAAAGTCAAGGAATTGACTAATTTCCAAAGAAAAGTGGGGAATGTAGGGGCGGGCAAGGCCAGCTAGACGGAGACGGCCAATCAGTGGGGCATGCATGTATTTAATGAGGTGAGTTGCAATTCCATTGGCCACCTGTGTGTGGGCCAGGTTCATCCACCTCTATAAAGGCTGGTCTGTGAGGCTGCGGGGGCGGGGAGAATAGCAGGAGGAGTTAGAGTAGCCGGTAGCAGGAGCCATTAGAGTAGCCATTAGGGGAGCCACTGGGAGCCGTTAGGGTAGTGGTAGGAGTGCTAGTGATGGGGTTGTGGATGGTGACAGCCCCCTTTTCATCATCTGGAGCGTCAGGAGCGGCATTGCTGGGAACCTCACTGCCCTGAGCAGTGGCCCCTCTGCGAGCAGCCTTGCCACCTGAGCAGCAGTGTTGTCACTAGATGGTCGGAGAGCAGCCTCATTGGCAGCGGCCTCATCATGCACAGCCTCATCAGGAGCGACCTGTGGTACAGTGAGGGTGAGGCAGGGAGCATCCCGGTGGGACCCCAGGGCATGGAGGTGGTGGCCCCCAGCAAGGATCAGGCACCCAACAGTCAGTTTTCTTTCTAATGCATGGAGCTCAGGCACCTAGCAGTCAGATTGATTTCTAATTCATGGGGCTCGGGCACCTACTGGTCAGTTTGGTTCCTGATGCATGTCACGAAATAAAGCTTTGCTTGATTTTCGCTTTGTGTCAGGCCCGTTCCTTTCATCATGGACCCTAACAGTAAGTACAGACGGAAACACCACTCTTCCCATTCCCCGTGAAAGACACCAAACCCTTGGGATCCGGGCAGAGTCTTCACAGAGGCAGAATCTCCCATGGCCCCATGAGGATATCGCTACAATCCATGGCCAAGAGAGACAAACAAACCAGACAGAAAGGCCTGCATTCCAGACTTACTGTCACCATCATTTCAGATCTCGCGCCACTGTCCTCACAGTCCCCAGATGGGGCTTGCCATCACCTCGCCCAGAACCCTATCCCGAGTTTGTGTTTGCAGACTTTTGTCCCCAAAGCCTTGGCCGACAGGCCCTCCAGGATGGGGGCTCAGGAGCCACAGTGCAGTACTCTGCCTGCAGACCCGAAGGAAGCTCTGCTCGTCACATTTGCACAAACCCTCCAGATTGGGAGACACCTGCAATGCCGCTGAGCCCAACCCAAATTCGTTGGCCGCCTTGGAAAAAAGGCGCATTCGGACACATGCCAGACACCTACCGCCAGGCAGACACCCAGGTCAATGGCCCTGAGAGAAGATGGAACCTGACATACCACCAGAACTTCAATGGAGCCCTAGTTGAAGTTTGTAAGCACCTGTCTCCAGAGGCAAACTCTGTAATACTACATATGGTCCAACACTTGATCCCTGAGCCTCAAAACTGAACACCTCCTGTCCCCAGGTAGGCAACCTGGCTCTTGGGAGCTGCGTCCAACCTTCAGGGGTGGAGAGAATCCTGCATGGCGCTTGAGCTCCTGCCATATTCTAAGATCTCCCTGGACACAAGCCAGCAGTGTGACCTATCAGAATGAGGCTCCCTGTCACCTCAGCCATCTAGGCACATTGCCCCACAGCCACCAGATTGAAATTGCATTGTTTTTGGGCTGGAAGGCTAAGCGGAACTGGGCTATCCAGGCATTAATGTGGTGACTTCTGCTAGGAATTCTTTCCATATGGGGGACCCAGCTGCCTTTAAATCAGACTCCCCCTGTACTGCAGAAGGAAAGCTTGCTATTCGGAGCAGCTCACAAGCCACAGCCTGGGAAGACCTCCATGGCCTGATGAGGCCAACACTACACTCGTCAGCCATCACGGACAAAAACTCCAGCGTGATCGACCATCTGACATGTGCCCTGACTCACCTGCAGAAGATCTCGTGTCAGACGCTGCACAGTGGAAATGCCATGTGCTTGGTGCTGAATTGAACCCGTGCTGGTGCATTCAGAATTCCGTCCTCAGCCTCCTGACCTGCAAGACCTCCAGATTGTTCATTTTGGAGCCACAATGCTGTCTTCTGCCTGCCCTCCAGTAAGAAGAAGTGCCCTAGGGTTCTGCCCAGAATACCCACGTGAGGATCAACCTGCACAGACCTCGACAGCACCCCAATGCCCTAGGTCGCCCTGTGCACTAATGCTCTGTCTGAGACAGCCTGAGCCCCGACCTCCCATCAGCCCTCCAGGTAGGTGGCCCTATATCCTTCCAGTGGGACCTGCCATGGCCAGAGACTTTAATTTCTACCCAACCTGGGTACTCAGGCATCTCTGCCCAGATGATAGCTCAAATCCCTGCCTATGTGGGAACCTCAAGCATAAGAGAACACTCCTCCTTCCCGACAATGGGAAAAGCTTGCTGTGGGGATGGGGCTTTAACCCTCAGAGTGGAGTCAGCTGCATGGCCCCTGAGACCACGCCCACCCAGGAGGGCCGCCCTGGCCACAAGTCTCATTGTGACGCTCAGCCTCTGCCCGCTTTCAAACAAGCTTCCTCGCTAACTGGACCAGGAGCCCGCATATCGGCCCTGACATGCCCCTAGGTCCGCATCCTCACCCCAGGTCACGTTATGCAGGCGCTCTGACCCAGAAGCCGACTCTGGAATCCCTGCTATAGCGGGACCCCTGAGATGGAAAACAGCACTCTTCCCTTCCCCCCAAAAGACACCAAACCCTTGGGAGCCATGCAAAATCCTCACAGAGGCAGAAACCCCCATGGCCCCATGAGGCTACCACTACATTCTGTGGCCAACAGAGACACACAACCAAGACAGAAAAGACTATGCTCCTGCCTCCCTTTCGCCCTTATTTCAGATACCATGGGAATGCATTCACGGTCTGCAGATCGGGACTGCCGTCACCTCACCTCTAACCCTATCCAGAGTTTGTGTTTGCAGACTTTAGTCCCCAAGGTTTGGCGGACAGGCCCTGCAGGATGGGGCCTCTGGAGTCACAGTGCAGGTCTCTTTCTGCCCACCCAAAGGAAATTCTGCCTGTCACATTAGCACAAAGACTCCAGATTGGGAGACACCTTCAATGCCCCGGAGCCCACCCCAAATTCGTTAGCCGCCTTGTAAAAACCTCCAGACAGACACCCAGGTCAATGGCCCTGAGTCAGAAGATAGAACCTGACATACACCTAGGACCTCAAAGGAACCCTAGATTAGCCTTGCAGGCATCTGACACCAGAAGCAAACTCTGGCTTACCTACATATGGTCCAACACTTGATCCTGAGCCATATAACAGAATACATTTTGTACCCAATGGCAACCTAGCTCTTGGGAGCTGCGTCCAACACTCAGGGGAGGAGAATACTGCATGGTGCCAGAGCCCCCACCACATTTCAGATCTCCCTGGACACAAGCTAGCATTGTGACCCATCAGAATGAGGCTCCCTGTCAGCTCAGCCCCCTGGGCACTTTGCCCCAGAGGGACCAGATCTGAAGGGCCTTGTTACTGGTTTGGAAGGCTAAGCTGAGCTGGGCTTTCCAGGCATCCATGTGGTGACTTCTGCCGCAACGTCTGTCTATATGGGAGACCCTGGTCCCATCCAAACGGGCTCCCCCTGTCCTGTGGAAGGAGAGCCTGCTGTTTGGAGCAGCTCCCAAGCCCCAGACTAGGAAGGCATCCATGGCCTCAGGAGACCACCCCTAGAATTGCTGGCCATCATGGACACACACTCCAGCGAGAGCGACCATCTGACACGTACCCTGACTCAGGTGCTGGAGATCTCAAGTCAGACACCGCACATTGGAAATGCCATGTGCTCAGCACTGAACAGAACCGGCACTTGTGAGATCAGAATTCCATCCTCACTCTCTTGGCCCGCCAGCCATCCAGATTGTTCATTCGTGAGCCACAACACAGTCTTATGCCTGCCCTCCAGAAAAAAGAAGGGACCTACCGGTCAGCACAGAATCCCCACGTGAGGATCAACCTGCTTGGACCTCAATGGCACCCCAATGTCCTAGGCCACACTGTGCACCAATGCTTTGTCTGACAAACCCTGAGCCCCGACCTCCCATCAGCCCCCCAAGTAGAGGGACCCATATTCTTCCGATGGGACCTGCCATAGCCAGAGACTGTCATCTCTATCCAACATGGATGTTCAGGCGTCTGTGCCCAGACCATAGCTCAATTCCCGGCCTATGGGGGAACCACCAGGGTCAAAGAGCTCTCCTCCTTCCCCACGACGGGAAAAGCTTACTGTGGGAAAGGGTCTAAAAGTCAGAATGGCAACAAGCTGCAAGGCCCATGAGACCACGCCCACCCAGGAGGCATCCTCTGGCCACAAACATGCACTGTGACTCTCAGCCTGAGCACGCTTTCAAACCAGCCCCCTCGCTAGCTGTACCTGGAGCTCAAATATCGGGCCTGTCATGCCCCTAAGCCCAAATCCTCACCCTCGGTCGAGTTCTCCAGGCACCGAATCAAGAAGCTGACTCTGGAATATCTGCTATGGGGGGACCCCTCAGACGGATATCAGAAATCTTCCCTTCCCCATGAAAGACACCAAAGACTTGGGAGCCGGGCAGAATCCTCACAGAGACAGAATCTCCCATGGCCCCATTAGGCTCCACTACACTCCGTGGCCAACTGAAACACACAACACACACAGAAAAGCCTGTGCTTCTGCCTCCCATAGCCCTAGTTTCAGATCCCGCAACACTGCCCTCACGGACCGCAGATCGGGCCTGTCATCACCTCAAACCGAGACAGTCATCTCTACCAAACCTGGGTATTCAGGCATCTGTGCCCAGACCATTGCTCAAATCCTGGCCTATGGGGGAACCTCAATCATCAAAAAGCAATCCTCCATCCCCACCACGGAAAAGCTTGCTGTGGATATGGGTGTCTAACCCTCAGAGTGTGAGCCAACTGCATGGACGATGAAACCATGCAAACACAGGAGGAGTGCCTTGGCCACAAACAGACATTATGACCCTCAGCATGAGCCCGCTTTCAAACCAGCCCCTTCACCAGCTGGACCAGGAGCCCGCATATAGGGCCCTACATGCCCCTAGTCCCAAATCATCATCCTTGGTCGGGTTCTTTAGGACCCCATACCCAGAAGCCAAATCTGGAATCTCTGCTATGGCGGGACCCCTGAGATGGAAAACAGCACTCTTCCCTTCCACCCAAAAGACATCAAACTCTTGGGAGCCGTTCAGAATCACACAGAGGCAGAATCTCCCATGGCCCCATGAGGCTACCACTACATGTGTCTCCATGGCCAACCTAGAAACACAACCCAGACAGAAAAGCCTGCACTCCCCACTCCCCAGCGAACTAATTTCGGATCACGCAGAACTGCCCTCATGGTCCACAGATCGGTCTGCCATTACCTCGCCCCTAACCCTATCCTGAGTTTGTGTTTGCAGATTTTGTCCCCAAAGCCCTGGCCGAGAGGCCTTCCAGGATGGGGTCTCTGGAACCACAGTGCAGGACTCTGCCTGCCCACTCGAAGTAAACTCTGCCCATCACATTTGCATAAACCCTCCAGATTGGGAGACACCTGCAAAGCCCATGAGCCAATCACAAATTTGTTGGCTGCCTTGGAAAAAAGGCGCATTCGCACAAAGGCCTGAAACCTACCTCCATGCAGACACCCAGGTCAATGGCCCTGTGTCAGAAAATGGAATCTGAAATACCCCTAGCACCTCAATGGAACCCTAGCTGAGGTTTGTTTGCCTCTAAGGCAAACTCTGCAATACCTACCAATTATCCAACACTTGATCACTGGGCCACACACCAGAACATGTCCTGTCCCCAGAAGCAACATGGCTCTTGGGAGCTGCAACTAACCCTCAGGGGAGTAGAATCCTGCAAGGCACCTGAGAACCCACCACATTCTATGGTCTCCCTGGACAAAAGCCAGCATTGTGACCCATCAGAAAGAGGCTCTGTGTCACCTCAGACCGTGGGAACTTTGACCCAGAGCCACCAGAGTGAAACGGCCTTGTTCCTGTGCTGGAAGGCTAAGCGGACCTGCCATGGCCAGACACTTAATCTCAACCGAACCTGAGTATTCAGGAGTCTTTGCCCAAACCATAGATCAAATCCTGGACTATGGGGGAACCTCAAGCATAAAAGAGCACACCTCCTTCCCCACGATGGATAGGCTTACTGTGGGGATGGGGGTCTAACCCACAGCGTGGGAGACAACTGCATGGCCCATGAGACAATGCCCACAGAGAAGGGCCGCCCTGGCCACAAATGGACATTGTGACTCCCAGTCGAGCCCACTTTCAAACCAGCCCCCTCTCTAACTGGAACAGGTGAAAGCATATCAGGCCTGACATGCCCCTAGGCCCTAATCCTCATCTTCAGTCGGGTTCTCCAGGCGCATGGACCCAGAAGCCAACTCTGGAATCTCAGCTATGGTTGGAACCCTGAGACGGAAACAGCACTCTTGTCTTCTCCCCAAAAGACACCAAACCATTGGGAGACAGGCAGAATCCTCAAGAGGCAGAACAAACCCTTGGGAGGCGGGCAGAATCCTCACAGAGGCAGAATCTCCCATGGCCCCACGAGGATACCGCTATATTCTGTGGCCAACTGAGACACACATGCTGGATGAACTCCCCACCCAATGGTGAAGAGGCCGCTCCAGACCAGGCCGCTCTCTGACAATGCTGCATGCCAATGAGGCCACTCCCCAGAATGACGCTGCTGTGGTGAGGCTGCGGCTTGGGGCAGCGAGGGGGGTCATGGTGGGGCCATGTTGAGGCATGTCACAGACAGCACTGCATCTCAGTGAGGCGAGGCCTCTCGTGGCGGCGCTGCTGCTTGGGGCGGTGAAGCTCCCAGAAATGCCGCTCCCGATGCTCCTGATGATTGTGAAGCTCTGACACTCCTAATGACCCCGACGCTATGACTCCTAAAACTAGCCTAACAGCTCCCAATGGCTACTCTAATTGCTACACTAACTCCTCCTACTACTCTAATGGCTATTCTAACTCCTCTTAATTCTCTAATGGCTATTCAAACTCCTCCTACTTCTCTAATGGCTATTCTAACTCCTCCTGCTCCCCCCCCACCCTCACAGACTAACATTTATAGTGGTGGTTCATCGCAGCCCACACAAAAGGGCCAATGATATTTCACTCACCACAGTTAATATATGTGCACCACACTGATTGGATATGGCTTTCTGGCCTGGCCCGCCCCTATATCCGGGGTTTACAAGTAAGTTCCTCTGGCTAACCAGGCCCCTACATTCTCCCCTTTTCTTTGGAAATTAGTCAAATCCTTGACTTTTCAGCCAGTTCTTTGTTCTCCTGTTGTAAGGGGTTTATATTGAGCATGTAAGACTAACATTTTTATCACTCCAATTTTCATTGGTACAATTGACATTAGGGAGTTTATAATACAGGGGGCAAAATGTAACAGTAGTGTACAATCGGCTGATGAGTTAGCCATTCAACACTTTGTATAACCTTTTCCATTTTTTTCCCTAATTCCGTGCATCTAATTTGCCACTTATATTTTACAAAAACAGGTAAGAATAGGAGCAACAATAACCTCACAGATTTTTAGTCTTAGCTTTAGTCAATGGTCAGCGGGGTCTGTCGACTGCAGCTTCCATCTCTGGGTGGCTTCCTCTCCTCGGCTCGTTTGACGTGAACCACATGAATACAGACCCTCATGCCCTCTACTTTTACAGTAAATTGTCCCTTCCAGTGAGGCTCCAAGTTGCCCCGTTGATAGTGACGTATCCAAAACAAGTCCCCTAGGTTGGTAAGGATGTGGTTCCACCTCTGTCTCCGCCCCAGTGTGTGCAGACCGGATCCCTGAGTGGGCTTTTTTAAAGACAGACTGTAATGCCTGCAGTGAATGGAGTACAGACTCATCAGTCATATTTGCTAGGCAACCACTTGTAGTTAAGGACAGAGAAGGTGGGTCTCCCAAAAATCATTTCAAGTGGGGTCACCTTGCTTAAATACGGTGTACATGGTGCCATGAGGAGGGAGAAAGGAAGGAGATCCATGCATCCACCGCCATTCTCCAGAATTAGTTTTGTTAAGGTTTCTTTAAGAGTCCAGTTCATTCTCTCCACTTGCCCAGAACTCTGGGGCCAGTAGGCACAATGTAGTTTCCAGTTAGTGCCCACGGCCTTGGCCAGTGCCTGTGAGACAAAAAGAAATGCAGGGCCATTGTCTGACCCGAATGCAAGAGGCAGCCCAAACCTAGCAATTATTTTCTCTAGTAGCTTTTTGGCTACCACTCCTGCCATCTCATGTTTGGCGGGGAAAGCCTCTATGCAACCTGAAAACGTATCTAAAAAAAACTAACATGTACTTGTGCCCATATTTTCCAGGTTTCATTTCTGCAAAATCTATTTCCCAATAAATTTCTGGTTACTTACCTTTCTCTCTTTTCCCTCTTCCCATTTTAGTTCTTTCCATATTAACTGCCTGGCATTGAGCACACCTATC
Source organism: Meles meles (assembly GCF_922984935.1). Classification (NCBI taxonomy): domain Eukaryota; kingdom Metazoa; phylum Chordata; class Mammalia; order Carnivora; family Mustelidae; genus Meles; species Meles meles. The sequence goes on along the minus strand of NW_025721116.1, from coordinate 648,643 downwards.
AACTATGTCCTGAACCATATGCCCTAATTTAGAAACCTGGGATTGCTTGCCTATAAGCTCCTTGAGTTTGCGTATCTCCAAATGAGTACCCTGATGTATCTGGTCTACTAACATTTTGCCTTGTCTTTGATGAAGAATTATTTTTCCTGCTTCAGTCTTAGCCCAGTCCCCTTCATAGTCCAATTTAACCCACTTCTGTAAATACTTTAAATCGTCTTCTGAATAGTTCGGTTTTTCTGATAGGGCTGAGCTGGGAGTGTAACCAGTTCTTGCACTCTTTCTTGGGCTGCTTGCTTTGTGGCTTGATCTGCTAATTGGTTTCCTTTGAAATCAGATCAGTCCCCTTTTGGTGTCCTGGGAAATGCATAATGGCCACCTCTTTTGAGTCCCAAAGAGCCTGGAGGAGAGCCAATATTTCTCCTCTGTTTTTAATTCCTTTTCCTTCTGCTGTTAGTAGGCCCCTTTCACTATAAATCTCCCCATGTATATGGAGAGTAACAAAGGAGTACCTGCTGTCTGTATAGATGTTGGTGGTTTTACCTTTGGCCATGTATAGTGCTTTAGTGAATTCTATCAGTTCTGCTTTTTGTGCTAAAGTTCCATGTAGCAGAGCTACTGTCCAGAGTTTCTGCTCAGGAAAAACTACTGCAGCCCCTGCATACCTCTTTCAATTGACCATGTAGCTACTCCCATCTGTGAACAGAGTCATCTCGGCATCAGACGGGAGTGTCTCTGAGATCTGGCTTTGTACCTGCAACTTGGGTAAGGACCTCCCTGCAATCCTTCCTTGGGGAAGTCTTGTCCAGGTGAGTTGGCCTTGAAACAATTTCTGTGGGTAGGACCACTCAAAAGCAAAAAGGGTTTGAGATTTAATTGCTAAATATATGAAGAAAAATGCATCCTTGAGATCTAAGATGGTATACACAGTTCTTTTGGGGCACAGGAGGGAGTGTAGGATATAGGGGTTAGGAACAGACAGGTGGATATCTTCAACCCATTTATTAACTTCCCACAAGTCCTAAATGTGTCAGTACTCCCCAGTCTTGGCCTTTTTGATGGGCAGCAATGGTGTGTTCCATGGAGATTTGCAAGGAATTAGGATTGTGTCTCCTCGGAGGTGGTTAATATGTTTTCTGATCCAATCCTTTGCTTCCCGGAAAGGGGGTGCTGCCAAATTTGAACAGCCATAACCGTTGCCTTTAATTGTACCACCACTGGAGTTTGTCCCCTGGCCAAGCCAGGTTGTTTCCCTTCTGCCCAGACATCGGGAATCTCGACCTGTAGGATTTGTGAAGGATCCCAACTTTGCCTCCTCTGGATTTGAAACTGGCTTGTAAAGGAGGTATGAATCTACTGCTGCCATAAGCACCTGTACAGTGGGTTGTCTCAAGGTTACAGTCATGTCTACTTCCGAGAACTGAATGCCAGCTCATAACTTGTGGAGGAGATCTCTTCCCATCAATTATATGGGGCATTAGGGAGGACCAAAAATCGATGTTTCACTATGCCCAAAGCCAAATTTAAAGTCTTTTTGTTGTCCATTTATGTCTCTCTGTGCCATTTTCTCCTTGTACCCAGACTTCCTCTCCAGATAGTTTTCCCATAGGTTTAAGTAATGATGAAAATTGGGCTCCTGTGTCCACCAAAAAAAAAATGATTAATTTCCCCTCCACTTCAATTTTTACTCTGGTGGCCAGCATTGCCTTCTTCCTCTTGGGGCACTCCCTGGGCCAGTGTCCTTTATCCTTACAATAAGCACACTGAACTGAATCTAAGTATTCCCACCTGCCTCCTCTGTGCTTAGGCCTTTCCTTCCATTTACTATCCCCTAACTATCTCATGTAATACCAAAACCTTAACCAGCACTTGGTCTGTTTTTCATCCTCCTGTGTATCCCTTTTCTTTTTTTTTTTCTTTTTTTACAGATTGAGAGAGAGAGAGAGAGAGAGAGAGAGAGATTACAAGTAGGCAGAGCAGCAGCCAGAGAGGGGAGGAAGCAGGCTCCCTGCCAAGCAGAGAGCCCGATGTGGGGCTCAATCCCAGGACCCTGAGATCATGACCTGAGCTGAAGGCAGAGGCTTAACCCACTGAGCCACCCAGGCGCCCCTGTATCCCTTTCTTAAACACTTTTTCTGCTATTCCCAATAACTCAATCAGATTCTTCCCTTCAAATCCTTCAATTTCCTGAAGTTTCCTCCTTATATCCAGGGCTGAGTGACTGGGAAAAGCAAGATTCACTGCCCTCTGGTTTTTGGGTGCCTCAAGGTCGATCAGGCTATACATTTTATAAGTTTCAATAAGCCTTTCTAAGAAAGCTCCTGGAGACTCATTCTTACCTTTAGTCACCGTATTAATTCTCATCTAGTGCGAGTGCAACTTTTAATTCTGGAAATGCTGTTCCAGGATTTCAACATATCAAAGAACCATATTTGTTCTGAAAGTCTCCTATATAAATTTCCTTTAAGATGGAACTCATCTTACAAGAGAATTCAAACAATTACAAATGACAAAAAACTCAGAATAGACATGGTTAAATATCAAATGATGACCCTTAGCAAAACATTAAAACTTTAGAAAATGTATAGAACCTCTGGAGTAGTTACAGCATTGACCCAAATGTAACTCAAGGTTTATCATTGATTTAGCAGCACTTCCTGAGTAGCTTAGCATATCAGGGAAAAGCCTTATGAGTCAAAGAGATCTCATTTACAATTCTGGATGGGCAAAGAAAACCATTTACATTTTCTTAGAAACATATCAATCTCTAGTGAAGACTAAATATTAACCAATTGTGAACTGTTGCAATAGCAGTTAAGCACAAAACGTGTTTACTAACAGATTTCAAAAGCACAAAACTAGTTCCAGCAACTAGCGCCCTAGCACTTTATTCCTTTGTCATCCAAGCAAACTTCAAAGCTTCAGATTACCAAAGACTCTGAAAACTTCTTTAACAATTACCCATTAAAACCCTGAGACAGACAATTAACCATTAGTTCAGTCATCTCTTTGCTAACAGATTTCATGTTCCACCTGGGTCCATTCCACTTTAGATGCCATGCTTTCCCGCCAGCCATGGGGAGGGGCTAGGCAGTCCATATCGGGCCAGAGAAGGCAAGGAATTTCCTGAAACAAAGGGAGTTTCGGAAGCTGCTTAGAATTACTCCTTAAAGTCTCTGCCCCTAATTAGACTAAACCCATTGTCTCCAGTTATAGCCCTTAACACACGAAATGAGTGAGGAAGAAGCCCCACATCTATTATGAGGAATGGAGAGACGAAATTCAGAGTTCCCTTACTCTCTGCTTGTCTTATTCCCCCAAGCACAACAAACAACACAGCAGACAACAAAAAGACAAGACAAAGACAACTGCAGGCCTTGCGGTCCTGCCACCCATGGGGATTTTCTAGGGGGACTCAAATCTCATGACATCCTGGGGGACTCAGAACCCCGATGACCCCCTTGGGTGCTGGAATCCCTGATGACCGCCTTGGGGGACGTGAATCCCCTGACTGACATGGGGGACTCAAATGCCCTGGTTACAGCCTAGGGGGACTTGAACCCCCTGACCATCTAGGGGGACTCGAAACCCATGTTGATCTAAAAGCAGAGGGATGGGTCGTCCCAGCATCCACTCCAGCCCTGGGGTGCATGGCTGCATCCATTTGTCCCTGGTGGGCCATACCGTGGTGCTCCAACCAGACAGACGAACAAGATTCCAACATCTCCGGATTCTTAACCCATAAATTCTGATGCTGGTTCATTTCTCGTTGTTTGATCCCGGGCGAGCCCCTAATGTTAGGGTCCATGACAAAGAAACGAGACTGACACAAAGCGAAAACCAAGCAAAGCTTTATTTCACGCCAAGCATCGATACTGAAACTGACCGCTCAGGGCCATCTTACCTAGAGGCGACGACAACGAGGATGCTGCTCCTGATGACAAAGATGTGAAGATGATGAGGATGACAACACTGATGAACATACTCTGCTCCGTCTGAAGCCACTCCACACATGTCCGCTCCCCATATGAGGCCGCTGTGGATGAGGCCGCTCCAGACCAGGGTGCTCACCAGATGAGCCCCTCTGGATGAGGCCACACGCTGAACGAAGGCCACAACCGATGATGAAGAGGCTGCTCTGGACCAGGCCACACTCCGAGGAGGCAACACGCTGACCACGCCGCTCCCCGTAATGACGGTGCTCTGGCGAGGCCGCAGCTCGGGGCAGTGAGTTTGGTCACGGCGGGGCTGTGGCGAGGTTGGTCGTGGGCGGTGCTGCTGCTCGTGGAGGCTCGGCCACTTATTGTGGTGCTGCTGCTCGGGGTGGTGCCACTCCCAGGAATGCCTCTTCCAATGCTCTCAATGATCCTGAAGCTCTGACGCTCCCGAGGACCACGACGCTATCACTCCTATGACTACCCTAATGGCTCCCAATCGCTACTCTAACTTCTCCTACTACTCTAATGGCTATTCAACTCCTCCTACTTCTCTAACGGCTATTCTAACTCCTCCTACTTCTCTAACAGTTATTCTAACTCCTTCTAGTTCTCTAATGGCTATTCTAACTCCTCCTACTGCTCCTGCCTCCCCGCCAGCCTCACAGACTAAACTTTATGGAGGTGGTTGAGCCCGGCCCTCACAGAGGTGGCCAATGAGATTTCAACTTACCACAGTTAATATATGCACATCCCACTGGTTGGATACGGCAATCTGTCCTGTCCCACCCCTATATCCGGGGTTTACTAGTAAGTTCCTCTGGCTGACCAGGCCCCTACATTAGTACCTACATATGTTCCAATGCTAGGTCCCTGATCCAAAAATCAGAGCACCTCCTATCCACAGAAGGAAAGCTGGCTCTTGGAGGCTACGTCCAATCATCAGGGGAGGAGAATCCTACATGGCACCAGAGCTCCCGCCACATTCTAAGGTCTCCCCAGACACAAGCCAGCATGGTGACCCATGAACATGAGTCTCCCTGTCAAATCATCCCCAGGGCACTTGTCCCAGAGAAACAAGATCGAAATTGCCTGGTTCGAGGGCTGAAAGCATAAGCTGAGCTGGGCTTTCCAGACATCTATGCAGTGAGCTCTGCTACCATGTCTTTCCATATGGGGGAACATGGGGCCATCCAAATGAACTCCCCCTATCCCGCAGAAGGAAAGCATGCTGTTCGGAGCAGCTCACAAACCCTGGCCTGGGAAAACCTTCATGGCCTCATGAGGTCTTCCTTCCATTCATCTAGCATCATAGACACAAACTGCAGCGTGAGTGACCATCCAAAACTCGCCCCAATTCAGGTGCTGGAGATCTCGAGTTAGACGCTGCACATTGGAATTGCCATGTGCTCGTCACTGAACAGAACCGGTGCTTGTGCCTTCAGACTTCCATCCTCACCCCCCATCTGGCCTGCAAGCAATCCAGATTGGGAATTCTAGAGCCACAAAACAGGCTTCTGCCTGCCCTCCAGAAAAAAGAAGGGCCCTATGGGTCTTCCCAGAATCCCCATGTGAGGATCAAACTGCACAGTCATTAATGGAACCCCAATATCCAGATGCACTGTGCACTAATGCTCCCTCTGACACAGCCTGAGCCCTGACCTCCTCCCCAACCCAGGTAGTGGGTGCCATCTCCTGAAGATGGGACAGGCCATGGCCCTAGGCTGTCATGTCTACCTAACCTGGGTGTTCAGGGATCAGTGCCCAGACCATAACTCAAATCCTGGCCTGTGGTTTAATCCTCAAGCACAAAAGAGCACTCCTCCTTTCCCATGACCGGAAAAGCTTGCTGTGGGGATAGGGGTCATACCCTCAGAATGAGAGCCAGCTGCATGGCGTTTGAGACCACGCCCACCCTCCAGGTTCGCCATGGGCAAAAACAGGCATTGTGACCATCAGCCTGAGCCTGCTTTCAAACAAGTCCCCTCGCTAGCTGGACCAGGAGCCCAATATCGGCCTGCCATGACCCTAGGCCCAAATCCTCACCCTCGGTCAGGTTCTCCAGGTGCGTGAACTCAGAGGCTGACTCTGGAATCCCTCCTATGGTGGCAACCATGAAACGGATAACAGCTCTCTTACCTTTATCCAGAAAAACACCAAAACTAGGAGGCATGCAAATTCTGCACAGAGGTAGAATCTCCCATTGCCTCTTGAGGCCACCCCTCCATTTGTTGGCCATCCTAGACACAAACACCAGCATGAACGATCATCTGACACTTGCCCTTACTCAGGTGCTGTAGATCTCAATTCAGACGCTGCAACTGGAACTGCCATGTGCTCGGCACTGAACTGAACCGGCACTGGTGCGTTCAGAATTCCGTCATCAACCTACTGCCCCGCATGCCTGCCAGACTGGGAATTCTGGAGCCGTAATGCAGACTTTGACCTGCCTTCCAAAATGAAGAAGGGCCCATTGGGTCTGACCAGAATCCCCACGTCAGGATCAAACTGCACAGTCCTCGACGGCACACCAATATCCTCAGCTGCGCTGTGCACTGATGCTCTATCTGATTCTGCCTGAGCCACGACCTCCAGTCAGCCCCACAGGGAGCATATCCCATATCGTGCAAGGGGTGCAGCCATGGCCCAAGGCTGTCATCTCTACCCTACCTGAGTTTTCAGATATCTATGCCCAGACCTTAGCTCAAATCACAGCCTACGGGTAACCTCAAGCACAAAAGAAAACTCCTGATTCCCTAAGGCAGGAAAAGCTACCTGGGGTGGGGGGGGGTGGTTGTCAAACCCTCAGAGTGGGAAGCAGCTGCATGACCCATGAGACCACGCTCACCCATCACCCATCAGGGCTGTCCTGGTCACAAAAAGGTATTGTGACCCTAATCCTGAGACGATTTCAAACAAGCCCCCTTGCTAGTTTTACCAAGAGCACATCTCTTGCGGGCCTGACATGCCCCTAGTCCCAAATCTTTACCCTCGTTCGGGTTCTCCAGGTGCCCGGACCAAGAAGAGGACTCTGGATTCCCTGCTATGTCTGTACTCCTAAGACAGAAAACAGCACTCTTCACTTCCCCACGAAAGACACCAAACCTTGGGAGCCAGGCAGAATCCCCACAGAGGCAGAATCTCCTATGGCCTCATGAGGCCATCCCTCCATTCTTTGGCCTACCAAAACACACAACCCAGTCAGAGAAGCCTGTGCTCACGCCTCCCTGTTGCCCCAATTTCAGATCCCGAGGCACTGCCCTCACGTTCTGCAGATCCTGCATGCCAGCACCTCTCCCCTCCCCCATACCAGAGTTTGTATTTGCAGACTTTTGTCCCCAAATCCCTGGCCGACAGGCCTTCCAGGGTGGGGCCTCTGAAGCCATGGCACAGGACTCTACCTGCCCTCACGAAGGAAATTCTGCCCGTCACATTTGCACAAAACCTCCAGAATGGCAGACAACTGCAAGGCCCCTGAGCCCACCCAATTTCGTTGGCCAATCTGGACAGAAAAGCACAGTCTGATACATGCCAGACACCAACCTCCAGGGAGACACCCAGGTCAATGGCCCGGAGTCAGAAGATGGAACCTGACTTACCCCAGGACTTCAACGAAACCCTTGCTTAGATTTGCAGGTATCTGCCTCCAGAGGCAAGCTCTGGAATACCTACATATGCTTCAACCCTTGATCGCAAAGACAAAAAACAGAACACCTCCTGCCCCAGAAGGCAACCTGGCTCTTGGGAGCTGTGTCCAACCCTCAGGAGAGGAGAATCCTGCAAGGGGCCTGAGACCCAGCCACATAAGTACTCCCTGGACACATTCCAGCATTGTGACACATCATAATGTGGCTCCCTGTCAACTCAGCCCCCTGGGCACTTTGCACCAGAGCAACCAGATCAATAGGGCCTTGTTTCTGGGCTGGAAGACTAAGCCGAGCTGGGCTTTCCAGGCATGATTGCAGTGACTTCCGCTATGACATCTTTCCCTATGGGGGACCCTGGAGATACCAAAATGGACTCCCCCTGTGCCCCAGAAGGAAAGCTTGCTGTTCGTAGCAGCTCAAAAGCACCAGCCTGGGAAAAACTCCATGGCCTCATGAAGCCAGCCCTCCATTCGTCGGCCATCATGGACACAAACTCCAGTGTGAGCGACCATCTGACACATGCCCTGACTCAGGTGCTGGAGATCTTGTGTCAGAAGCTGCTCATTTGAAATGCCATGTGCTCAGCTTTAAACTGAACAGCAATTGGGCGTTCAGAATTCCGTCCTCACCCTCCTGAGCCGCAAGTCCCCCAGATTGTTAAATCTCGAGCCAGAACACAGTCCTCTGCCTGCCCTCTAGAAAGAAGAAGGGCCCTAGGCGTCTGCCCTGAATCCGGACGTGAGGATCAACCTGCACGGACTTCGACAGAACCCCAATATCCTAGGTCCCCCCGTGCACTAATTATCTGAAAGAGCCTGAGTCCCATCCTCCCATCTATGCCTACCAACCCCAGAGTTCCGGGCAAGTAGAGAGAATGAAATGGACTCTTTTTTTAAATATTTTATTTATTTGACAGAGAGAAACCACAACTAGGCAGAGAGGCAGGCAGAGAGAGAGGAGGAAGCAGGCTCCCCGTGGAGCAGAGAGCCTGATGTGGGGCTCGACCCCAGGACCCTGGGATCATGACCTGAGCCGAAGGCATAGGCTTTAACCCACTGAGCCACCCAGGCGCCCTGAAACGGACTCTTAAAGAGACATTGACAAAACTAATTCTGGAGACTGGCGGTGGATGCATGGATCTCCTTCCTTTCTCCCTCCTCAGGGCAATATGTACACCCTATTTAAGCAAGGTGACCCCACTTGAAATAATTTTTGGGAGACCTCCCTTCTCTGTCCTTGACTACAAGAGGTTGCCCTAGCAGAAATGACTGATCAGTCTGTACTCCAGTCACTGCAGGCATTACAGTCTGTCCTAAAAAAAGCCCACTCAGGGATCCGGACTGCCCACACTGGGACAGAGACAGAGGTGGAACCATATCCTTAGCAACCTGGGGATTTGATTTGGATATGTTGCTATCAAGGGGGCAACTTGGAGCCTCACTGGAAGGGACCATTTACTGTAAAAGTAGAGGGCATTAGGGCCTGGATTCATGAAGGTCACATCAAACGAGCCGAGGAGAGGATGCCCCCAGAGGTGGAATATGCAGTTGACAGACCCCGCTGACCATGGACTAAAGCTAAGACTAATAAACTGTGAGTTTATTGTTGCTCCTATTGTTACGTGTTTACGTAAAATATAGGTGGGAAATTAGATGAACGGAATTAGAAAAAAAATGGAAACATTATACAAAGCATTGAATGGCTAACTCATCAGCTGACTGTGCACTACTGTTACTTTTTCTCCCTGTATTATAAACTCCCTAATGTCATTTGTACCAAAGAAATTTGGAGCGATAAAAATGTTAGTCTTACATGCTCAATATAACCCCCTTACAACAGGAGAACATAGAACTGGCTGAAAAGTCAAGGATTTGACTAATTTCCAAAGAAAAGGACAGAATGTAGGGTCTGGTAAGCCAGAGGAACTTACATGTAAACCCCGGATATAAGGGCGGGCCAGGCCAGATAGCCATATCCAATCACTGGGGTGCACATATATTAACTGTGGTGAGTTGAAATCTCATTTCCCACCTGTGTGTGGGCTGGGCTCAACCACCGCTATAAAGGTTAGTCTGTGAGGCTGGGGTAGGGGGAGAGGTAGGAGGAGTTAGAAGAGCCGTTAGAGAATTAGGAGGAGTTAGAATAGCCAGTAGAGAAGTCAGAAGAGTTGGAATAGCCATTAGAGTAGTAGGAGGAGTTAGAGTAGCCATTAGAGTAGCCATTGTGAGCTGTTAGGGTAGTCGTAGGAATGATAACATTGGGGTTGTCAGGAGCTTCAGAACTTCACGATCATCGGGAGCTGGGAGCCTCACTGCCCCAAGCAGCAGAGCCGACTTTTACAGCCTCGCCTCCCCGAGGAGCAGCACCGCCTGCGACGCGCCTTGACGCGGCCCCGCCACAACCAGCCTCATTGCCCGGAGCTGTAGACTCACCATAGCGGCTTCATTCCAGGGAGCGGCCTCGTCGGCATGTGGCCTTGATGGAGAGCGGCCTGGTCTGGAGCGGCCTCTTCATTATCGGGTATGGATTTAATCCACATGTAGCCTCATACAGAGCAGCCTCATCTGGGGAGCGGCCTGTTCTGGAACAGCCTCGTCCAGGGCGACCTTGTCCACAGCGGCTTCTTCTGGGAAGCAACGTTGTCAGATTGGCATCATGAGTAGCAGAGTCTGTGTCGTCAGGGTTGTCATCATCTGCATCCTTGCCTCTTTGTCATCAGGAGTGGCATCCTCATCATCTCTCTATGGAAGAAATGACCCCGACCTGTCGGTTTGATTTTCGATGCTTGGCATGAAATAAAGCTTTGCTTGATTTTCGCATTGTGTATTCTTGTTCCTTTGATCATGAACCCTAACACTCTGAAACATTCCTCTGGGGACAGAAACCTGAAAACCTCAGCTAGGTTTCTGTTGATGTCCTAGGGTCATGTCAGTTTCCATCTTCTGACTCAGAGCCATTGAACTGGGTTTCTACCTGGAGGTATGTGTCTGGCATGTATCAGACTGCAGAATTCTGTCCAGAGTGGCCAACGAAATTGGGTGGGCTCATGGTCCTTGCAGGTGTCTCCCAATATGGAGTTTTTGTGCAACTGTGACGGGCAGAGTTTCCTTTGGGAGGGAAGGCAGAAACCTCTTATGTGGTTCCAGAGGCCCCATCCTGGATGGCCTGTCGGCCAGGGTTTTGGGGACAAAATTCTGCAAACACAAACTCGGGATAGGGTTCTAGGCGAGGTGATGGCAGTCCCAATCTGCGGACCATTAGGGCAGTGCCATGGATCTGAAATTAGGGCGACAGGGAGACGGGAGCGCAGGCTTTTCTGTCAGCGTTGTGTGTCTCAGTTGGCCACAGAATATAGCGGTAGCTTAATGGGGCCATGGGAGATTCTGCCTCTCTGAGGATTCTGCCTGATTCCCAAGGCTTTGGTGTCTTTCGGGGAGAAGGGAAGAGTGCTGTTTTCATCTCAGGGTTCCCGCCATAGCTAGGATTACAGAGTCGGCTTATGGATACATGCACCTGGAGAACCTGACCGAAGATGAGGATTGGGGCCTAATAGCATGTCAGGGCCAATATGCATGTACCTGTTCCAGCTAGAGAGGGGGCTGGTTTGAAAGCGGGCTCAGACTGGGAGTCACAATGTCTGTTTGTGGCCAGGGTGGCCCTCCTGAATGGGCATTGTCTCATGGGCCATGCAGCCGGCTCCCACACTGAGGGTTAGACCCCCATCACCACAGCAAGCTTTTCCATCATAGCGAAGGAGGAGTGCTCTTTTATGCTTGAGGTTCCCCCATAGGCCAGAATTTGAGCTATGGTATGGACACAGATGCCTGAATACTCGGGTAGGGTAGAGATGAGAGTCTCTGGGCATGGCATGACCCACGTGCAGGATATGGGTTCTGCTACATGGGGGGCTGCTTGGAGGTCTGGGCTCAGTCTGTGTCAGACATAGCATTAGTGCACAGGGCGGGCTAAGATATTGGGGTGCAATCGAGGACCGTGCAGGTTGAATCTGGGCAGATCTCTAGGGCCCTTCTTCTTTTTGGAGGGCAGGCAGAAGTATGCGTTGTGGCTCCCAAATGAACAATCTGGAGGGCTGGAGGGCCAGGAGGGTGAAGATGGAATTTTGAATGCACCAGTGCAGGTTCCGTTCACTGCCGAGCACATGGCATTTCCAATGTGCAGCATCTGTCTCGAGATCTCCACCACCTGAGTCAGTGCACGTGTCAGATGGTTGCTCATGCTGGAGCTTGTGTCCAGGATGACCGTCGAGTGGAAGGGTGGCTCATGAGGCCATGGAGGTCTTCCCAGGCTGGGACTTTTGAGCTTCTCTGAACAGGAAGCTTTCCATCTGCGGCACAGCAGGAAACCATTTGGATGGCACCAGGGTCCCCCATAGGAAAGACCTGGTAGCAGAAGTCACTGCATGGAAGCCTGGCAAGCCCAGCTCTGCTTACCCTTCCAGCCCAGGTACAAGGCCCTTTGGATCTGGAGGCTCTGGGGCAAAGTGCTTAAGGTGCTGAGGTGAGAGGGAGCCTCATTCTGATGGTCACAATGCTGACTTGTGTCTAGGGAGATCTTAGAATGTGGCGAGGGCTCAGGCGCCATGCAGGATTTTCTTCCCCTGAGGGTTGGATGCAGCTCCCAAAGAGGCAGGTTGCCTTCTGGGGAAAGTATGTGTTCTGTTTTGTGGTTCAGGGATCAAGTGTTGGACCATATGTAGGTATTCCAGCAGTTGCCTCTGGAGGCAGATGCCTGCAAGGCTAAGCTAGGTTTCCATTGAGGTCCTAGGGTATGTCATGTTCCATGAATCACTCAGGGCCATTGAACTGGGTGTCTGCCTGGAGGTAGGTGTCTGGCATGTATCCTGATTCACCTTTTTTTCCAAGGCATCCAACGAATTTGGGGTGGGCTCAGGGGCATTGCAGGTGTCTCCCAATCTGGAGGGTTTGTGCAAATGTCAGCAGAGTTTCCTTCTGGTGGGCCAGCAAAATCCTGTGCTGTGAAACCAGAGGCCCCATCCTGGAGGTCCTGTCGGCCAGGGAATCGGGGACAAAAGTCTGCAACACAAACTCGGGATAGGGTTCTGGGCCAGGCGATGGCAAGCCCTATCTGCACACCGTGAAGGCAGTGCTGCAGGATTTGAAATTAGTTCAATGGTGAGGCAGGAGCACAGACTTTTCTGTCTGGGTTGTGTGTCTTGGTTTCCCACAGAATGTAGCGGTAGCCTCATGGGGCCATGGAGGATTCTGCTTCTGTGAGGATTCTGCCCGGCTCCCAAGGGTTTGATGTCTTTTGGAGGAAAGGGAACAGTGCTGTTTTCCATCTCACGGGTCCTGCCATAGCAGAGATCGCAGTCAGCTTCTGGGTCCAGCCACCTGGGGAACCCAACGGAGGGTGAGGATTTGGGCCAAGGTGCATGTCACGCCTGATATGCGGGCTTCTCGTCCAGCGAGTGAGGGGGCTGGTTTGAACGTGGGCTCAGGCTCAGGCTCACAATGCCTGTTTGTGGCCAAGGCAGCCCCCCTGGGTGGGCGTGGTCTCATGGGCCATGCAGGTGGATCCTGCTCTGAGGGTTAGACCCCCATCCCCACAGCAAGCTTTTCCCATCGTGGGGAAGGAGAAATGCTTTTTCATGCTTGATGTTCCCCTATGTTCCCCATAGGCCAGGATTTGAGTTATGGTCTGGACACAGATGCCTGAATACTCATGTTGGGCTAGAGATGACTGTCTCTGGCCTTGGTACATCCCAATTGCAGGATATGGGGCCCGCTACCTTGGGGACTTATGAGAAGTCGGGACTCAGGGTGCACAGGGAGGCCTATAACATTGGGCTGCCATCGAGGTCCGTGCATCATCACGTGGGGATTCTGGGCCGACCACAAGGGCCCTTCTTCTTTCAGCAGGGCAGGCAGATGATTGCATTGTGGCTCCTGAAAGAACTATCTGGTAGGCTGGAGAGCCAAGAGGGTGAGGACGAAATTCTGAACACACAAGTGCCGGTTCATGTCAGTGCCGAGCACATGGTATTTCCACTGTGCAGCGTCTGACACGAGATCTTCAGCACCTGAATCAGGGCACTTGACTCACGCTAGAGTTTGTGTCCATGATGGACGAAGAGTGGAAGGGTGGCCTCATCAGGCCATGGAGGTCTTCTCAGGCTGGGCTTGAGAGCTGCTCCGAAAAGCAAGCTTTACTTCTGCGAGGGAGGGGGAGTCCGTTTGCAAGGCACCAGGTTCCCCCATATGGACAGATGTCGTAGCAGATGTCACCACATGAATGCCTGGAAAGCCCAGCTCCTCTTAGCCTTCCACCTCAGGTCAAGGCCCTTTGGATCTGGTGGCTCTGGGGCAAAGTGCCCAGGGGACTAAGGTGACAGGAAGCCTCATTCTGATGGGTCACAATGCTGGCTTGTGTCCAGGGAGACCTTAAACGTGGCAGGGACTCTGGCGCCATGCAGGATTCTCCTCCCCTGAGGGTTGGACGCAGCTCCCAATAGCCAGGTTGCCTTCTGGAGGCAGGAGGTGTTCTGTTTTGTGGCTCAGATATCAAGTTTTGGACCATATGTAGGTATTCCAGAGTTTGCCTCTGGAGGCAGATGCCTGCAAGGTTAATCTAGGTTTCCATTGAGGTTTTAGGGGTATGTCATGTTTGATCTTCTGACTCAGGGCCATTGACATGGGTGTCTGCCTGGAGGTAGGTTTCTGGCATTTGTCCGGATGCGCCTTTTTTCCAAGGCAGCCAACGAATTTTGGGTGGGCTCAGCGGCATTGCATGTGTGTGCCAATCTGGAGTGTTTGTGCTAATGTGACGGGCAAAATTTCCTTCAGGTAGGCAGGAAGAGACCGGCGCTGTGACTCCAGAGACCCCGTACTGGAGGGCCTCTCTGCCAGGCATTGGAGACAAAAGTCTGCAAACACAAACTCTAGATAGGGTTAGGGCTGTGATGACTGCAGTCCCGATCTGCAGACTGTGAAGGCATTGCCGTGGGATCTGAAATGAGGGCGATGGGGAGGCGGGAGTGCAGGATTTTCTGTCTCGGTTGTGTGTCTCGGTAGGCCACGGAATGTAGTGGTAGCCTCATTGGGCCCAGCTTCCAAGGGTTTGGTGCCTTTCAGGGGGAAGGGAAGAGTGCTTTTTCCATCTCCGGGGTCCTATCTTCTGACTCAAGGCCATTTGGCTGGGTCTCTGCCTGGAGGTAGGTTTCTGGCCTGTGTCCAAATGCACCCTTTTCCAAGGCTGCCAACGAATTTGGGGTGGGCTCAGCGACATTGTAGGTGTCTCCCAATCTGGAGGTTTTGTGCAAAAGTGACAGGTAGAGTTTCCTTCGGGTGGGAATTCAGAGTCCTGTGCTGTGCCTCCAGAGGCCCCATCCTGTCGGCCAGGGCTTCAGGGACAAAAGTCTGCAAACACAAACTTGGGATAGGTTTCTGGGTGAGGTGATGGAACGCCCTATCTAGCGACAGTGAGGGTAGTGCCATGGGATCTGAAATGATGATGGGGAGGCTGGAGCGCAGGCTTTTCTGTCTGGGTTGTATGTCTCAGTTGGCCACAGAATGAAATGGTGGCCTCACAGGGCAATGGGAGATTCTGCCTCTGTTAGGATTCTGCCTGACTTTCAAGGGTTGGTGTCTTTCGGGAGGAAGGGAAGAGTTTTTTCTGTTTTCTGTCTCAGTGTTCCTGCTATAGCAGGGATTCCAGAGTTGGGTTCTGTGTTTGGGCACCAGGAGAACGTGACCTGGTGTGAGGATTTGTGCCTAGGTGCATGTCAGTCCCAATATGCGAGACCCTGGTCCAGGTAGCGAGGGAGCTGGTTTGAAAGCGGGCAGAGGCTGATAGTCACCATGCCTGTTTGTGTCCAGGGCAGCCCTCCTGGGTGGACGTGGTCTCATGGGCCATGCAGCTGGCTTCCTCTCTGAGGGTTAGATCCCCTTCCCCACAGCAAGCTTTTCCCATCATGGGGAACGAGGAGTGCTCTTTTATGCCTGAAATTCCCCCATAGGCAGGGATTTGAGCTACGGTCTGTGCAGTGATGCCTGACTACCCAGGTTTGGTTGAAATTACAGTCTCTGGCCATGGCAGGTCCCACCAGAAGGATATAGGGCCACCTACCTGGAGGGCTGATGGGGGGTAGGGTCTCAGGCTCTGTCGGACAGAGCATTAGTGCACTGGGCGGCCCAGGACATTGGGGTGCCATCGAGGTCCGTTCAGGTTGATCCTCACATGGATCTTCTGGGCAGACACCTAGGGCACTTCTTCTTACTGGAGGGCAGGCAGAAGACTGCGTTGTGGCTCCAAAATGAACAATCTGGTGTTCTTGCAGTCCAGGAGGCTGAGGACAGAATTCTGAATGCACAAGCGCCAGTTCAGTTCAGTGCAGAGCACATGGCATTTCCACTGCACAGCGTCTGACTGAGATCTCCAGAACCTGAGTCAGGGCACGTATCAGATGATCGCTCACGCTCGAGTTTGTGTCCATGATGGCCAACGAATGGACGGGTTGCCTCATGAGGTCATATAGGTCTTCCCAGGCTGGGGCTTGGAGCTGTTCCGAACAGCGAGCTTTCCTTCTGCGGGACAGGGGGAGTCCGATTGGATGGCCGCTGGGTCCCCCATATGGAAAGACATCATAGTAGAAGTCACCACATGGATGCCTAGAAAGCCCAGCTCCACTTAACCTTCCAGCCCAGGTACAAGGCCATTTGGATCTGGTTTCTCTGGGGCAAAGTGCCCAAGGGGCTGAAGTGACAGTGAGCCTCATTCTGATGGGTCACAATGCTGGCTTGTGTCCAGGGAGACCTTAGAATGTGGCGTGGGCTCAGGTGCCATGTGGAATCTCTGCCCTTGAGGTTTGGACAGAGCACCCAAGAGCCAGGTTGCATTCTGGGGACAGGAGGTGTTCTGTTTTGTGGCTAAGCAATCAAGTGTTGGACCACATATAGGTATTCCAGAGTTTGCCTCTGGAGGCAGATGCCTGCAAGGCTAAGCTAGGGTTCCGTTGAGGTCCTAGGGGTATGTCAGGTTCCATCTTCTGACTCAGGGCCATGGACTTGGGTATCTGTCAGGTGGTAGGTGTCTGGCATATGTCTGAATGCACCTTTTTTCCAAGGTTGCCAACGAATTTGGGGTGGGCTCAGGGGTATTGTAGTTGTCTCCCAATCTGGAAGTTTTGTGCAAAAGTGATGGACAGTTTCTTTTGGGTGGGCATTCAGAGTTCTATGCTGTGCCTCCAGAGGCCCCATCCTGGAGGGCCTGTTGGCCAGGCCTTTGGGTACAAAAGTCTGCAAACACAAACTTGGGATCGGTTTCTGTGTGAGGTGATGACAGGCCCGATCTAGGGACAGTGAGTGCAGTGCCATGAGATCTGAAATGAGGGCGATGGGAAGGTGGGAGCACAGGCTTTTCTGTCTGAGTTGTGTGTTCAGTTGGCCACAGAATGAAGTGGTAGCCTCATCGGGCCATGGGAGATTCTGCCTCTGCATGGATTCTGCCCGGCTCCCAAGGTTTTGGTGTCTTTAGGGGGGAAGGGAAGAGTGCTGTTTTCTGTCTCATGGGTACCGCCATAGCAAGGATTCCAGAGTCGGCTTCCGGGTGCAGGTACCTGGAGATCCTGACCGAGGGTGAGGATTTGGGCCTAGAGGCATGTCAGGCACGATATGCAGGCTCCTGGTATAGCTAGCGAGGGGCCTGGTTTGAAAGCAGACTCAGGATGAGGGTCACAATGCTTGTTGGTGGCCATGGCAGCCCTCCGGATTGGGTGTGGTCTCATGGGCCATGTAGCTGGCTCCCACTCTGAGGATTAGACCCCCATCCGCACAGCAAGCTTTTCCCGTCATGTGGAAGGAGGAGTGCTCTTTGGTGCTTGAGGTTCCCCCATTGACTGGGCTATGATTTGAGCTATGGTCTGGGCACAGACGCCTGAATACCCAGGTTGGGTGGTGATGGCAGTCTCTAGCCATGGCAGGGCCCACGTGCACTATATGGTGCCTTCTACTTGGGGGCCTGATGGGAGGTCGTGACTAGGCTCTGTAAGAAAAGCATTAGTGCACTGGATGGCCTAGGATATTGGGGTACCATTGAGGTCTGTGCAGGTTGATCCTCACGCGGGGATTCTGGGCCGACCACAAGGGCCCTTCTTCTTTCTGAAGGGCAGGCAGAACACAGCGTTGTGTTTCCAGAATGAACAATCTAGTGGACTGTGGGCCACGAGGGTGAAGACAGAATTCTGAAAGCACAAGCGCCTGTTCAGTTCTGTGCCGAGCACATATCATTAAAAATGTGCCACATCTGACTTGAGATATCCAGCACCTGAATCAGGGCAAGTGTCAGATGTTTGCTCACGCTGGAGTTTGTGTGCATGATGGCTGACGAATGGAGGGGTGGCCTCACGTGGCCATGGAATTAATCCCAGTCCTGGGATTGTGATCTGCACTGAACCGAAAGCTTTCCTTCTTTGGGACAGGGGGAGTCAGTGAGGATGGCACCAGGTACCTCCTTATGGAAAGACATCGCGGCAGTAGGCACTGCCTGGATGCCTGGAAAATCCAGTTCCACTTACCATTCCAGGCCAGGTACAAGGTCGTTTTGATCTGGTGGCTCTGGGGCAAAGTGCCCAGGGGGCTGCGGTGACAGGGAGCCTCATTCTGATGGGTCACAATGCTGGCTTGTGTCCAGGGAGACCTTAGAATATGGCGGGGGGCTCAGGCGCCATGCAGGATTCTCCTACCCTGAGGGTTTGACGCAGCTCCAAACAGCCAGGATGCCTTCTGGGGCCAGGAGATATTGTTCTGTGGCTCAGGGATCAAAAGTTGGACCATATGTAGGTATTCCAGAGTTTGCCTCTGGAGACAGATATCTGCAAACCTAAGTTCAGGTCCGTTGAGGTCCTAGGGGTATGTCAGGTTCCATATTACACTCAGGGCCATTGATATGGGTGTCTGCCTGGAGGTAGGTGTCTGGCATGTGTCCGATTGTGCCTTTTTTCCAAGGCAGCCAACGAATTTGGAGTGGGATCAGGGGGAATTCAGGTGTCTCACAATCTGGAGGGTATGTACAAATGTGATGAGCAGAGTTTCCCCTGGATGGCCAGGCAGAGTCCTCGCTGTGGCTCCAGAGGCCCCATCCTGGAAGGCCTGTCGGCCAGGGCTTTGGGGAAAAAAGTCAATAAACACAAACACGGGATAGGTTTAGGGGCGAGGTGATTGCATGCCCGATCTTCTCACCATGAGGGAAGTGCCCTGGGCTCTGAAATTAGGGAGACAGGGAGGCGGGAGCACAGGCTTTCCTGTCTGGTTTGTGTGTCTTGGTTTGCCACAGAATGTACCGGTAGTCTCATGGGGCCATTGGAGATTCGGCCTCTTTGAGGATTCTCCTGGTTCCCAAGGATTTGGTGTCTTTCATGGGGAAGGGAAGAGTGCTGTTTTCCTTCTCAGGAGTCACGCCAAGGCAGGGATTCCAGAGTCGGTTTCTGGGTCTGGGCGCCTGGAGAACCTGACTGAGGGTGAGGATTTGGGCCTACGGGCATGTCAGGCACGCTATGCGGGCTCCTGGTACAGCTAGCCAAGGGGATAGTTTGAAAGCGAGCTCAGGCTGAGGGTCACAATGCCTGCTTGTGTTCAAGGCTGCCCGCCTGGGTTGGCGTGATCTCATGGGCGACACCGCTGGCTCCCATTCTGAGGGATAGACTCCCATCCCCACAGCAAGCTTTTCCCGTCGTGGGGAAGAAATAGTTATGCTTGAGGTTCCACCATTGACTGGGATTTGAGCTATGGTCTGGGCACAGACTCCTGAATACCCAGGTTGGGTGGAGATGAAAGTCTCTAGCCGTGGCAGGGCCCACATGCACAATATGAGGCCTGCTTCCTGGGCGCTGATGGGAGGTCGTGACTAGGCTCTGTAAGAAAAGCATTAGTGCACTGGAAGGCCTAGGATATTGGCGTACCATCAATGTCCGTGCAGGTTGATCCTCACGTGGGGATTCTGGGCCAAACACAAGGGCCCTTCTTCTTTCAGGAGGGCAGGCAGAAGCCTGCGTTGGGGCTCATGAATGAACCACCTGGATGGCGTGCGGACAAGAAGGGTGAGGATGGATTCTGAATGCACAAGCAATGGTTCTGTACAGTGCCGAGCACATGCCATTTCCAATGTGTAGCGTCTGACATGAGATTTCCAGAACCTGAGTCAGGGCACGTGTCAGATGGTCACAAAGGCTGGAGTTTGATTCCATGATGGCCGATGAGTGGAGGGGTGGCCTCATGAGACCATGGAGGTCTTCCCAGGCTGGGGCTTGAGAGCTGCTCTGAACAGCAAGCTATCCTTTTGCAAGACAGGGAGAGTCTGTTTGGATGGCACTAGGGTCCCCAGTATGGAAAGACATCTTAGCAGAAGTCACTGCATGGATGCCTGGAAAGCCCACCTCCACTTACCCTTCCATCCCAGGAACAAGGCCGTTTCGATATGGTGGCTCTGGGGCAAAGGGCCCAGCAGGCTTATGTGACAGGGAGACTCATTCTGATGGGTCACAATGCTGGCTTGTGTCCAGTGAGACCTTGCAATGTGGTGGGGACTCAGCCGCCATGCAGGATTCTCCTCTCCTGCGGATTGGACGCCGCTCCCAAGAGCCAGGTTGCTTTCTTGGGACAGGAGGTGTTTTGTTTTGTTGCTCAGGGATCAAGTTTTGGACCATATGTAGGTATTACAGAGTTTGCCTCTGGAGACAGATGCCTGCAAACCTGAGGTAGGGTTCCATTGAGGTCCTAGGGGTATGTCAGTTTACGTCTTCTGACGCAGGACCATTGACCTGGGTGACTGCCTGGAGGTAGGTGTCTGGAGTGTGTCCAAAGGCAAATTTTTCCAAGGTGGCCAACGAAATTGGGTGGGCTTAGGGGTATTGCAGGTGTCTCCTAATATGGAGGGTTTGTGAAATTGTGACGGGCAGATTTTCCTTCGGGTGGGCAGGCAGAGTCCTGTTCTGTGGCTCCAGAGGCCCCATCCTGGAGGGGCTGTCAGCCAGGGCTTTGGGAACAAAAGTCTGCAAACCCAAACTTGGGATAGGGCTGTTGTCGAGGTTATGGCAGGCCAGATCTGTGGACTTTGAGGGCAGTGCCACGGGATTTGAAATGAGGGAGACATGTAGGCGGGAGTGCAGGCTTTTCTGTCTGGGTTCTGTGTCTCTGTTGGCCATGGAATGTAGAGGTAACCTCATGGAGCTACGGGAGATTCTGCCTCTGTGAGTATTCTGCCCAGCTCCCAAGGGATTTGGTGTCTTTCTGGGGAAGGGAAGAGTGATGTTTTTTGTCTCTGGGTTCCCACCATCGCAGGGATTCCAGAGTCGCCTTCTGGGTCTGGGAGTCTGAAGAACCCGACCGAGGTGAGGATTTGGGCCAAGGGGCATGTCAGGCCAGATATGCAGGCTCCTGGTCCAGCCTGCGAGGGGGATGGTTTGAATGTGGGCTCAGGCTGAGGCTCACAATACCTGTTTGTGGCCATGGCAGCCCTCCTGAGTAGGCGTGGTCTCATGGGCCGTGCAGATGTCTCCAACTCTGAGGGTAAGGCCTCCATCCGGACAAGAAGCTTTTCCCGTTGTGGGGAATGAGGAGTTCTCTTTGATGTTTGAGGTTCCCACATAGGCCGGGACTTGATCTATGGTCTGGACATAGACGCCTCAATACCCGGGTTGGGTAGAGATGACAGTCTTTGGCTTTGGCACGTCCCACATGCAGGATATGGGGCCCGATACCTGGGGGGCTGAAGGGAGGTCAGGGCTCAGGCTGTGTCAGACAGAGCATTACTGCACAGGGCGGCCTAAGACATTGGTGTGCTGTTGAGATCAGTGCAGGTTGATCCTGGTGTGGGGATTCTGGGCAGACCCCTAGGGCCATTTTTCTTTCTGTAGGGGAGGTAGAAGACTGCTTTTTGTCTCCCAAATGAACAATCTGGAGGGCTGGCGGGTCAAAGGGTGAAGACGGAATTTAAATAACAAGTGCCCGGTCCTGTTCAGTGCTGAGCACATGGCAGTTCCAATGTGCACCGTCTGAGTCCAGATCGCCAGAACATGAGTCAGGGCACATGTCAGATGGTCGCTCATGCTGGAGTTTGTGTCCATGATGCCCGACGATTGGAGGGTGGCCTCATAAGGCCATGGAAGACTTCCCAGGCTGAGGCCTGTGTGCCACTCCGAACAGCAAGCTTTCCTTCTGCGGGACAGAGGGAGTCCGTTGGATGGCACCAGAGTCCCCATATAGAAAGACGCCATAGCAGTAGTCACCACATAGATGCCTGGAAAGCCCAGCTCTGCTTAACCTTCCAGCCCAGGAATGAGGCTCTTTTGATCTGATCGCTCTGGGCAAAGTGCCAGGGGGCTGAGGTGACAAGGAGCCTCATTCTGATGGGTCACAATGCTGGCTGGTTTTCAGAGAGACCTTAGAATGTGGTGGAGGCTCAGGCGCCATGCAAGATTCTCCTCCCCTGAGGGTTTGACGCTGCTCCCAAGAGTCTTGTTGATTTCTGGGGACAGGAGGTGTTATGTTTTGTCGCTCCAGGATCAAGTGTTGGACCATATGTAGGTATTCCAGAGTTTGACTCTGGAGGCAGATGCCTGCAAACTTAAGCTAGGGTTCTGTTAAAGTCCTAGGGGTATGTCAGGTTCCATCCTCTGACTCAGGGCCATTGACCTGGGTGTCTGCCTGGAGGTAGGTGTCTGACATGTGTTCGAATGTGCCTTTTTTCCAAGGTGGCCAACGAATTGGGGTGGACTCAGGGGCATAGCAGGTGTCTCCCAATCTGGAGTGTGGTGCACATATGACGACAGAGCATCCTCCGGGTGGGCAGGCAGAGTCCTGCACTGTGGCTCCAGAGGCCCCTTCCTGGATGGTCTATTGGCCAGGGCTTTGGGGACAAAAGTCTGCAAACACAAACTCGTGATAGGGTTGTGGGCGAGGTGATGGTATGCTCGATCTGTGCACCTTGAGAGCAGTGCCGCTGTATCTGAAATTAGTTCGATGGGGAGGCAGGAGTGCAGGCTTTTCTGTCTGGGTTGTGTGTCTCGATTGGCCACAGAATGTAGTGGTATCCTCATGGGACAATGGGAGATCCTACATTTGTGAGGATTCTGCCTGTCTCCCAATAGTTTATTGTCTTTCATGGAGAAAGTAAGAGAGCTGTTTTCAGTCCAGGTTTCTCGCCATAGCAGGGATTCCAGGGTCGGTTTCTGGATCCAGGTGCCTGGAGAACAAGTCCGGGGGTGCGGATTGGACCTAGGGGCATGGCATGCCGGAAATGCGGGCACCTGGTTCAGCTAGCGAGGGGCCTGGTTTGAAAGCGTTCTCAGGCTGAGGGTAACAATGCCTGTTTGTGGCCATGGCAGCCTTTCTGAGTGGGCATGGACTCATGGGCCATGCAGCTGGCTCCCACTCTGAGGTTAGACCACCAGCTGCACAGGAAGCTTTTCCCATCGTGGGGAAGAAGGAGTGCTCTTTTATGCTTGAGGTTCCCCTATGGCCAGAAATTGAGCTATGGTCTTGGCTCAGACAACTGAATACCCAGGTTGGGTAGAGGTATCAGTCTCTGGCCTTGGCACATCCCACCTGAAGGATATGGTGCCCGCTACCTGAGGCCTGATGGAGGGTTGGAGCTCAAGATATGTCAGACAGAGCATTGGTGCACACGGCGGCCTTGGATATTGGGGTGCCGTAGAGGTCCGTGCAGGTTGATGCTCATGTGCGGAATCTGGACAGACCCCTAGGGCACTTCTTCTTTCTGGAGGGCAGGCAGAAGACTGCATTGTGGCTCCCAAATGAACAATGTGGATGGCTGGCGTGCCAAGAGGGTGAGGACAGAATTCTGAACGTACAGGTACCGGTTTCTTTTACTGCCGAGCACATGGCAATTCCATGTGCTGCATCTGTCACGAGATTTTCAGCTCCTGAGTCCAGGCATGTGTCAGATGGTCGCTCACGCAGCAGTTTGTGTCAATGATCGCCGATGAGTGGAGGTGTGGCCTCATGAGGCCATGGAGGTCTTCCCAGGATGGGGCTTGTGAGCTGTTCTGAACAGCAAGCTATCCTTCTGCAGGACATGTGGAGTCCATTTGGATGGCACCAGGGTCCCCTGTATGGAAAGACGTTGTAGCAGAAATCACCGTGTGGATGCTTGGAAAGCCCAGGTCCGCTTAGCATTCCAGCCCAGGAACAAGGCCATTTTGATCTGGTGGCTCTGGACCAAACACCCTAGGGGGCTGAGGTAACAGGGAGACTCATTCTGATGAGTCACAATGCTGGCTTATGTCCACGGAGACCTTAGAATGTGGCGGGGGCTCAGCTGCCATGAAGGATTCTCCTCCCCTGTGGGTTGGACGCAGCTTCCAGGAGCCAGGTTGCCTTCTGGGGACAGGAGGTGTTCTGTTTTGTGGATCTGGCATCAATGTGGACCATATATAGGTATCCCAGAGTTTGCCTCTGGAGGCAGATGCTGGCAAACCTAAGCTAGGGTTCCGTTGAGGTACTAGGGTATGTCAGGTTCAATCTTCTGACTCAGGGCCATTGACCTGGCTGTCTGCCTGGAGGTAGGTGTCTGGCCTGTGTCTGAATGCACATTTTTCCAAGGCAGCCAAGAATTTGTTGTGGGCTCAGGGGCAGTCCAGGTTTCTCTCAATCTGTAGGGTTTGTGCAAATGTGACGGGTAGAGCTTACTTTATGTGGGAAGGCAACGTCCTGCACTGTGGCTCCAGAGACCCCATCCTGGAGGGCCTGTTGCCCAAGGCTATGGGGACAAAAGTTTGCAAACAAAAACTCAGGTTAGCTTTAGGAGTGAGGTGATGGCAGGCCTGATCTGCAGACCATGAGGTCACTGCCTCGGGATTGGATCTGGGCGATGGAGAGGTGGGAATGCAAGCTTTACTGTCTGGGTTGTATGTCTCAGTTGGACACAGAATGGCGGGGTGGCCTCATGGGGCCATGGGAGATTCTGCGTCTCTTGGGATTCTGCCCAGCTCCCAAGGCTTTGGTGTCTTTTGCGGGGAAGGGAAGAGTGATGATTTCCATGTCAGGGATCAGGCGATAGCAGGGATTCCAGAGTCAGCTTCTGAGTCTGGACGCCTGGAGCACCCGACCAAGTGTGAGGATTTGGGTAATGGGCATGGCAGGCCTGATATACGGTCTCCTAATCCAGCTAGCAAGGGGGCTTGTTTACATGCGGGTCAGTCTGAGGATCACAATGCCTGTTTTTGGCCAGGGTGGCCATCCTGTGTGGGCCTGGTCTAAAGGGCCAAGCAGCTGACACCCTCTCTGAGGGTTTGACCCCCATTCCCACAGCAAGCTTTTCCTGCCATGGGAATGGTGTAGTGCTCTGTTGTGCTTGAGGTTTCCTCATTGGCCGGGATTTGAGCTAAGGTCTGGGCACAGATACCTGAATACCCAGGTTGGGTAAATATGAAAGCCTCAGGCCATATCTGGTCGCACCTGCAGAATATGGAGCACGCTACCTGGGGGCTGATATGAATTCTGGGCTCTGGCTGGGTCAGACAGAGCATTAGTGCTTAGGGAGGCCTAGCATATTAGTGTGCCGTCAAGGGCGGTGCAGGTTGACCTCACGTGGAGATTCTGTGCACACCCATAGGTTCCTTCTATCTCGATGGCAGGCAGAAGGCTGCGTTGTGGCTCCCAGTCTGGAGTACTTGTGGGCCAGAAGGGAGAGGACAGAAGCCAGAATACACAAGCGCCAGATCAGTTCAGTTCCAAGCACATGGCAGTTCCAGTGTTCAGCATCTGACTCACGATCTGCAGCAGCTTGAGTCTCAGCGAGTGTAAGATGGGAGCTCATGCTGGAGTTTTGGTCCATCATGACCGAAGAATAGAGGGGTGGACTCAGGAGGCCATGGAGGATTTCCCAGTCTGGAGCTTATGAGCTACTCCGAATAGCAATCTTTCCCTCTCTGGGACAGGAGGAGTATGTTCTGATGGCTCCCGGATCCCCCATATGGAAAAACTTGGTAGCAGAGCTTACCACATAGATGCCTAGAAAGCCTAGCTCAGCTTACCCTTGCAACCCAGGAACAAGACAGTTTCGATCTGGTGGCTCTGGGGCGATGAACCCTGGGGACTGAGTTGATATGGGGCCTCATGCTGACGGGTCACCATGGTGGCTTTTGTCCAGTGAGACCTTAGAATGTGGTGGTCCCTTGGGTGCCATGCAGAATTCTCCTCCGCTGAGGGTTGGACCAGCTTCCAAGAGGCAGGTTGCCTTCTGGGGAGAGGAGGTGTTCTTCTTTGTGGTGCAGGGACCAAGCATTGGAACTTACAAAGGTATTTCAGAACTTGGCTCTGGGGACAGATGCCTGCAAACCTCACCTAGGTTTCCACTGAGGTCCTAAGGGCTTGTCAGGTTCCATCTTCTGACTCAGGGCCATTGACATGAGTGTCTGCCTGGAGATAGGTGTCTGGCATGTGTCAGACTGTGCATTTCTATCCAGAGCGGCCAATGAAATTGGTGGGCTCAGGGGCCTTGCAGGTGTCTCCCAATCTGGAGGGTTTGTATAACTGTGATGAGCACAGTTTCCATCAGAATGGAAGGCAGGGTCTTGCACTTTGGCTCCAGAGGCTGTGTTCTAGAGGGCCTGTCAGCCAGGGCTTTGGGGACAAAAGTCTGCAAACACAAAGTAAGGTAAGGGTGAGGGTCGAGGTAATGGCAGGCCCAATCTGCGGACCGTGAGGGCAGTGCCCCGTGATCTTAAATTAGTTGGACAGGGAAGCAGCAGCACAGGATTTTCTGTCTGGGTTGCGTGTCTCAATGGCCATGGAAATGAGGGGTGGCTTCATGGGGCCATGGGAGATTCTACCTCTGTCGCAATTCTGCGTGACTCCCAAGGGTTTGGTGTCTTTCCGGGGGAAGGGAAGAGTCCTGTTTTTGTGTCAGGGGTTGGGCCATATCAGGGATCCCAGAGTCAGCTTCTGGGTTCGTGCTTCCTGAGAATGAGACGGAGGGTGAGGATTTGTGCCAAGGGGCATGGCACACCCGCTGGGCGAGTCTTTGTCCAGATAGAGAGGTGGCTTGTTTGAAACCAGGCTCAGGCTGAGGGTCTAAATGCCTTTTTGTGGCCAGGGCCACACTAATATGTGGGCATGGTCTCATGGGCCATGCAGATGGCTCCCACACTGAGGGTTTGACTCCATCCCAACAGCAAGCTTTTCCCACCATGTGGAAGGAGCATTGTTCTTTTGTGCTTGAGATTCCCCCATAGGCTGGGATTTGACTCTTGGTCTCTGCACAGA